>NC_092027.1:2369505-2692505 GCF_042242105.1 Pempheris klunzingeri
ATTGACTTTATGAGCCTTTTTAATCGACTCATTAGGAAATTCAAGGGATTATTATTAATCATTGCCAAAATAAATTGCAATTCTGAGGTCCTAAACATGCTCGGAAGCTCATTAAACTCTGCACACGCATTAGTCAATAAAATATAGCAAAGCTAACAGGATTTTTCCTACTTGTTTCAAATGCTTTGTGACTATTTTGGTGCATTTTTACAGTCGTTGCTTCTTTCCATTTCTGTGCCCTTTTGTCCTTCACGCCAACACTGGTGCTGAGCTGCTTGCAGACTTGTACAAGTGACCAGAGCCAGACAGACAGACAGACAGACAGACAGACAGACGTGATATGAGCCTTCACAGAGGCAGCAGAGAGGAGGGCGTCACAGGGAGAGGGCTGACGTCCTTGTTGCTCCGATCTGCTTGTCAGTCTCAACACGTGGCTCTGCAGTGATGCTGCCGGCTGTTGTGATGTTCGGCTACACAGAAGATGATTCATCTGTTTGACTAGTGATGGGGAAGCTGCTGGTTAATATAACAAAGTGTCCATCTGAATATTACATTTAAGGCCTCCACATAATTATCTGAGATTCTTCCTGCCACCAGACGGACGCCAAGCCGCTGCACTGCACTCATGAGCCGTCATTAAATGAGGCTCTCACTGTGCATTTAGTGATCAGACAGAGTGGTATTGATCTTCTCATCTAACTCATATTTCTCATAAACTTCTCCTTTACAAAGAATTACAGCCAACTTTCAAATCCGAACATAACAAAAAGAGCTTTAAAAATAAAAAAGAGCTCCCTGCTTGCACCGTTATGCAAAACAAAATGAGTAAATATTCATAATTCATCTTAAAAAAAGGTGCATTTGGAAACCAGCAGTCGTGTGAAATGAGCAGGAACTGCAGTTAGTGGACTAAAATCAAACAAAAAGCTAAACCAGCAGTGTGTCCCCTTTAAAGCCTCAGTAACTGGGTGCTAGCAGCGTCAGCTAGATAGCAGCACTGACAACAAGCAACCTGGGCGTCCTCTTCGCAGCCAGGCACAAGGTGAGGCTGCTGCTTTCTACTTTTACCTCTCTCACACACACAGTATGAGTCACTGCAACCTCACGGTGCATCTATCAGGAGGTGATACTGGTAAGGTGAGAGAGTTGACATAGAGAGAGAGATATATAAGTAGAAAGCAGCACACAGCAGGATCAACAGTATCTGGACGTACATTTGTTCTTGGTCCCACTGAAGGAAACTTCAGTCAACAGACACACTGTGATGTTTAACAAGGACAAACACAAAGCCTGCTCCACACAGGAGTGTGTTTGTTCCCAGACTGGGATGAAAGAACTGGACTGGCCTGACCTGACATCCAACCCTGTAGTGGTATAATGGCTCTATAATGATGGTTTGGGAATATGTTCAGGCATCACACAGGGCTGAAAATGTCTCTGGCTCCTCCACTAAAGCTCAAACAAAATGAAAGAGAAAACACAACCAAAAGGTAAAGATGAGAACATAAGACATGTAAAATATGGTAACGAAATATAAAACTAGAATTATTCCTTCTGTTTCTAAGTTAAGGTGTTGAATAAAGTGAGAAAAGTGTTTGTGCAGAACATCATATCATCACAGTGAAGCCGACCTTTGACCTTTTCAGTATAAAATATCATCACTTCATCCTATCAGACATTTATGTGAAGTTTCGTCATAATTAGCGTTTGAGGAAACTTGACCTTTGACCGATCAGCTTCATGTGAACTTCAAGTCCTCGAAAATATGAAGGATGAACCTGAAGACAGCCCAAATAAAACATACATAAATAAATAAAATATCATACAATACTTTAGTAGGCAGGTGTTTTAACAACCATGAGACGATGAGAACCAGGTAAGAGCAGGTGGAGACGGGCAGAGCAACAAATACATGGACTGTGATGGTTAAAACAGCACCTGTGCTTGTGAAGTAACTAACTATATGTTTAACCTGCGATGGTGCAGGTAAAAGTAAGACATGATGCCCGACGAGGTGTATCATTATCAGGATCATTCATTTATATTTTCATATGTTTTGCAACCAAAAAAGTTTTTCACAAGCCATAACTCTCATACAGACAGGTCATAGATCCTTATGGTGCAGCTGTTAGCCAGAAAGCTAATGTTACGCTAGCAAGATTCAACATAAATAAAGCCACGTAATTTCACAGTATGCTGAACAACAACATTAGCAGCTAACCAGCTACGTCACTGCCCCCAAATCTGTATCAAGACTTTCACGAGCACAGCAGTGGCCATGTAAATGGTCAATGATCTGTGTTTGTACGGCGCCTTTCTAGTCATTTGACTACTAAAAGCACTTTTACATCACATCCTCAGTCACACATCGGTCTAAGGAGACTGTTCCTTCACACACTTCAGGGGGAAGTTCGACATGCTGACTCAGAGGAGCTGATGCGAGATGATCACTTGTACATCTTGTTTTCCAAGATGGCCGACAGAAGCTCCTGGCGTGCAGGCATCCTAAAACTTTTCTGATTATTTCCAGGTTTACTTGAAAATATCAGACATTTTCAAAGTGGTTTCGGCCTTTTGGACCCTACTGGACACACGGAGAGGCATTAAACAGCAAGTAAAGGTAGTGTAAATGTAGAGTGTGATGATGAGGATGAGGATGATGATGATGGCGGTGATGTTAATGATGATGTCAGCGCCTGCCTGACGCTGCAGGGAGGCTGAAAAGAGGTGCGAGCGGGCAGAAGGACGAATGAGGAGTCAACAGGGACGAATCAATTGAACGCAGAGAGAGAAAGAGATAGAAACAGGCAAGCAGAGAGATTTATACAAGAAGACGGGAGAGAGAGAGGGAGATAAAGAGAGGGAGAGATAAAGAGGCACTGGAGAGACGTTGAGTGGGAGGCAGAGGGTAAAAGATAAAATGGAGAGGAGACAGAGAGGAGATGGCAGACTGAGTGACATCACCGCTGGCGGTCACAGGCCAGTGCTGCATTGCGGGAACCAGGACAAAAGCCAGCAGGGAGGAGGAGGAGGAGGAGGAAGGGGGGAGGAAAAGACAGAGGAAGAGAGAGGCAAGGTGGAGGAGAAGTCCACGAAAGGCAGGGATGGAGATGGGGGACAGCGGGGTGAGAGGGTTCGTGTGGGAGAAAAACAACAGAGCGTGTTCAACTTTTCTCCAGATACCTCCTCCCCTCCTCATGGAGCCGTGACAGCACTGCCTACAAGTACCAGGATGCATTGCGTGCAAGTTAATGCAGCCGTCGACCCCTGTCTTATTTTGGGATGTCATTTTCACTGCTGGAAACTTCGCTGCTGGTTTGGTTTCCTTGCCCTGAACTACGTCACATTACATTACACATCACTGCGCTGGCTCCACCCTCAGCATCAATTTAACATCCCCACAAAACAAGGTGTAATTTCCCTTTAACTGTGGTGAAGTGGACCTGAGCCGGAGCTGCTGCTGCTGCGGAGAACGTGGCCACCAAATTCACAGCACTCGACTCATCGGGTTTCTATGAAACATGAACTTTGACCTCGGCTCACTGCCAGCAGAGCATTGGGTGTTTCTCACTGAAATGCACCATGGGAGTTGTAGTTGACTTCTTTCCACAGACTTTTCTTAAAACAAAAAACTAATATTCTGTGAAATAAGAACGACAGCACGCATCTGTAAACATGTGAACTCCGTCCATCGCTGTAAATCATGGAAGATCTGAATGCAGTTTGGTGCAGCACTAAAATGTAAACAACAGGCACAGTGACACGCGGGTCAGAGAGTTGTTGCCGTTCAGAAAAACATCCCGCTGCTTCTGAAATCGATGTGACTGAAGGTTCGTCTTGCAGTGGCTTCCTGCCTCAGCAGGCCGAGGCACAAAAGGAGTGAAGTCAGTGCTTTTTAGCACGGAGCAGCAGTGGGAGACTGTTTGTTAATGTGTGCGTAAGTGTCCGAGTGTGGAAGAGGTCAGAGAGAGACAGACAGGAACTGCATGCTGAGCAAAAAACTAAACAAAAAAAACTCTTTTACAGACAAAATGAAGCTTTAAACATCAGTTTTTTAGGACTTACAGCAACAGAAATGCTGCTAAAGATTTTGGTTTGTTGTGTTAAATTGTAGGATCCAGTTATTCCAGTGGTTTAGTAAGATTGTGAACGTCACAAGTTCAACTAAGGAACAGTTAAAAGATGAAGCAGCCAGACAAATCAAACATTTCTCACTCTGATGCCTCCACTTCTTTAATAAACTAATGTCCTACAGCATGAATGTGCTTAATGTGATAAATAAATCACCTGCTTTACAGACGTCATGTGATGCAGGAGCCATGAAGCAGTCCTGCCCCAAACGACCCCACACAGCCGGAGACATTAAGGAGAACGCCACCACAGCATTTATCTCAGGGGCCAAAACCCTCCTGGGGCGACGAACACAAACCATCAAACCACCTAAATATCACGTTGCAGCTTTTTCATTGGGTGGACAAAACTCTCAGGATCAATACAGATGGGTGGGACATAGACAACACACTACGACTGATGCAGCAAAATACTATAAGGAAGGTAGTTTATCCCCCTCAGTGTACATGTTAACTATGATAATATAATATAATATCTAATCTTTCTGCTGGGACACCTGAGTTTCCCTGTGTGGTATCAATATCTGATACATAATTTACCAGAAAGAAACTAAAGTTAATCCTCTAACTTTCCCTTTAAATGCTCTGCCGGTCAGAACGATGTATTATTCACCTCACATTAAAGAGATCAGCATCCCTGCAAGAGAAGTCAATACTTCTCAGTCCGACTGGTAGCGAAGGTCAAATATCTTTCCCAGAAAAGGAGCTGGCCTGAACACATCCTGCACCATTATTATTTCATTTCGTCTTTGCATGAGGTTGTTGTTGTTGTTCTTGTTGTTGTTGTTGTTCTCGTCTCCCTCTTCGTCTGTTTGAGCTCATGACAAACCAGAGTCAGGTTCCTTGTATGTGTCCACATGTTTGGTCAATAAGAGCTGATGATGCTTTTATATATTTGGTTTGGTCGTTTTTACACATTGAGCTTATTAAATATCAGACTTAAAAACTTCTTATCAGCTTTGAGTGGCAAATGTGATTAAACTGAATTATTGTTTTACAAAATCTAAACTTATGTTAAAACTTATCTGTTAACATGTTTAAAGACTTTTTTTTCCACCAAATCTAATTGTTTTTTTATGTGATTTTGTCTTATTATGATGCAGATGAACACTGGTCAAACATTTTCATTGTTTTGATCCTGATTTCTGCCACATGAGCAACACTGGGACATCCGGCTCATCCCGACTGATGGAAACACGAAATGTTTGTTCCCAATAACCCGGAAATCAGCCACCTGGATGTCAAACTGTCCGCGTGTCAGCTGATGATCCAAACTACCCGAACAACAGGCCTTACCTTCTCTTGTACTCGTCTCTCTCTCTCTTCACCTTGCCCAGCACATTGTACAGGGCCCTGATCTCAGGTGTGATGGTGTCGATCTGCACCCCGACGCCATCCGGGTGCGTCCAGGAGACTCCGGGGCCCGTGACGCACGACTCCCTGCCGGTGCCAAACCGGCGGGTGTGGTTGAAGGACCAGATGGTTCCGGGGAGGAAGCGCGGCGGAGCAGGAGGAGGGGTGTTGTTGGTGTAGGTCCCGGTGTGGGGGCCGTATTTCTCGTTGATGTTGGTGATGGTTTTGGAGGGGTCGGTGGGACTCGGGGCCGGACTGAGGGAGAAACCGGACGTGGTGAGGTTGGAGTTTGAGTCCGTGGAGACTGTGACTGGGTTGAGGTTGTTCCCCAGCTGGTACTTGTTGTCAAAGAGAGGGGGAGGGTTCAGGGTGGGGGAGAGGAGGCCGCCGGGCAGGTAGGCCGAGTTATTGGCGTTGTGGAGCGGGATGAGACCCGGTCTGGCTGCAATAGGCCCAATAAATCCAGTCTGGACCCCCATCTCTTTGGTAAGCGGCTTCTGGTGTCCGTCCCCCCCGCAGTTGCCCTCCAGAGCCTGCTGCAGCTGCTTCTCCAGCACCTTGTTTCTGCGCTCCAGCTCGTGCACTTTGGCCAAAAAGCAGCGGAAGCGCAGGTTCAGGGTCTTCAGGACGCTGATGTTGGACCCCAGGTCGTTGCGCAGCGCCGTGGCCGCAGGGGGCACGCGGTGCAGGGGGCTGCTCAGGTGCAGGTAGGCGAGGCCCGACGGCGGCAGGGCGCCCAGGTCCAGCCCGGACAACCCATCCGGCCCGAACCCGCCGTGGTCCCCCAGGAAGTAGCCCGGCTCTGGGATGACGGAGTCGGTCTGGCCCGTCATCTGGTGGTGCTGCTGCTGCGGGGCCAGGAAGCCGCTCTCCCCCAGGACCGGATTCATGCTCGAGTAGGAAAATCTGAAGTGCTCGAAATCCGGCATGAACCCAGACTTCTATATGTTCACCTCGGCAGGTAATTCAGTCAAAATAATCTGATTATTGTCCCGAACCGGAATCAGGCCCTGCAGCCTCGACTTCTCCTGGTTCCCCCTGATGGTCACCTTTACGCAGAGGAAGGAGCTGCGGGCCACCGTCAGATGATGCGGTTTAAAAGGATGCTTTACGGGCCTGGGGGTGCAGCAGAGAAGCAAACTCCAAATGGAAGCCAACGATGATATAAAAATATATATATGAAGGACGCTAAGGTGCCTCTAAAGTCGCAGACACGCAGCTGGTCCCTGCAGCAAAATGAGATGAGAGAGAGTTTACTTTTACGCAGGACTAATTTCTAATCACAGTGGTGACGCGCACTTCCTTTAAATGTTTATTCTAAGCCTTAGAATAAAACACCAAAGCGGTAATTTGTAGTTTTACAGAAATATCAAGCACCGTACCTGGCAGTCAGAGGAGGAAAGGCTAATTTAGGCAGCAGAAAACGGGGTGAGCGGTGCAGCAGAGCTCAGGAGTAAAAACAAATGACCGACTGCGGCGTTCAGGGACCGTACTGACGGTAATACAGGAGCACCGGCCAGTCTACCGTACTGACCAGAGCAGAGGCGCACAAAACTTAATGGATTTCTCCCACAGAGGCTGACTTTACTAACTCTACAAGTATTTCTAAATGTTTTGTAGAAGAAACTAAACACAAATGCGCACCTTCCTTCCGGTTATAGTTATATAATATTATATTTCGACCTTTGAATGATAAAAAGCACTTAATTAAACAGTTTACCAAATAAATAACATGAAAAATCAAATAAATATGAAATTAAAGCTGGATTTAAAGTCTGCTTTTGCCTTCTTTAATGTTCGCTAACTTCACCCAGGGACGTCCAATCGATAAATAATTAAAATAATAAAACAAACATATGAAATAACATTATTTGTCCACGTTTTATGCCTTTGCCTAATCAGTGCTGTTGGTAAATATAGTAAATAGAAGCAATAAATACTTCAGTGTGCTATATTGACCGAGTTCCTACATTTACCATGATGCATTGCATGAAAGCTCAACTTTTAAAGTATTTATTGCTTCTACATTTAAGTAGACATTGTGACTACATTCACCCACAGCACTGATTGGACATCAACAGAAAAAGTGGCAAAGCTTCCCTTTAAAAACTGACTTCCAAAACACGAGTTAGCTCACAAAGCCACGCAGGAAGATTTGAATCATAAACTGAGACTCTATTTTTTCTTTCACATATAAGTGAGGGTTCTTTGTGGGGTTAGTGTGTCCGTGTTTACCCAGAAATAACTCGGTGTGTCGGGCCAACAGCCGACGCAACAGCCTGATTTGAGTTTGGCTTTTCTCCCAGAAACTAATTTCATTCTCTGCACCAAACTCAATATCCCCTGTCTGGACGGGACCGTGAGGTTCTGGCTGAAAAGTGTGTCCTAACAGCCCACTGGTTAAATCAGATGTTTTGGCTAAATGCACCAACACTCTGCAGACAGGTGACAAATTAAATGATTATTTAAACGTGCTATAGCAACAGGTAACCTTCTTGAAATACATCTTGCACTATGACAGAGAGATTAAATGAAATTGACAGCTTATATATGTTTGGCAGAACAAGTCTTGTTTATGAAAAGGGACTCGTAAACCGCAAAGTGGGAAGTCTGACAGTTTAATGAGCAGCGAGTCCGTCATGGTAAATAATTTGAGTTAATCGAGTGAGACAAATGATTTATGTAGAATGTGGCACATGGTGTCAGCAGACAGCTGGACCTGCAGCACGGCTTCATGACTTCCATCCTGCCTCAGTTTAATACGGTCGGACAAATTAACCAATTCCACGTTGGCTGTTCTCCCACAAATTAACTTCATATTCTGCAGCAAACTCAATGTCACACGTCTGGGCAGGACGCCGCTTAAATTATTGGACTAAATGTGCTGAAAGTAAACAGAAAAACCTGAATTATTATTGGAGTGACGTGTTTAGACGAAGCTCCTCACCATCGGCAGCAAAACACCAAATGAGGGAACAACTTCTGGTTCTTCCTTTGACCTTATTGCCCTTTTCTACATGTTAAGGCTTAAAGTATAATACACACTGAAGGCAGGAACCCATTCACAGCTCTAACTTCAGGTTTTATACCTTCACCAACCAGTCAGGATGCAGTTTACATCCACGTCTGTCCACGATCACACAGTACATGACAACTTAAGACGACGTTTTGATTTGTGATACAGAGACATCTCATCAGGCTGCGCTCACATGCTCAGTCAATAAAACTGACTCTGACTGAACACAACAGCTGTAACAGGAGGTAAAGGTGCAAAGGAGCTGAATAATATGGATTTAAAATGGCATCATTTCATCCTATTAGATCAGGGGTGTCCAAACCTTTTTCACTGAGGGCCACATACAGAAAAACACCCAAAGGGCTGGGCTGCTCACTAGAAGGGAGGTATGTTGCTAACTTTAATCCACTAGAGGGGATGTATATCGCCTCCCCTTTCTTGGCCCTCGGTGGACACCGTAGAGGCCCGTCCTTTGTGCTCCCCTGTCCCAGCTGGAGCTCCATCCGTCGTACCTCCACACAGCTCGTCCCATTAAAGTCCCATCATGCCAACTGCACCTGGCACAGCTTCAAACACATCCTCACCTGTCCTGGTCCTCTTTAGACTGCTAACATCCAGCAGCTCCTCCGTAATGCAGAAGTGATCTTCATTAGTTATTAGCTGTGCTCTCATCACACACCTCGTCTGAAACTCTCTACACTCACTTGCTCTCTTACGTTTCCTTAATTCGGCCATTTTGGGTCACCTGTAGCACATTTCTTCTTCTATTACTCATTTTATAGAGAAGCTGTCTCGTTCAAGAGAGTTGCTCCACCTAGTGGTGAGACTAAGAAGTACAATACAGGCCCGCGGGCCGTAGTTTGGACACCCCTGTATTAGACATTTATGTGAAAGCGTATGAAATATTTCCAGACCCAGACGATCTTCCCATCTTTTACCGAGTTATGGCGTTGAATAACGGAGCATCATGATGTTTCAGTGACGAGAACCTTTTGGATATAAAATGTCATCACATCATCTTACTAGACATTTATGTGAAGGAGGTGTTTCGTCAGGTCACTGTGACCTTTGACCACCAAAATCCAATCAGGTCAAACCCTGAGTTAAAGTGAACATTTGTGCCGAATGTGATGAAATCCCCACAAGGCGAATCCCAAGAATGGGAATGAGAATAGAAAAAGTCTCGAGGCCTTTTTCTTTTTCCCCACAAACGTAGGACTTTATTATCACGTTAAGTGCAAAGATCATTCAGCACAACACGACTCAGTGATGGAAAATCATCTCTACAAACACTGCAGTCCTCAGTGGACAGGACAGAGGTGACTTTTCTTATAAAAAGGTATTTATATTATTGTTATTCTTACTATTTCATCATCATCATCATCAGCTAGACGTTTGTTGTAGAAGAGTTTGCTCCCAGGAGCGGATGGCGGGGCATCCAGTTACAGGTGAAGGAAGAGGGAATCATGGGAAGGAACGGTGAGTCCGGACAGGACCTCACTCCTTGGTGGACATGTGCTGCACCAGGTCGCACACACGGTTGCTGTAGCCGAACTCGTTGTCGTACCTGCAGACGGACGGAGAGGAAATGTGAGCAAGACAAATTCTTTTTAAGAGACGCTTGAATGTTCCAGTCATACGTCGTTTGGCAGCTGATGGAAAAGAGCTTCAGTGCAAACAGGAAGTAATAAGAAGTGACGTTATGGTTATTTGCTTCTCTAATTTATTTTATTCTCCCACACGGCTGTCTTACAGGCTGCCTTCAGATGATGTACCTGGATCGATTCCTTGATAGTCAGATGTCCAGACACTGAATTTGTGTCAAATATTGTAAAAACTAGACGTCACAAACTGGAATATTCTCATTTCTCAGGTTAGAAAGTGTCCTGGTCGCACAACCGTGAATACAAACTTTCAGTTGTTGTGTTTGGTTTAATGAGGATGAGCTTTTTAAAGAGGGAGGAAGGAGGATTAGTATTATTATGGAAACTCCACATGTGATGACGCTCATGCAGCAGAGCAGCTGGATGAGAAGCAGCAGCCAAACAAACCCCTCCTCCCTGTTTATATATCAGCTTTGCTCAGCTGATGTGGCTAAATATGGATGAACACTGAAGTTACGCCGCCGCAGAGACGTGAATGATCCTCTGAGCTCCGAGGAGTTAAGCAGCCAACCAGATCACATTCATTTGGCTGAATATCATTGTTATAATGTGCCCTTATGGAGGAGTAATGGATACTTTAAGTGCTTTACCTCTTCTGCCATTAAGCTGCTGAACACTGACTCCACTCTTTTTAAATGACTTTTACTTCAGAGGAATAATACTTTTATTATTTATTGCTTTTATTGCTGTTCTTATCTATTTATGTCAGAGTTCTTATTGTAACTTGTCCTTCCTACTGCTCCATGTCCCTCATATGCTTTCCTTGACTTAATCATTTACTTATTTATATATATATATACACACACACACACACACTACTCATAAAAGTTAGGGATATTCAGCTTCCAGGTGAAATTTCAGGATGAACCTAAAATGCATTCTAACCTTTCCAGGTGAACTTAATGTGACCTTCTCTAAACCTTTGAATGCACATGTCCAACTGTTCAGTGTCTCAGTACTTTCTGCACCAGCTGCTGTTCTCTAACAAGAAGCTTAACAGCAACATTCACAACAGGTTTGATCCATGAATCCACCAATACATTTCCTGCTTCAGGTAGAATTGGTATTTAAACAGTCCTCCTCATCCTGCTGTTCACATTCTGACATCATGAGACCAAGACGACACCTAACAGTTGATCAGCAGCACCTCAACACTGGAGGCTTCAAACAGGAAGTCCTCAGACGGAGGTGTTCACTGAGCTTAGAGGGTCACAGAGTGTCATCAGGAGGTTGGAACAGTGATACAGAGACTGGAAGAGTCACAGAAAGGAGAGGAGTGGACGTCCTTTGGCCACGTCCCAATTTATTGAGGCACTGAAAATGTTTTGTTGTGGTTTACCTACCACTGTTGAAAACTGCTGAAACTACCAGTGCATGCTTCTACTTAAATGTCCTACTTTCATGATATAATATCACTGTAGCATTCACTTTTTATATTTTCCATATATTTCACCTGAAAGTCGAATATCCCTAACTTTTTGTGAACCCTGTATATACATACTGGGAGAGCTACAAACAAACTGGCCCCTTTGGGAATAAATAAAGTTGTGTGAAACTCACCAAGAAACCACCTTGACAAAGTTGTCGTTGAGAGCGATGCCGGCGCCGGCGTCAAAGATGGAGGAGTGAGGGTCGCTGTTGAAGTCTGTGGACACGACCTGAGCAGACGGAGACAAACACAGCCGTCCATACGTGCAGGGGCACAGAGGATGTACGCAGGGCTGCGAGCTGTGAGCCTGGATACAGGCCGTGCAGCAACACAGGCAGGATTCTTCTAAATGCACAAATATCTGCAGACTTTACTGTCTTAAAGGAGACGTTGTCATTACTGTAGATGTGCTGCCATCTGCTGGCTTGTGTACGGACACACATACACAAACCTGACTGTTCTGCTCATGTAAGAAACACTAAACATGACGTGATCGTCTTGTATGAATATGTGGAGGTCTTTTCTGTACCTGGTCCTCTGTGTATCCCAGAATTCCCTTCATGGGTCCCTCAGAAGCAGCCTTGATAACCTTCTTGATGTCGTCGTACTTGGCCTGAAGGAGAAGGTACTTCTCTTAGACTAAATTATGTCTCAAAGAACAACAACGCTGGTTGAACTGTTAAACATGTGACTGCTAATAAAGTTCGATATTTTAAAAGGTTAAGAGCTACTTACAGGCTTCTCCAGACGCACAGTCAGATCAACCACAGAGACGTTGGGGGTGGGGACACGGAAAGCCATACCGGTCAGTTTGCTGTAAGAAAAAGACACAAGACATTTATTTCATTTACATCAGTTGTGTTTTATTTCCCTTAACAAGGTCAAGCTCAGCTGGACCATTAAACTTTGGCTCTGTCCCATATTTACAATATATGGTTTCTACAAAAGCTCCACTGATTTGTTTGATGTACAGTGGATATTTGGATTGAGCACAAAGCCAGATGAAAGTTAACGGTACCCGTTCAGCTCGGGGACGACCTTGCCCACAGCCTTGGCGGCTCCGGTGGAGGCGGGGATGATGTTCTGGGAGGCTCCACGTCCGTCCCTCCACAGCTTACCAGAGGGACCATCAACGGTCTTCTGTGTGGCGGTGATGGCGTGGACTGTGCTCTGGTTAGAGGACGGAGCAATAATTCATGCGCTGGATAACGTGGAGGTGCAGCTGAACTAAAAGTAAAGCCTCAGACTTTTATTTTTTAAATGACAATCAGGTGATCGGCGTGTTCTTTACCATGAGACCCTCAACGATGCCAAAGTTATCGTTGATGACCTTGGCGATGGGAGCCAGGCAGTTGGTTGTGCAGGAAGCGTTGCTATGGACACAAGACAGGAAATAGATGTTACAAACAACACAAAGTTAAAGGTGCTGCTTACGTCAGACGTGCACAGACACTCTGACTTTGGTCTGACATTCGTTCTTTGGTGCTTTAAAGCATCCACATGCTCACATGTGTCCTTGCCAGACACTTGACACTAACAGGAGCATCACGTGACGTCACTCCAGCCAAATCAATACACGTCTCACTTCAGTCTAAAGAGGTCAATAGCATCAACACCAGCTGATCTCCAAACTACAGAGCATTTTTAACAAAGGCATCTTAAATTGAGGTTTAAAAGAAATAAAGAAGAATCAAAAATGTCAGCAGCGGCTCACCTGACAACCTTCATGGAGTTGTCGTACTTCTCGTGGTTGACGCCCATGACGAACATGGGAGCGTCAGCGCTGGGAGCAGAGATCACCACCCTCTTAGCGCCGCCCTTCAGGTGAGCCTACAGGGACACACGAGAGGTCAGCGAGCGGCCATAACTCTTATTTATGCTCCTCGGATGAAGACACAAAGGATGTAAGTTTGAACTGTCCTACAGCTTCCAGTCATAAACACTAGTGGGACTGACAGAGAAGAACAAAGTGACCTTCCTCCTCTTTACCGACTTTTTGCTTCAAACGTCTCTAATCATCTCCGAGTGAAACTGCTGGTAAACTTACGGAGGCTTTCTCGATGGTGGTGAACACACCGGTGGACTCCACCACGTAGTCCACGCCAGCATCGCTCCATTTGATGTTGGCGGGGTCCCTCCTGTGTGCAGACACACAGAGAGGTTAGAAAGTGTCTGGAAACAAGCCGCTAAAAGACACTGTGTTAGAAATGTGAAGCCACGTACTCGTGGAAGACCGTGATGTGCATGCTGCCGATGACCAGCTTGCCGCCCTCGGCCTTCACCTCTCCGTGCTTCCACACGCCGTGAGTGGAGTCATACTTGAACATGTAGACCTGCAGGAGGGGAAGACGGCACGAGGAGGACATTTAGGAGCCGTGAAGGAAACACAGATATTAACAGAAACATCTCACAGATCTCACAGTCTTTGCTGTGCAGCTGCAAACCTTTATATTAGCTCTCTGCTTCCACTTAATGCTTTTAAAACCTCCTTACATCTCCAAACCACCTTAATTCACTTCTCACAACCCAGATGATGATGATGATGTTGCTGACTTATCTTACTAAACCTGCCCACCTTCTACACCTTTGTCATTATCTTCCACTATGTCCCTACGGGGGCTCACAGAGGCGGACGTCTCACCATGTAGTCCAGGTCGATGAAGGGGTCGTTGATGGCCACCACCTCGACCTTGCCTCCGGAGGCGGCGGCACGGGTCACCAGGCGGCCAATACGTCCGAATCTGAAATGCAGGACGATGCATGCGGTCAGACATTTAGACCCAAACACACACTCACAGAGGCAGGAAGCACAGTTTACTTCTCCAAACTAAATAATACAAACACCTCTTTGACTTCTCGCTCTCTGACCAGCGGGTGGCACTGAAACCTAAACTACGATGGGAGTCCCAAGCGGAGGACAGCAGAGCCTCATGAGGCCGCCAACCCTGACTGGAGATAACAATAGTTGGCACCGGCAGCCAAAAGCCTGTTTACGCCTAATAAGGCTGCCGTCACAGCAGGTCAACACTGGAGAGCAGAGATGTTCAGTCAGGAGTGGAACACATCTTTATTTTACTTATTAACCAAATCACAGACAATTTCACACACATGATTAGTGCGAGAAAGTCCTACAATCTTCATTTGAACTATATCACAGGAGGAGGGAGGAAGAAGAAGCAGACATGTTACAGACTAGCCTGTAATAAAATAAAATAGAAACACAGTGCAATCGAACTGTCCAAGTCCACTTGGGTTTACTCCTGATGAATAGAAACTACTGAGAAATCTTTAAAGGCTGTTAAAGTGGTTCAAATTCAAACCACCGATTGGTAACAGGATGGGACAAAAAGCTGATTTGGTTTTGCTTCTTAACTCCTGTCCTCCTAAAAGAAGAGTTGCCACATAATAAAGTAAAGTAAAAGTTCAGCTGATGAAATCTGAACTGAAATCTGTTTGCAGGTTTGTCCACACAACAGAAATAATCTAATAATCTGATAGGAGCACACTGTTGCAACAGGCTGCTGCTGCTGCCGTCTCACAGAAAAGACACTGAAGCAGTCACACCTGAGCTCAGCCAACACAATACAGTACGTGCAAATAACTCCTTCACGACTGCACTCATTCAGGAAAAGCCAGATTGCTCAGGTTGACTCGCTGATTAGGAAATTACACAAGCCTGCATTTTTTGCTGGACCCCTTTGCAATCTGCAAATGCATAATTCCCCCTTCAATGCTTTACAAAGTCTGTAAAATGAAGAAGAGAATCACAGCGAGCTGATTTTGAAGAACAGACAGCGGAGGACGACACGCCACAGTGTGTTTCACAGTCTGTGCTTCTCATGTTCACATGTCCTGTTATATAACACGGCCTGTGTCACACTGCATACTTACTGTATGTCCTCATGGGACGCTTTAGCCCTGACAATCACACCCTCTGCACGCCAAGCCAGGAGCCCCCGTCTATCTACAGAAAGGTCAGGGTGCACCTGGAGCAGCCCGTGGCGACATCAGTGACACCCACTGATGGTGGGAGCTCAACGCTTCAGCTCAGTTCTTAAAGTCCTATAAATAAAGTTAAGACTGGATCCTTTGTCATGTGGCCTTTTCATCTGATAGGGGCTTTTCTTTTTTCCGCTCTGAAAAAGGACCTGATCATGAGCACAAATTGACAACAACCTGACAGCATTGTTCCTTGAATTACTTCGTTTTAAGGGCTTCAACTGAATTGAATAGATTTTTTTTTACAATGTGAACCACTTATGAAAGAAAAAGGCCCAAAACATCCTAAAATAAGAGCTCATTCAAGCTTCTATTATTCTTCCAAAGGAAAAACAGATCAGCTTTTTTCTGAGGCAAACTAGCTGAAACTGAGACTTCACATTTATTATCTGAGACCAGCAGCTCTGAGGCTCTTTCTTCAGGTTCCCAACCCTTTAACAGCCACAGTTTTCACACTGGGAGGCAAATTGAATGTATAGATACATACATACACATGTTTCTGCTACTGCAAATTCGCAATCAGGACTTGTGGGATATGAAAAGGTAGGAAAAAAACTACATTACAGGCATAATGCCATGAAACTGCAGGGCTTTTCCCTTTCATGGACCCCCAGAGGGAAACCTTCCCGCTCTGTTTGAACCCCTCTAACCACAGTGTTTAGGAGCAGTGGACAGTGCAGTGGCAGGGGTCTAACTACTGTCACTGAGCAGATCAAATATCAGCCTGCATGTCTCTGCAGTGGGCGGAAACCCCAGACGGTTACTGGGCAAACATTCAAACTTCCACACAGAAGTCACAAAATCTCATTGTCTGAATTTCTGGCTTCCTTCACTGGAGGAGAGGACACGAGAGAAGGCGTCAGTATTCCTCGGTTAGTTTTGGAAAGCACAACAAGCAGCCAGGAGGCCGAAATGGACCAGAGCCCATCTTCTGTTTCTGTCTCTGAGTGTTGGCGTTGGTGCGAGGCCAGGATCAAGGAGCTAAATCTCCCCACGGCGAGTCAGCAGCTGCTTCACAGAGGAGGAGGAGGAGGAGGAGGAGGAGGAGGGAAAATGTTTCTCTCCAGGTCTGAGCAGCGTCCATGAACCGCCGGCCGGATGATCTCTGAACTTCAGCAGAAAGGTTAGAGGGTTAAAAATAGTCGAGGGGAGAATAAAAGGAATGTGACAGCTGAGGAGAGCGGCGATACAGATGGAGAGGGGATCGGAGGGGTCTGAAGGGTGTGGAGGAAGAGCGGACGCCAAGCGTGACACCACAACACCGCCGGACTAAAAATAACCAGAGAATAGACGGGTCCTGTCCAGAGGCCTCTGTCACTTTGACAGCATTTGGACAAAGACGGTCTCTCACATATAAAATGATGCTCAGCAGGATACTAATTTTCCATGTAGAGAGTAAAGACGTGTACAGATTTAAAAACAAATCGTTATATGTAGAATTTTAAACTTTCTATCATTAAATCTGTAGATCTTCAGTTTAGGGAATATTATGGATGAGATTTTTCATTAATTGTTCATTTAAACAATTAATGGATGAGCTGTTTAATTCATCGTATTGTCTTCTACTGTAATGTAGCTAATTAAGAAAGTCTTATTTTTGTTCAATAAATCCTCCAAACCCCAAAGATGTTGACTGAATGATTCACCAGTAAAGAAGAAGTTATATTTTTATATTTTGAAGTGTTTTTTTTCTGCTTTCTCGGCTCTCATCACGTCCCCAAAGCATAAATGTCTGACTTCCATCTACATCAGAGTAAAAAAATCACCTCATCTCGTCCCTGAATCACATCCTCCTTTCAAATTTCCTCTCCTTCAACTGGCTCCATTATGCTCTTGTCCTGAAGTGAAATGATTAAAATCCGCTCTCTCAGATAATCACTTGAGGGTCACGGGAACATTGTCTGGGTCCTGAGGCGAGTGGGCCTTTACACTCGCCGCTGCTGGATGCTTAAAATATTTAGTGATTTAGGAAATGAAAGCTCCTCTACTCTTGCCCTCACATCGTGTCGCTCTGGATGGAAGCTGCAGCTAAAAGCCCAGAATGTAAAAAGCTCCGGTGAAGCAGAGAGGTTGTGCATCTGCTGCAGCCTTTCCACACTCATCCCGCACGCCTAATGCACAGTTAATGAGCCGCAGGACGCCCCACATGCAGGAAGGTGATGTGTCACATTTCCTCAGACATGGAAGAAAAGGATGAACTTGAGGAATTTGGATGCAACAAACTAAGTCACTTATCAGAGTTGTGTTTTCCCTCCCTCCTTCTTACAGATTCTCAACATCCCATTTAAAGTTTCCCAGTGTTTCCTGCCCTCTACATGGGGTCGGCACAGCTAAATAATCTTAAAAAAGTGATTCTCCTGCAGTATTTCCACCTGAAGGAGCGTCTACGTGACAGAAGCTGGAAGGATGAGAACTTTTCTAAGCGACTAAAATCAGAATAAAAAACATCAACTCACCCGTTGATTCCAATCTTCACCATTTTGTCTGATATGGTCTAGTCCTCACTGGGGAAAGATTGAAATTTAAAGCACATTTAATGCATATTTCATCCAAAAACACCTGTAACAAGGAGTCCAGGTGAGAAACTACACCTGACAAAGGCAACTGCAGAAATACTGAACTGAAACACTGAAGGTTTTAAAAGCTGCATGCAGAAGGAACTGTTATCAGAGATCTCAGAGTCAGGGGAGGCTGAGATGTACCGTTTGTGAAGGGGCCTCGGTCCGGCGTCCTGTGGGGGAGAGAAGTGAGAGAAGGGGGGACGAGCTGAGGAGGCTCCAGCTTTTATCCCCGCCACACACCAACGGGCACGCCCCCCAGCCGGCGTGTCAAGGTCGCGTGCAGCTGTCAGTCAAACCCTTTATTTAAAAGTCAGCTGAGAGGTGACACCCAAGACCTGAACCCATCTGATCCAGTCTGTCTGGTGTGTTTCATCTAGACGCTTTCAATAAAAATGACAATCTTCCGCCAAGAAAAGTAGTTCCAGGGTTTAATCCAGTTTGTGGTGGCTAATGTTTGCTAATGTTCACAACCTTTAGATTCAGGTGTTGATTAGTGGAGGTGTGAAGCCTCATCTGACCGTATTTTGGACAAAAAGCACGTGGTCAGCAGCATCATTTCTCAAGACATGAAGCACAAACGTGACGTTTAAAAGATTTTTTAGCAAATAAAGAAAGCTGCAGTTTGTCATAAAGATGGTGAAGCACCATTTGGTTTTATGTGAAGCCGCCCGGTGATTTATAACGGCATCTTTATTGGTGTGTTTTATCCAGCGACTCCTGGTCATCTCATCAGCGGGAAGCTAAAGAGCGAGCAGAGCTACACCCTGATAAACTTCACCTGCAGAACTGTCTTTTAAACTGATAAACATCATGTGTGGAATTCAAACTAAATCTAAATATTATTCCTCTCACAGTCGACTAATATATTTTCCTAAAAAAGGTTGGGACTTTGCTTCTCTGTAGGTGACATCGATCATAACACGTGACTGCAAGGAGCTTTTATTTGGTGTTGCTTCTGACGCCTCCTGTGGACAAAGTGTTCACTTTATTCACACATGCAGCTAACGTGAGCTGCATCAAGTTAATGTTAGCGTTAGCATTAGCTAGCTTTGTTTCAGCCTCCAGCGGAAATTAATATATTGGTGTCAAAACACGTCTTGTGATGTATTGGATGCACTTTCCCTTTTAGATTTTGGTTCATCCATCAATTCTTTTCTTAACCACAAAATATAGAAAAAACTTTAACTTTACCTGTGAAAATGTAAACGTTGGCTCGTTCTGGGCCGTAAACTGTTGAGTCAGGTTCCTCAGGGAATCAGACCTGTGAACAGACATTTAGAATAAGCTCCTGCAGGTGATATAGAGGCATCAGTATTACACTGAGACTGTTTCATGACCCGTTAAAAACTCCTGGCAGCTGCTTTAAATATGTAATAGTAACACTTCTGCGTCTTTAACAGGACTGTGAGTCGGCCAGTAAGTAAGAAAGTGTTCAAATGAAACACACAAATAAGGTATCATGATCATAAACAATCACATTAATAAAAGAAACTATATATATAGAAATATGATCATAAAATCTCATCACATAACTGTCGACCGTTATGTAATTTATCTTTTATCATATTATCATCACATTAAACTCCTAAATACATCGCTGTCACTGTCAGTGCAGTCTGTAGCTGCACTGAACCTGTTTTAGTGGCACTGATGAAGAAATAAAAACTGTTTAAAGAGGAAGACTTCAAAGCAGCGATTGTGAATCCTCTGTCCAAAACCAGAGCTCCCACCACCACCACCATCACCACCACCACCCTCCTCCTGTCCAGTCTCATGTTCACTGTTTGACACCGTTAGTCATGTGACCCTGTGGCTCTCACTGCTACGTGAACCACAGCACACACAGACAGGCGGTGGAGGGGAAATGTCACGGCAGCTCCACTCAGGTTATTATAGTTCTGTCCCACTGTAGGTTGTTTATACTGTGAAACTAGGAGTGCATTTTTATAGTCGAGGTAACACAGGAGGCGTTGATTTGGTGAACTTAAAGGTAGAACGTTGGTATTTTTAAACCTAGTCCCTGTTTTTACGTGTATTGAGTTATAAAAAATAATTAGCAGGCACAAAAAGTTTTGGAATTTGCTCAGAAGGTATAATAATCCTCGTAAAGTGTAAATTAAAGTTCTCTTTGCCACCGACAGGCTGGGATTGTCATTCAAAGTGTATGGAAATGATCCCTACAGAGATACACCTGTAAGATCCTTTATGTTAAACCAGAAACAGCCGTTTTATCACTCTTTTCAAAGCCACCAGACTCCATTGACAAAAACGTCAATTTTACCTAGCAGAAAACAAGAGCTGCTGGTCCACAGCTGCCTCGATCATTTAATTTGTTAGTGTTATTGTGTGTTAAACAAATATTTAATTGGATACGAACTAACCAAATTCACACATGAATGCAAGCAGACTAAACGATCAGAGCAAACGGCAGCAACTCCTGTGTTCTACTAACGTGCCGGGTAAAATTACTGTTTTTGTGAATGGAGTCTGGTGGCTTTAAAGAGAGCGATATCACAACTGTTTAAAGGTTAAACAAAAAGGATCTTACAGATTAAACTCTGTAGAAATTCTTCTTCAAAATGCTGTCAGACACTTTGAAGGACAATCTGAGCCTGTACGTGGCAAAAACAAGCACTTTTAGCAGGTATGCTTGATGACTACGTTGCAGCCGTTGCGGTGTGTTTTTTGCGGCTGCCAGTTGAGGTGATTTTCTGGAAACACTTTGTGCCTCCAACAAACCCAAAATACATAAAATATAAGGCCCAGATTTAAAAATACTCAAGCTACTCTCAAAGGTCAAAAGATGTTGAGATCAAAACTGGTTCATTACTGCATTTCAGCATGCTCAAGTCAATAAAACACTTTTAACACTATAGTATTAAGCAACTATAAGACATCCGAATTGATGAGACAGCCACACTCATAAACAACGAGATAATTAATTTGACTTTGACAGAATTTGAGCTGATTTGGCTTCAGTTCCCACAAACAAACAAAGACAAATGTTGTAATGTTTCTGCTGTCGATCTGAGATCTCCTGCGTATCCTTCACAGAGACACTGTCCAAGTCTATTCTCGGATAATAAGTCTGCAGGCCTGATCTCCGCAGAGCATAACTCACATCCATTATATTGTGTCGACACAGCGGAGGAACATCTATTATTGATAGCGAGGGGGAGGGGGGGCACTTTATGACCAGCCTGAGTGTGCCAAAACAAACGGAGGAGTATCTCACATAACATTTAGTTAAAGATCCTCGACTATTTTTACTTTAATCTTATGAGATAGTGACCACACGTTCCCTCTCTAACAGCGCAGCACGCAACCAAACTCCATTATGATTTTTGTGAATTTTACTTTTGTCTGTTTACATTTTCAGGTTTTGATTTAGATGCTGGTTAATTAATTACAGCATCTCCAGTTCACTAAGTGGGAACACAGTAGGGAGCCATTAGAGTCCCTCAGGAGTCTCAAGTTTTCAAATTAAAGGAAGAGTTACAAGTTTTTTAAAGTCTCTGAATGCTACAAAACCATAGCATCTAAACATTTTCATCCCCTATACTGTTACTGGTTTTTCTGTAGCTGAGATTAGTTTCTTTCAATACGTCTAATAATCAAATCTGTCTGCTTTGTATATTATTATCTTTTTATTTTATATATTTTTTACATTTCTTTATCTTTAAGTGCATCTTTTGGGGACTATTTTGGATTTGGATGCACACATAACATCTGATAATAGGATCAATTCATTGTTGGTGACTGCCTTTAAATCAGACTTGTCTCCAGCCTCCTCCTCCTCCTCCCCTGTCATCAATAAGCAGCATGATGCGCCATGCGTGGGATCCAAACCTGAGCCGCTGTGAGTGCTCACACAGCTCCGGGCCCACAAGTGTGCAGTTCTATAAGTCAGTCAGTGCAGGGTGAAGTAAAGGTCGGCCTATAAATATGACATCCGACCTTCCGCTGCACCGAGCCTGAGCGCTCATATAGTCCCAATATGTCAAAGGTTATGACATTTTGTGGGCCGACACGTTGAGAAAGGTGGCGTCAGGGCCGTGTGGAAAACAAAATGTGACTTGTGGTTAGTTTGGACTGAATGGGACCTTAAACAGTCGACACACAGAGCAGAAACACTCGGATAAGACAGACGTGGCTCTTTTGTGTGCGGACATGCAGGTTATGGCGTAACGCTGCACTTTATACAAGATCTGGGGTTGAGAAAGGCATTATCATTGGTCAACAACACAGCACTGATAACTCCCATGATGCACCACGACCATGCTTTATCAAAAAAAGAAAAAAAAAAGAACGAGTAACCTAGTTGCTATGACAACGCCTGGTTAGAAATTCAAGTCTCGCTCTCTCTCCTGTCTGGTATTCGTCTTTCTGCCTCTCAGACTGGATCAAAGTGTTGGTTTCTGGGTTTTTGGCAACTTTTCCAGGACTCCCAGCTCCTCCGTTAACTCAGGCCGCCATTTTTATTTTTCGCCTCTCACTCTGCAGCCGAGCTAAAAACCCTCCACCTGGACACTTTCAGTTTTGTTCTGTGACACTGAGCTGCTGCACTTTTCCTGGAGGGAGACTGATGTCCAGATTTTCACTGAACTGAACACACCTCCTGACTTGTCACGTCTTAAAAAAAAAGCACAAATTTATTCTCCAGTTGGTGTGAAAAAGACTCAATGCACCCACCAGGAGCCCGTTCATGTGAAATGGTGCGTTAAAGGTCACCAACATCCAAACAGCCACACCAGATAATGAAAGTGGTTTCTGTGGGCTTAAGGTGTGATGTAAATAATTTGAAGTACCTGTAGTTCATGTAGAAAGATTATTTCCCCAGTCAGTAAATGTGATGTGTCTCCAGCCTTAAGAGAGCGTCACACTCATCATTTATCATCTCTCTCTAAAATGTTATGAGCACAGGTGACAGAAAATGATCACATGACATGTTTTGCCTAAATCTGTCAATGCTGAATGATTTGAAAACCATTTAATTACTATGTCAGCCTGGGTATTCTCTGTTTGTTGTAGCTGCAAAGTCTGACCTGGAATTGAAAAACTATAGTAAAATAGTAAAAGATTCCTGATTTATTTTGGGTGTTTGACGTTCATAACATGACAAAATGATCATCTTTGTTGTGTGTTGCTGCCTTTAACTGATAAAATAAATAATCAAATCAAATAAAAACACAAAGATGTTTATGAGGTTTGATTCCACTTCATGACTTGTGGAGCGAATGTCTGCGTCTCTCCCTTATTAAACTTCCTGTGTCAGGGAAAGTTTCACTAAGTTCAAAGAACAAATAAAGAAGTTTAAGGCAACTTCTTGTTATTTCTCTGTTATTTTTCCTTGAAATGATTGAGTCGCCACAGGAGGCTCAAGCTCTTTATGAAGACGACCTTTCGTGATTTAATTTCAAGTTGATGACATTTGTGGAGTTTCCTCTTCATCAGACAGTGGATGTGAGAAGCAGAAACAGACGGATGCACGACAAAGGTCAAGAAGCAGATCAGAGTCCAGACGATAAAACCTGCCGAGCCACCAGGAGTGTGTTTAACGTCTTCATGTCTACTCACATCTCCATCTTAAAGGAAGCCTGAGACAACGTTTGAGTTCTTATTAACAAGCTCTTAGCGGAGGAAAGCCCTACAGATGGACCACTAATTAGAGGGAAAACCAACAGGAAGTGTCTTAGTGTGGAGTCAGGTGAGCCTCCACAAGACATCCCTTCATTTACATACACAACCTTTATTAAAGCAGACAAGAGATCAAGAGCTCTTCTGCAAGAGAGACAGCAGACAGACAGACAGACAGGCAGACAGACAGAAGGACATAGAGGAGAACGGAAAGCCTTTATAATCATTACACAATGTAAAACGAGAATCGAGGAGCAACTCCTTAAAAGTGCAGCAGTTCACACAGCATTCACATCAAATGAATAAATAAAAGAATAAATATTGCAGACAGTAGAATATCATAAGTGTAATATAAATATTGCACAAGTTTCAAGGGGGGGGGGCATCAGTGCATGTCTAAGTGCAGAGCGGTGATTGCTCAGGGGAAGAAACTCTCTCTGAATCTGTTTGTCCCTGCACAGATGGACCTGTAGCGCCTGCACGAGTGCAACAGGTCAGAGAGATAAAGGAGTCGCTGCAAACGTGCTCGCCGCCATTTTGGAGGGTCGTCACATGTCACGTGTCACATAACCAGAGGACAAACGGCCTCAGAGACAATCAGACACACCACTGAATGGATCTGAAGATGGAAGTCTTTCACATTGGTGACACGATGTAAACAAGAATAATGGATGTGATTCTCTTTTCACACTTTAAGCAAAGGAAATATTCTCTCTGCACCAAGAATTTGATTTGGTTTTGCAGCCAAAGAGAAGTGTGCTGAAGTGTGTGGATGTCAGACAAAGTGCACCACGTGAATAAAGAAGCAGTGATCTCAGAACCTCGAGGGTAAAGAGGGAGGAAGAAGGCCGACGTGTGCATATGTACAGTCAGGAGAAACAACAAGAAGTCCAGACTCTTGAACGGTGCCTTCAGTGACCGAGCTGAAAATGGTAAAACTTTCTTTGCAGTCCAGAGAAAGAAATGGAGTCGCTCTTTGTCTGCTTTGTGGCGCCCTCTAGTGAGAACATGGAGACGATCCGTCAGCACAGACGAGTTCATTCATGGCTCCATTAGAAACACAACATCACATCTGCTGAGGAAGACCATGAGGAAAAGCTGTACGTAAGAGGACCTTTGAGCTTAGAAGAAAGCTAAAGCAATAAACAAAATGATTGCTGTTAAACTCCATTAAACTAACTGTGCATAAAAGTTGAAACAGCAGTCTGGGGGAAAAAAAACTCAAGGTCTACTTATCATGCGTGCGAGGTGCGATTGGAAGTTTCAGAAAAAGGTTGTAAGTGAACCTTGAGCTGATTTGTTGTTTGTTTGTTTGTTTCTTTGGTGAAACTACACAAAACTGAAAACTTAACTAACCTGAAGGCACAAATACACCAAACTCAGTTCACTGTTTGGGTCTAAATCACCGTAGAAAAGATGATTTGGCTGCAGTTTTGAATTATTTTGTACAGGAGCCCAAGATCCTGCAAATCCCAACATGAAACCTTGTGGTTTAATAATAACAAACGTAGGAGCCTGTGAATATTATCTCCATACAGTTTCTCTTTATAATGACTTACAGGACCTTTTTCTTGTCATCACATTGTCGGCGACAGACTTCTCACGGTAAAATGGACATTCAACTTTTCTGAGGTGTTACAGTGGTTGTGATGTTTGTTTGTTTGTTTGTTTTTTAAATATGATGATGATGATAATATTATTTATGTATGTGTTAGTATCCATAGTGATTTATAAGTCACATGACTTCATAAATACTATACTGTATTATATATTTGTTTTAGGGGGGGTTAAGTTCATTTTCAGGTAAGTAGGACTTTGACTTGTACCTGAACACATCTATAATGTTGTGTTGCTACTTTTACTTACAAGCAAATAATGTGAATATTTCTCAAACCACAGCTGGAGGCAGCGTCAGACACCCCTCCCTCCCGCCTGATGAAGTTTTGGCGAGAGGTGAATGAAGCCTGTTGTTCTGAAGCGTTCTAATTCTGAAGGTTTCTGGTGCTTTGCCATAAAGTTTCCTGAAAAACTGAACGACACCTGTGAACACAAGCATCACTACAGACTTCTGTAGCAGCAGGAGAAACTTCTGCAGCTGTCAGATGGAAACGAACACACTTCTTTCCTCAGTTCCTTTCTCTGGTTTAATTTCCAGATGTCAGTTTAGATTCTGTTCTCAGTCCTAACAAGCTGCACAGCTGTTAACTTGAGGGCTAAAAAAAAAAAAAAGCCAAGACATAATTTTGTAGGCGGCAAATTGAATTTGAATCACACTCTTACAGAGAAATAAGCCAGAACTTAAGGAGGAGAAGCTCCAGAGGACAAACAAACAATGCTGACGTGTGAACACCACTAGAAGCTACAGCGCTTTGTGATTATCTCATCAAATGCAGTCCTGTGTGACTGCCACCTCGCAGGCCGCCATTTTAACCCCACCCTCTCCTTGCGGGATTAGACCATCCGTCTTCATCGAGCTGCAGCCTCTGCCTCCGCCACGGCGACTAAATCTAAGAGCTTTCCTGGCAGATGGAGAGCGCGTCGTCCTTGTCCCGTCCTCTGTTACAGGAAGGGGCCTCTAATCAGCTCTGCAGAGAGGATGCTGGGATAACTGGCAGGAGACCAGGTGAGGAGACGTAAACGAGATGGGACGGATGTTGCTGAGGTGGGCTGTGTGGGATTTTCCATTCATAATTCATTCAGCCGGTTGTTTATTAGTTTACACTGCTTGAAGAAGTGCCGTTTAAAAACACACAGAATGATAATTAAAGCATTTTAAACACGGTCTTATTGTCGATATTTTATCAAACAAAGCAACATTTTTGCAGCGTCCAGCAGTAACTGACTCACCTTCCTTCCTTTTTTTTTTTTTTAATTGATTGATTTGTCTTTCCAACATGTCATTTATCATTTTCCTCATTAATTCTGTCCTTCTCTAGTGAAGTGGCTGACACCGTTTCAGGTTACACGAGGTGACACGAGGTTATTAAACTATTTAATTCTGAATTTCACTCATGAATTCATTCGACAAGGTAAAAAAAGGGGACAGAAAAGCTCCTTACCACCTGATGTTGAAGATTGTGAGCGCGGCACTCTGTGGGAAAAAATGTCTTTAAGAAGAGTCTGAATTTTTGATGGTAAAAGCTCTTGAAACGTGTCAGCTGTGGATTTTGTGGTCTGTGTTTTCCGACTAGCTTGGAGATGCAGATCAGCTCTTAGTGTGAAGCAGGTGTTTGTTTGCAGTTGTGAACGAACGCTCCAGTAGTAAAGACAGCAACAGTGGAGGCTTCAATAAAGAGTTTAGGCCTAAAAAAGAAAAAAAAATACCCCACATCAAACAAACAGATGAGCAGCTGTTCAGTGAGAACCACACAAGATAAACTCTAAATGTAGATGATATTCGCTTGAATCTGGACGTCTGCATCAGCAAACACTGAGACCTTTAAAATAGCAGAGAGGACATAAGGCCAAAGCTGAGCAGAGGTCTCAGTGATAATGACGTAAAGACAAGTGAAAGAGGGAAGAAAATAGTCCCAACTCAAGATCTACGTAGTACGTTACGAGGTTTTAGTCTCGGCTCTCCACAGATGGAGTCATGTTTTATGTTTTTAACACTGTGGCTCTGCACAGTGCTGTTGAAAAGAACACTTGACCTTACTAAATTATCTCCACGCTGAGAATAATCCTTTTACTCTAATGCCGTGACTTGACTTTCATTCTTGTATCTTGTTTTAAGATACAAACAGTGATTTCTAGAAAAAAAAAAAATCTTAAGAAGGTAGAAAATCTAAATGCACTGATGTCTTTGTTTCACTTGTTTTAAGATAAAAAGAGGTTTTAAAGACTCAGTTATTGATTTCTGCAGTGGGATGAAGGATGATGCACCTCCAGACAGACAGACAGACAGACAGACAGACATGTAGGGAATCAAAGCATCTCCATGAAACACATTACACACTCACTGCTTACTTACCTGCCACTCTGTATGTCACCTGGCCTCCTTGGGCTCTGTCAGATTTTTCTGCTGAGGCGTCGAGGAGCTCGTCACCTCCTCGCCTTATCTGCCGCTCTCTGCAACGACAGAGACTCAGGGCTGGTCTGAGGTCTGCTGCCGTCGCTCACATCGCTTCTTCGGCCTCTTCAGAGAGAAGAGAATAAAACCTCTGAGGGAGTTTCTTTATGCTCTTGTAATGAGGTGCTCCAGGTAAATACTTTTTTGTTTTTCTGTGTGTTCAGATCAGGCAGCAAGAAAGCAAGAGAGAAAAGTGTCAGTGCTTCCTCACAGTGGTCTCATTTAGTCAAACATAAAAGATAACATGACCTGCTTTTGTGTGATGAAAAGTCTTCATCCATGGGGTGCTGACCGGAAGTCATTATTTCCCAGACCTCCACAGCCTGTCAGCTTCTACAGGCTGACGCTGACGCTGCTCTCCTGCGTCTGCAGCGCTGTGAGTGGAAGACAGCAAAGCGAGGCGAGGAGGAGGTGTGATGACAAAAGCACAGGTGATGCAGTGTGACTAAAGGATATGTTCACAGTTTTGCTCATCCTGATCATTAAAAGATTCCTGCCTACCGAAAAATACGTCTCAAAGTTACAGCACAATCCTCCCTTTGTGTTTCTTCTAATGCAGCTCAAGAGGGAAACAGAAAGAGTTTAATACTAAAAAGACTTTGACTGTGGATGATATCCACTTGATCTGATAAACTTCATAGACTTCATGATACATTTTCACACAGAAGAGGAAGTGGATTTTGTCTAGCATCACTTAAATTAGAAACTTAAATTAGGAAGGGATCCTTTAATATCCAGGAATGAGTCCACCATCGTGGTTGGAAGTCCTACTAGAACAGATCTTCATGGTTTCCTGGTTCAGAAAACCCTTTTCCTCCTCCAGATGTGGCTGCTGCAGCTGTTTCCAGCCTCCCTGTGAAAAGAACAAAAACAATCTGCTGCTTCGCTCTCGCCTTCAACACCTTCAACACCTTCATGTTAGCAGGAGCCGGCGTCAGTGAGGGAAAACAAAGGTGGACAGCCAGGTGGATTCAGGGGGTTTCCAGTGGGGGAGGGGCCTGGAGGAGATCACATGATCAACAGATGATGTCACATTTTACAAATGAAGCAAAGAAGGAAGCAGCAATAAGGAGAACTGAACCTTTAACCAGTGATCTCGTTCTGGGGCCAACTTTATGTCTAAGGTGTCTCTTTATACAAAAATAGCTGACAAGGTGGCGCAGAGGTGCAGACTCAAGTTATTTTCATGTGAGTCCCATGGCCTTTAACAAAAGGAAATCAATGTAGACAACAATCCAATTATCCTGTATATTTAATGAAGTTCAGACTGATGATAAGGTCAGTTTCCGTGACAGTTGTTACTTTCTCGAGCAGCTTGAAGTAGAAGCGCTGCTGGTGAGAATAACTGGCCGCTTCATTAGCACGGCAACCTAATGTGTGCTCACGATTCCACATGTTCGGAGATGTTCTTCTGCATTTGCCATCATCATCTTCTGACCTCACTGGATGTTTCCTCTCTTTAGGCCAATCAGGAAATGAGGAAAAGGCTGTTCTCTGGCATAAAGGTTTTAAACCAAGAGCAGCTGAGACACGAGATGAACCTCAAGTCACCTTTGTCTTTTCACTCTAATTAATATCCCAAAGGCTCTCCAGGCTCTTATTTATTTGCCTGTCTCAGTTTCTCCCCTGCACTCTATCACTCACAGGACACTGAAGCCTGATTTATTCTTCTGCATTAAATCTATGCCATGGGTACAGTGCAGGCCACGCCGAAGCCTCCCCAGAAAGGTAACCAGACGTCTCAGCTGTGATTGGTTCACTCAGTAGCATCGCAGTGTCCTTCCCTCCTTCTGCCGCCGCTGGTTCGATGGCTTCTCTCTTTTTCTGCATTGCAGTAATGTCAGTAAAAGCATCTGTTCAACATGTACGAGCTCAAACTCCAGCTCGATCCTCTCAGCGTCAGCAGAGTAGAGATGGGATTTATGGCTCTTTGAAGGGAGCCGGATCTTGAGGAGCCGTTCCTTTCAAAGAGCCGTTCAAACGACTGACTCGTTGTTATATTTACTTATTTATTTATTAGAAGTCAACCAGGGGTAACTTGTTTTCATCACTGGCAGCAGCTGTAAAATAAGATTTGGTTCAGAATAATTCAAACTTATACATATCTATTCTGAAATATTGATTATAATTTCATTTGGCTTGCGTTTTCAGTGTAATCATTCCATAAGATGGTGCCGTACCAACATGCTTTGACAGTGAGATCACTATTTTGAATTTTCCCCTCACCTAAAAAACTTTGTGGCACAATAAGAACTATGCAGGCTGCAGATAACTTCCATGCAAAATAACTTTAGTGTGAAATTTTCCGCACATGAACATTTTAACAATACAGAAATAAATGAAAATAATAAATAAGTATATATATATATATATATATATGTGTATATATACACATACATATATATATATAATATAAATAAAACTAGAATAGAAATTAGGACATGATACAAATGTGAATGCATAATTGTACTAAACTACCTGGTGTGTGTTCACCTGAACTACTTTACAAACAGGAACTCAGCTCCTTGACTCGAATCCACATCAGAACAATGGAAACAATAACAAATAACTTCAGTCGTTAATATCTCCTGCTCCCTGAATATAAATGTCTTCAGTCCAGTCGGGCGGCGCTCACTAAGATCTCCTCCCTCAAAACCTGCCTCTGTCTCAGCGACATCCACTCACCAGATCAGGTATCGATCCTGAACCGTCTGCAATGGGAGGCTGTTTAGGTACAACAATATTCACCAACTGTAAAAAAGTACCATTTTGTGTTTTAACATCAACTAAAGATGAACAAATGTTCTCAGAGGACTGTGAAGCTGTTTCTAATAGAAAGTCGTCCCTCTACACCTGCTCCACCAGGTTACTTTATCCACCAAAGCTAGTTTGCGTGAAACAAACAGTTGTTTCTAGACAGTCTGACAGCCTGTTGTTGGACTACAGCTGACTACGACCTACACTGAGCAGCAGTCTGAATAATGACTGAGGTGTAGCCCATTTTATAGCAGTGGCACAAAGATAAAACTCCACAGGCAATGAAACAGCAAACAATGACTATATGGTTAAGTTTGAGGAGCTCAGTATCCTTATGGGGCGACCAGTGTTACAGTCGCAACCCTTTTTAACCATAATGTCCCAGCTTTTGGATAATCGAGCACGACACTGAACCTTAACGCACCGACGAGCCGGCTCAGGGGTACACCAGGTACACCAGGTACGTCACATGACCTCAATCCACCATCAGACTTGAAGGCCGACAGCCTCCAAAGAAAGCAAAGACAGGAGATGGGATGATATAAAGAGTCCGCTGGTGTCACTTCGGACTGTCAAAGGATTTGTAATGCATTGTCACTCTGATTACTTCCCTTAAACTGGGGACTTTACACACACACACACACACACACACACACAAGAGTCTTCTATTAAAGTCTGAAGTCAGCACTTTAACCTCGCAGTCACTAATTAATTTAAAATCCAACATGCTGCAGTAGAGAGCCGACAGAAAGGAAAATGTGTCACCGTGTGACAACCTTTGTTTACAACAATGCAAGAGAATGAATCAGGACAGAGGATTTTGCCCTTTGCTCTCTCAGACTTTCCATTGCAGAGCTTCGGTTCTCCGTTCTGCGGTGAGACAGAGAACCGGACCCTCAGGAGCCGTTTGTTTGGGTTTCAGAAGCCTGACGTGAGGCCTAAATGTGGCTTCAGAGCCCTTTTCGCAGCAGCGGGGAGCCGAGCAGCAGGGCGACGCTGCGAGCAGAAAACAAAGCGCATCGATTGAGCCGGACTCAAGCGTTGGATCGATGGTTATGGCATTTACTGGGAGCTGCTGCTGCTGCTGCTGCTGGACTCCGTGTTTGTTTGTATGTATGTATGTGTCCGTGTGTGGGTGTTAGTATGTGACTGTGATTGGTGTGTGAACATGATCGTTATTCATGTCATGATGCTCCAGTGACTCATGGTGAGAAAACACAGAGCTGATGTGTCATGTGTTTGTGTGAGCTAAAGCAGCAGCCTGTACGTCCAACAGATACTCTACCAGCAAACTCACAGCACTGAGGAGCAACTTAACACTGAATCCACTCAGGAATGATATCGAATCATATGTACAGACACTTTACGGTGAAACAAATCTGTGAAGTTTAACTTAATTCTTGTCCTCTGTGGGTCAAGCACCATTTATGCAATTTACTTGAGTCCTTCTGTCCTATCAGGAGCACACATGGGGTAGTAGCTAACACAGCACATCTTCTGCCTTTTGTAGTGTATGATCAATTCAGGCCTTTCAAAATACACATTTTAACCCATTGTGAGTTCAGCAAACAGCACAGAGTTGAAGTGTAGAGGAGGAGAGCAGGTTTTAACACTTGTTTTATATTTGTTTCCAATATTTATCAAATGAGAAAGAATTAAAAAATAGGCTGATGCACTTTTTAGTGCATTAGATTGATCTGTTGTCCACTACAAGGGGAACACTATAAAAAAAATTACTTCAAATTACAGTAAAAAGTTACTGTCAGGATTCAGGCATTGTTCTCCCCCTGACTTAAATAATAAAGAAGAGGAAGAACACATGCAGAGAAAACGATGAACATTTAACTCTTTGTTCATGATCCTTCCCTCCTCCTGTCGCTCCCCATCCTGCCGTCAGCTGGTGCTCCACAGCAGCACAGCTCCGCACCGCCATCTTGGCCGTAAAGTGACCTTTGGGCACTGAATGTATGGTCACTTACATTTCATGCTGGGGAAAAAAGAGGATTTGGGCCCGAGGCTTCGCGTGTCAAACGTTGGCTGTGACGTGGTTGAATAAATTGAAGCTGAAGTGCGTCTGCTCTGTCAGATGTGCATCAAACTGACTGTCTTGTTTTTCTCTCCTTCTTTTTTAGGCAGCATTTAATCTTTTCTTTTCTTAACGTTTTTCTAATTAGCCGTCCATTTATATTTATATGTTAAATTACATTTTCCATCTTTGATATAATTTCTTGTATATTTTATGCTACATACACTATTTTTTCTCCTGCACTATTAAACTATGGTTCTGTCCTTCTCTGTGTCAATAAAGTTTATCTTTAATTTAAAGGACAACAAAGACACCTGATGACATGCTGAATTAAAATCCAGCGCAGGATACTTACTGTTTTGCTTCCCTTAAAAATATCATCACAAAATGGCATTAAAATTAAATAAACAAATGCAAACTGATCAGAATAATGACATCACTGATGCAACTCACCTTAAAGTCCACTTCCAAGGTTTTTAGCAGCTGTTAAGTTGCTCTTCAATCTTTTACAGCATAATCAATATTGTATATTATCGATATCAGATGTCTCCGCCTGGCCCCTCCCGTCCTGCAGAGGAGGCCCGGTGTGTGGGGGCCTCTTTAAGCAGTCAGGGGGAGCAGTTTAGGAGCGAGTCCTCCTCTCCGACTGCCAAGGACAGGATTACCCAGCAGACAGCCACGCTGCTGCCTTCACCTCGGCCTGACCCGCCCCGCCATCCACACTCACACATCTTCAAAGACGGCGCTAAACACCAACTTTTCCTTCAGCGACTGCTAACATGAAGCTAATCTTTTAAAGCGTCCAGATGGCAGCCAGAGGTGAAAACACCAAACCAACCAATATGGAAATACTTTAATGTATCAGTGTATTTATTTATATATTTTTTTTGATTTCCTATTTGCCATTATTAAACTTTTCTTCATTTCGTCTTCCCTCCTCAAACAGGAGACAGTTTTCTTTCTGTTTGACTCTGTTAATAAAGAGAAATGATGCCGTAGCTACTGGATAGAAGTGTTTGGTATAGAACTTCCACTGAAGTTTGTCCTCAGGGTTTGATTTGTCACTTTTTAAGTCTGTGGATGAAAAACTGACTAAACCTGACACAATTTTGTGTGAGGACAAACATGAAGGATCCACATTATATTAATCTTTTCTTCCATAGAGGGCAGAGCCATCACACACACACACACACACACACACACACACACACACACACACTTTATAACATTAGTAAATCAAGCTGTGCAGACACAAAGCAGCCACATCACTCATCACTCACTGTTTTAGCTCTGTTTTTGGTCTCCACCATCTAGTCTCTTCATACATACACACTGTGCTCTGGTGCACAACATTAGCTGCTAATGGTAGCTGCTCTTATGGCTTACAGTTCACACATAGTGAACCAAAACAAAGAGCTAATAGAGGCTAAAGAAACTAAACACATCATTAACTCACACTGGATCCATCCGCCGCTGAAAATAGTCCCCAAACAAATGCACTATATCCTCCTGTTTGCTGTTTAAAAATGAAACTATATAATTGTGAGGCGTTTTTTAAGATTCCCAAGATCTTAAGAGATTTATAAAAATATAGACCTGCCTTACCTTGGTCCCAAACAGCCGAATGACGGGTGATCCTCCTCCTGTTTGCATCCTTGTGAGGACATCTGGCCTGCAGGATTAAAAAAGGGGAAAGAAATAATAAAAATCGGACATCGCTTCAACACAGAGGTGAAACTCGTGTTCTTCAGGTGGTTTTCTTCTGTTTGTTTTCCAACTAAATAGCAATTTGCCACCTATTGTCCACTGAAGAGCCTTTCATCATATTCTTTTGTCCTCGTACGTCCTCTCACAAACACACAGTCACCGACAACCAGCCAGCTGTACAATTATGCATCCGTACACACACACACACACACACACACACACACACACACACACACACACAATTATACACACACACAAACACACACTCTCACAGCTATAAATAGGAAGCTACGTGTTTGTCGTCATATGCAGATACGTAACATTTCTCCTTCTTGTCAGCTTCTTCTTTCTCTCCCTCATTCTCACCTTACCTCTCCTATCTCTCCTCCTCCAACTCCCCTTCCCTCTGTCTTGTCTCTCCTCTCGTCTCTCGGCCAGAATACTAATAACCCTCCTCCTCATCCCTCCTTCATCCCCTCTCCCTCTTTTCTATCCATTTCAGTTTTTTTTTTTTTTTTTATTCCTACAGAAGCTCATATTCCCCATAAATTTTCTCTGCCTGAGTTCTTTGTCCTCATCTCTCGGCATGACTCATAGACTTTACCCTCCTCCTCTTCATCCCTCCATCCCTTCACTGTCTGGGGCAAGTTTTTTCGGAGAGCGCCCACGGTTGCTCAGGTTTTTTACCTCCCTGTCACTCTGTCTCCTTTACCCCCCTCCTTTTTCTTGCCATCCTTTCCCATCCAGACAAATTACTAATTCGTCTTCACCAGTAAACCACCCACATTCCTCCAAGAACACAACTTTTACTGTTATGATAATAACAAAGTGCTGCACTTGCAACATCTCTGCTTCTTTTGCACTGCAGCACATGCATGCAGGACATCCCGTTGTCATGGTGACGGGAATTTAAGGTGTTTGCAAACCCGTGGCATGACAGTGTATTTCACTGGATGCTACCTTTCTATGAATAGTGTGTGAATGATGCTTAACGAGCACCGTCCGTCATCATTCACCGTTTTCTCCAGTCAAATAATGCAAATATATCCACTTCCCCCCGATGTCCAGTACCTTTACTGTATCTGTGGTCCTGAAATCTTGAGCTAAAGGTGAAATGACTCATTCTTGTCTGTGACAAAGACCAGTGAGTTTTCACTCCAGGCCCTTTAAACAACCAGTCTGTCTGTTTCTGGCTTTAAACGCTAAGAAAGACCGCTTGAGGTCAACACCTCCGTTCTTTGTAATTTAGCGACAGCGTCTTTTCAGTTTGGAGCGAAAATGTCATTTGTGCCATTTGGGTAATTAGACATTTTAAGGTCACTCGTGAAGGTCAAGAAAGCGTTCATGCTTCGAATCCACATGTGATATTTTTGTTGGGGAGGGAAGTGAGAGAGTTTTTCTTGATGCTGCATGAGATTCAGTAATGTTGAATATCAGCTTTTTGTGGAATGACGGTATTTAATTTACACAAAATTAGTTAATTTATTAGTTATTGGTCTGACTTGAGCTGAATCCACACAAACATGTAAACAACAGAATAGAATAGAATAGATAGACATATATTGAATGGAGTAACTTCCTCTGAATACCTTGTCAAATACTGTGTATCAATACAGGAAAAAGCAGCACACATTACAGTCCATGACACTGTCTATTTTCATTCCTCTAAAGTGTGTGTGTGTGTGTGTGTGTGTGTGTGTGTGTGTGTGTGGGGTGGTGGGGGTCAACATCACGGCCGTCACAATGAGCCGGCAGGGGAAAGCTGAGGCATCAGCAGGCCGGGAATCCACTGAGCGGCTCTCAGCTGTTCCTGCCCGACGTGTTTCACTTGACTGTGAGCTCAAAATAAAGACAGAGTGAGTGAAATAACGGGGACAGACACCGAACGCTGAAGTGAAAGCTGATTTTCCCAAATGAGATTACCCACCATCTAAAAAATATAACCTCCACTCAAAATGACTGCTTTCATGGGCTTAAAGCAGAGTCGCAGCTTTTCAGCCTTGTTTTTCAGGAAACGTCCACCTGCTGCTCGCTAACTGCAGCCTGATCTCTGACCTGTCTGTGTGCGTCCAGATCACTTATGTAATTACCGGTAAGTAATTATATTTTTTTTGTCCCCGTTCGGTGACGTGAGCGTCGCAGCGAGGACTGTAAATCTTTCAAACGTCTCAGACTGTGCTGGCACCGCGCTGACGACAGAGGAAGGATGACACATTTTGGCAGCGTGTTCTGGTGTTTAGGAGAATTATACGGCCTGCTCTGATGGGGCAGCTATAATTAAAAGTGAAGATGAGGAGCTGGCACGGCAATAGGACTGTTTGAATAAAACCTGAGGGGATGATGCAGCTTTTTACATTAAGATTCTTGGAGGAAGACGTGTTAGCTAGTTTAAGACTGAGTATTTTAGATGTCTTTAAGGCATACACCTCCTCCTGCTGGGGTCAGGGGTGTGTTGTTCTGCAGTACGTGATGCACTAAAGCTGAATCCATGTCTTCAGCCATTAAAAGGATCACTTCTGAGGAATTCTTCCTGTTTTCTAACACGTGTCTTTGCATGTAATCTGAATCATGTTGACAGATGAGCAGAGAGAGAGAAAACTGCTCATGTACTGTATCAAAGGCATATTTCAGTCTGGGGCTTGTTTTTATTTTCATGACTTTCATAATTCTGGAAAACCTGAAGGATTAAATGCTCTGTTATGGCTAAAGAGAATTCGACTTCATTGGAAAGTGTTTGTAAAAATCCACTGGATTATCTCAAAATGCATTTTCACAAAGCCTAAAACAAGGCTGTTTTAATATTGTGGAGATTCGTGGTTTTTACAGAACAGCAATTACTTGTGTGGCATTTAAAGGATTATTCCAGTTTATTACAACTCAGATCTTATTCTCATTTTGGCCATCATTTGTTATCAGTTATGGAAACATCCTCTCCAACGGGGTTGAATAACCTCCCTCCCTACGTTACCCTGACCATGTGTGCAAGTTCATTCTTTTGTTATTGCAAAAAAAACAAGCTTTGTCATTTCGATTATCTCAAGATAACTAACCCATTATGACGTGAGAGCAAAACGTGATTTCCTGATTTTGTAAAAGCAGCCAGATAATAATTTTGAAGTTGTTTGTTACAGTTCAGACAGACGAGAAGTTAGCACTCTTCCTGAGGTCAAACTCTGCACTACCACCCCCCACTGGCCGGGACAAGATCCAACCCTGATCCATTTACAGCAGACAAGCAGAATATTAACCCCCCCAAACAGCTGATTTTACAACTACTTTGGTGTCTTGACAGCTGCAGATTTACGCTGAAAAAGTCAAACCAACTGTTGATCAGAGCATCAGGCTGCAGCTTCTGGTCTCTATGAACATTATGAGATGAGGAAACAACCTTTTGTTTCCTAAAATTAACTAGACGATCATCTCGTTAGCGTGTGAGAGCAAAGCTTGTTTTCTCGGCTTAACAAAATAAATGATTTGCGATCTCCAAAAGAAAATTCTCAGCTTCTGCAGAAACGAACAGTAATTTCCAGGATAAAGTCTCACAGTCGACTCGACAGTCGTTCAGCCTTCACCGACTCTCGCTTGTACCAATCATAAATAATCCATATAGAATAGATCATCTGGGGTAAACGATGGCTGGATTACCAACTGCTCCAACGTGGGAACGATGTTACGACGAAGACAAGCTGAGGTGTAATAAACCGGAATATTTCTTTCAGCCTTGGCCGCTACCATCGTTGTTAAATCCCTGCTTGACACCGAAGAAAAGTCGAGGCATCATAATTCCAGCTAAGTCTCAAAAGCATAGCAGTTTAGTGAAGTCTGCAGGAGGTTCGACTCGTGTGTGCTGGATGCAAAAGAGGAAATACTGTGATTTGCCTCCTACTGAGTGTCTTTCAGCCATGAACACACTTTAGCCAAAGTCGATGATCTTTTCCTAAGCAGGTTGTTTTTGTGCTTAAACCAAATCAGATGGTCAGAAACTGAAGAAAAACAAGCAATGCATTGCAATTAGGAGGACTTGTTGGCTTCACAAGCAAGTCTTAGTGAGGAGTTTACTTTGGTCAAAGTGTAGGATGTTTTCAATTGTCTTCTCCGGCTGTAAAACTGTGTGTGTCTGCGCAGCTTAGTCGTCTGCATATTTATTGAGCGTGGAGTTCACAGAGTGGAGTTCAGTGCAGTGCTTCTGCTCTCCGTCTGAGATGGAGATCGAGTTAATGTAGTCGTCGGCGGCGCTGCTTCCTCTGCCGCGCTCCTTAGCTGAATCACTGTGTGTTTTCATATTCATATTGTGCGAGACTGAGATGAAGGGAGGCAGCTGGGGAGGCAGAGGGGAGGTGAGGGCAGATATGTTTGGAGGAGGAGAACAGCTGTACTGCATTGTTAGAGAGAGACAGTTGAGAGATGAGAGCAAAGCGAGAGGAAAGCCCAGCTGCAGACTCAAACAGGCTCAAGTGTGCTACACGTTACATGCATCAGATAATGTGCGCGTCAACACTTGCTGGCCTTAACTCAGACGGAATAAATCTTTGAAATCCCCCAGCGATGATGAATATAAAACCTATGCATCAGACAGCTCATCAGGGGTCAAAGACTGAGAGCACATGATGAATAAGCGTGTTGCTGTCGGAGCTGAGGAGTTAGTTTGCGGTGGGACTTCTGGCTCAACAACTTTTTCTAATGGTCAGACGTCATCGTGTCGCATCCCAACCAGATATAAAACATCGGATGCCAGTTCTGCACAAAGAAACAAACACTTACATGTTAAACTTAAATGTTGAAGTGACATTTGTTAACAGCTAAATACAACCTGCTGAATGATGCCTGTGGTTTAAACAGAAAAAAAAAGACAAACATACTGAGCAGATGGCGGATTGTGAAGTCCAAGCTGGTCTGAAGATGTTATCTGCCCAAATGGTCCCGAAGTGTGACGGGTTACCGACTGGATCTGAGTGGCCCAGATTTAAAATCCTGCTCCAATCAATCCTGTAGTGGGAAAGAAACAGCGATGATGACTGAATTATCTGATGAGGATCCTCCTGGACGCCTTTTTCTGGAGGTTTTCCACACACGTCCAACTGGAAGGACACCTTGGGGTTTACCAGGGACATCCTGGGAGTATCATAGATTTCATTTGGCGCGGGAACGCCTCAGAATCCCTCTGGAAGAGCTGGAACATGCTGCTGTGGGGAGGAACGTCTGGGACTGCCCAGTCCAGTCCAGGGTGTACCCCGCCTCTCCGCTGGGATCGACTCCAGCACCCCCCTCCCCTCCTGTGCAACCCTCAAGGCTAAAAAGTAAGAATAATAATGAATAATTCTCTGTTTTGGGGCTGGGACGACTGACTATGGAGGTAAAAGCAATGATTGGCAGGTTACAACGATTTTAATTCCAGTTCTCAGTTAACAGCTGGACTAGTTTGGCTGTTTGGCTCTGCAGACGACTCTCAGTGCTTCATGGCTGCAGCTTGGGACCGAACACGCAGCCTGCAGCCTGTAACCACGTTCTTACTTCTCCTCAACTGCAAAAAGAGCTCGTCTGCTGACACCTCTGGTATCAGAGCATGGAGACGTCCGCTGAGGTGTCTCTGACTTCTACCTTCACCAGGGGCTGAACTGTGTCAGAGAGATGTAGTTTGTACTTCGGTTGATCTCTACGGCTTCATAGTGAGAGTTTAATGTGGTGGACAAAATATTAGAAACACCGCAACAACTTTTGGGAGCACAGTGGTGTTTTACATGATTATTCACAGGAGACCTGTTGTCATTATCTAATGATAGATCAATCAGAAAAGTCCTGGTGAGCTCACACACTGCTTTACAACTGCACACCAGCAGGAGTGTGTGTGTGTGTGTTCAGGTTTCACTGGCAGTGCATCTGATCCACCTTGGACAGTATTTGTATGTACGTGTGTAAGACGGTGTGTGTGTGTGTGTTAATGCATGTGTGTGTGTGTGTGAGTGATTGAGCGACGTCGACAATGACTGAGGGAAACAGGAGTGTGTGACGACGGAGAGCAGAGAGAGAGAGAGAGAGAGAGGGAGGGAGGGAGGGAGGGAGAGAGAGAGGGGAAGCGGAGCGGATGACAAGCACACACACACACACACACACACTCAGTCTTTCTCACACACGGAGGAGAGGAGGACAGTAGGACAGTGAAGAGGAGAGGAGACAGAGAGGAGGAGAAGAAAAAGAGGAGAGGGGAAAGCGCAGAGAGAGTGATCCGGGGAGAAATGCCCGCTGGACGGATGGATTTTATTTTCCCCGAGCTGCACGAGCCTCTGTAAGACAACATGGGCTGCATAGGATCCCGGACGATCAGTAAGACCGCACCGCTTTCTATTCTGCCATGTGGAGGGATGGAGGGATGGAGGGATGGATGGAGAGAATTAAACACAGAGGAATGCGTGTGTGGTGTTGTGCAGGGCGGAGGTGTTCAGAAGAGGGTCAGAGGAGGAGAGAGATGGTTGGAGGAGATGAAGCGACGAGGCTCAAATAAACCTGCGCTACTTGAAGCACTTCAGGGAGTTCAAGCGATTCAGATTATTCGGCAACATATTGGTTTTTTTTTTTATTCTTTTTTGGTGGATGCATGCTGGTGTGTGTGTAGTTTACTATTGGGATTGCATGTGTGTGTGTGTGTGTGTGTGTGTGTGTGTTGGGGAGAGGCGGGACAGACAGGCAGCAGGGATGTGAGCGGAATAAGATGCGGTTTGACGTTCACGTCTCCACATGGATGACACCAGGCAGGAGGCTGTGTGTGTGAGTGAGTGTGTGTGTGTGTGTGTGTGTGTGAGGGGGAGAGAGAGAGAGAGACGGGGAGTGTGTGTGTGTGTTTGAGAGAGAGAGAGAGAGAGAGAGAGAGAGAGAGACCTCCGCCTTGACATAAAACTAAGGTCATTGCATGCTGGGTGTCTGAGAAAATTCCCCTCTCCTCCCTCCTCTCCTGTCTCCTCCTCCTCTCCTCTCCTCCCTCCTTCCACTCTCTCCCCTCACCCCTTCTTTCCTTCTATCCTCTCCTTCCCTCCATCCTTCCTCACCTCTCCTCTCCTCTCCTCCCCTCTCTCTTGTCTCTCTCTACTGTGCGTCATGCAGCGACGTAATAAATTGAAGACGCAAGCAGTGCACACCGGGTTTCACACACACACACACACACACACACACACACACACACGAACAGCAGGCTGGGAGCATGACTCGTGCAGGATGAGTCAGAACCGAGCAGGTAAACTCAGGTGTGAGTCTGAACGCTCTGCACATGTAGGTCAATTCTGCAGAGTCAATGGTGCCAGTTCACTACACATGTGAGGACCCTCGTGTACTTGATGCATTGAACCTTTAATTAAAGCCGGACCATGTCTGACCTTAAAGTCAAGATGAAATGAAACCTACATTTCCTCTGTGTTTGATTGGACTCATTTCCAGTCAGTACTGCAGTAACCTACACTAGTCTACTCCTGGTACTGGCTCACTGGTCGGTTACTGGTTGTTTGGGGCCTAAAATGGCTCCTGACATCACTAGTACACCAGATTGGGGACCAACATTGTCAGTCGTGGGTAAAATCCATTGCAGACGAGCATCACAGGGTAACGTCCAGATCGCAGAGGCAACAGGACGACTTGTTGCTGTGAGCTTTGACAGTCAGACCGACAGAAGAGAGGCGGCTAACGCTGGTTAGATCCCCGTCTTCTGTGTGGAACTGTAGCTCAGCACATCGACCTGTGGTTTGATCCCCGGCTCATCCTGGGTCTTTGAGCAAGACACTGAACTCCAAATTGCTCCCAGTCGCCGTGTCAGCACCTTGGTAACTGTTTTTAAAAGTGCTTTGGATAAAAGCAGGATATAAATGCGCTCCACTTACCGATCTGGGACGAACAGGAGACCTACTGAATGTGCAGGAGCTGCCAGGTGCTGCAATAACTTGGACAAAAGGTAAAATCCAGTGGGAGTCGGTTGTGTTGTTGCCAAACCAGGCTGACTTTTCCCCACTTTCCAAGAAAACTACAGCGGATCCTCCCAGTTGTTGAACACTAAAGGGACAGATGTCCTAAATTGGTAATGGTGCATAACTAACGCTGCGGGGGGGAAAACGCCTCGGATCAACGGCAACATACACATGCTTATGACGTGCCACGTGACCCAACATGCTGGTCAGTCGCCATCGGATCTCTTAGCAATACCGGCTCTCAAACCCTAACCCATGGGGAACACTGAGCCACAGGCCTGAAGCTGAGCTGCTGTGTTTCACAAATACGTCTGAAAACTGTTTTATCCTACATTGAAAATAGGAAAATCTTCATTATTAGAGTTTATACTCTCTGTGAGGTGAGTTGGACTTTAACCCTTAAACCTGAAATAATCCTAAACCAGAACAAAATGTCCCCACTTTAAAAAAAAACCGTCCTCACTCTCAACATCTATGCTGGGTCCTCACAAAGACAGAAGCACAAGAACAAACACACGCACAGCTTTAAATCTTCCACAGAAGCCTCTCCACTACAGACACTAAGACCCAAGAGGCACACTTCAAACTGCTCTGCTGTCTGTTCGAGGAAAGCATGGTCACTCCTCTGTTTGTGTGTCATCATTTCCCATTAAGTGAAGCATGCAGCTGGTGAGTCCAGACTTCACATGCTCATGTATGCACACACACACACACACACACACACACTGAACAGAGGACCATCACCTCCCTCTGTCTTTCAAACGCATCCATCAAAGCCTCATCAGCTCCTTTATGAAAACAAATGGAGGCTGCCGGGGGATTTAAATAAATAAAGGGAGGGAAAATGTGACCTTTGATTGTCATTGAGCTGGGCGGAAGGACGGAGAGGGATCAGGGGAGGGATGGAGGTGGCGTTTGGCGAGGAGCGATAAAGACAGGGAGGGAGTGGAGCGCTATTTGTCAGCAGGAGCTCGTGGTGTGAGGATCCAACATAATGTCCTGGTGTTTTTTTGGTTTCATAAATGGGTGTGTTCCCCTTTGTGTTCAGCTTTCTCCTCTCATCTTATCTCCTCTGGCTGTCTCCCTCCCTGCCTCCCCTGCCTCCCTCCCTCTCCCTCCTTCTCTCTCTCCATTATTTGCGGTGTCAGAAGTAGATCAAAGCATATTACGCTAGCTATGTGCCGGGCACTTTATCTCACTCTGGTTGATGTGCTCGTTTTTGGAAATGTGTGCTCCAGATGCTGTGAGGAGTGAGCGGGGAGTGAGGTCGACTGAATCTGCAGCAGCAGCTTCAGGTTTTCTTTCAAACCTGGACTAAACACGGGGGAGACCGAGCAATAAAAGTGTGCTGTTGTTGAGCAGAAAAACAATGCTGGCTGCAAAAACATCTGACTGTTGTATCATATCAGAGGACTGCAGTGAAACCGACCATCCCAGACATTTTATGCAAATGTTTGTTTAGCTCCTACTGTATCTGCAACTTAATGATGTGACTCCAGCTCAGTGTCTGGCACCGCAGGTACTAATATCTGCCTTGTAGCTGAGAAAGAGATGCTTTACATAACAGACAAAGAAGAGCAGGTGTAGTTTGAGCACATAAATAACATAACATCACAGTCCTACTCAGAAAACCTCATCGCCAAGCACTTCGCAAGAGAAACGAAGGCGTGAGAGAACTTTTATAGATGGAGTTTATGTGACCTTGGTGGGATCAGTGCATGTTTTCTGGAGAGGTACTGAGAACATTAGAGAGAGGAGCATGAAAACACTGATGTGAATGTTGTTATCATCTTCTTTTGACCTTCTGACTCAAGTAGAAACTGGTTAAACTTCTCTCAATCCCTCCTGCTTCAGCACACGTCATAAACAGGCTGGTTTTCTGTGAGCGGATCCACATTTTGTTTGTCTCGTGCATGCAGGTGACGTGACACACATTTCTGACAACCACTGATCCACAGGTGGGAGTAATTCGCCAAGAGGATGCAGGTATGCACCGGCAAAGGCTGATAAGAGGAGGGCTGTGTTGCAAATGTTTTGTGAGGAATCCTTGTTAAACCTCAAGGATTTCATGGTGAGAAACACCGAATGTTAACGTAACTCTACAGGGAACCTTTAACTAGTCTGTAACTTGTATCTGGAGCATTTTATGTTCTAGACAAGGGTGCTTTCATCTATATTTGAAGAATTGTGTAGATAATTTAGCCCTTTTTATACACAGAGGGAAGAAGGGACAACAAGTCCCCTGCTGCTCATCCAAACACCCTTGAAAATGACTTTCACCTCATATTAACTGCCTCACCACAGAGCACCATCATATACTTATTTGTGAATGACGGTTTATATAGACAAGTGTAGAAAGCCTAGCCAGCAATACAAGAAATAGTGTTGAAGAGAAAAGTCAGTAGCGTTTTATAGTCCAATAAACCCTCCTGTTACAGTAAAAGGACCAAAGTGCCCCTAGAAATCAGATTAAAAGGAAGGAAGGATGAAGAAACTTGAAAACAGTGATGTGACGTGTGACAGAGCTTGTTAAATCGGTCAGGGTGACAGGACCCCCCCGCCCCATCCCTCCAGTTTACTGCCTGCAGAATATTTCCTGCTGCGTTTCTTGTGAGGAGCGTCTATTCTTACATTAGGCCTCAGCGAGAGCGGCTGCTGCTAAAAATAGATCCGGGGTAAAAGAGGGAGGTCAATGAGAAATGGAGGGAGGGGAGGGGAGGGGAGGGGAGGGAAAATTTTTACAGTAAATATGGGTCAACAGCTCTCTCTCTCTCTCTCTGTGCATTCCTTCTTCTTCTCTCGTTCACATCTCACCCTTGACTTTGTGAAAGTGATCAAATGTCGGATCAAAGAAACAAAGCCTCTCCTCTGCGGTGATCTGTGGATAACAGCACAGTGAATTAGACCTAAAAGAACTGTTCCACTTGTATTGTCACTGTGTTCTTTCTGTTGCCTCAGTGGCTCTGCAGTATTAGCGTGGTCTGCTCCATCACTGCGGGATTGTTTCCCTAAGCTGCGTGCCATTTAACCAAAGCATCACCATTACACTCAATTATCCTCCAGTTACAGTGGAGCTGATGTTTAGCAGTCGTCACTCAGACGGCAGGACAGCCGCACACACACAGCGGCTCTCAGGCGGACACGGCACCTCCGTCTCCACACTTCACAATCAGGGCCAGAGAGGCGACGACTGCCGCCGCTGACAGACGCTCGTACTAATAAAAACCATCACAGAAGACAATCGAGGCGTTTGATGTGCCGAGAGGCTGCAAACTGTCATCGCGGGCCTTCACATCCATCCAGGGATCTTCCCAGCAGATTTCAGGCTGCTTTACCCGGAAAAACAAAATCTGCACCGCAGTGCAGCCGAGTCTAGACTGTGCCTAAAAATATCCGCTCAGCGGCCGAGGTCTCAGGGTTCGACATGTCGTGGAACTTACAGACTTCACACCGCTTTGACGAAATGGTGCAATTTTAGTCTTGAAAGGGAACAAATACTACAAAGCTAATGGACACTGGAGTCGTTTGAAACAGTCGTTTGATCGACTGGTTCTCGCTGTGAAAGAACCACAAATCCTGCACGCTGTCGAGTGCTTGGACTCATTTTCTTTAAAACATTTAGCTAGTCTGAAGGTTGGAGGATGTTTTGGCTCTTTCACAGTCTTAAGAGGGAAAATGACCAGATTAGACCCTTTTAAGCATTTAATGTTGGACCTGCCTATGAAGCCGGCTAATGTCCTTGAGCCTGAGCAGTTACAATGAATGAACAAAAAACTCGGCTAAGATTTTGGGAATAAAGTCGAAATATCACCAGAAAAATGTCTGAATTTTTCGAGTAAAACTTCATAATATTATGGGAATAAAGTTGTTATTTTATACAGGAAATATCACAACATCTATAGGTTTAATTAATAGTCCAGCATCTATTTTTGACCTCTTGAGCCTGTTTAGTTATTTGCTGTTGCCTTAAGATTGTTTTTTCATGAAATTTTACAATTTTACTAACTTTTTTCTTAAAATATTATGACTACTCTTATAAAATTAGGACTTTATTCTCAAAATGATGGCTTTATCCCTGACTGTGGCCCCGAGGCTCCATGATGCCAGAGGAACACTTTTACTGTGTATTGATAACCAGGCATTTCTATAAGTGCAGCTTTAATTCATAATTTTTTTTTTAAAGTGCATTTTTTCTGCAGCTTTCAGCAGCATCTCTCTGTCTTCCTCTGTGGATGGAGTTAGTTACCTGGCTCGAGGATCATAGCTGCTTCCATGATGATCCCCTCCATATCGATCACTTGTTGTCTCATGACTAAGGGTCCACGTGTTGTGATGCAGCTGAGGTATCTCCATGACAACTGAGCGAACACCCTCCACCAGAGGAGACTGAGAGCTGCTAAAGATAGTTAAGACGCTCGTTAAACATGACATTTTGATTCAGAGGAGACTTACCGGCTCGACGTGTCGCTGCAGCTCGACTCAGAACAAGAAATATTTGGACGTGGTTGTAATTTCCAACTCGACCAGAAACGGGTTTCATCTGTGAACTCGTATCAGCTGGCACATTGTTGTTTCATTTCCTCCGTCATCAGAAGCTCTGAAAGCCTTTTAGTCTGGAAGAGCAGCTTCCAGCAGATCCTTTCAGCCCAACTGATCTCCCTCCAAATCTGATTCAGTGGCTGTCAATGGGCAGAGCAGCATGGAGCGTGTCTTTCTCATCGCTCCTTTTTCTTTTCTGTTTGGACAACAATTGTATTAACATAGTGAAGGTGGACACTACAAAACCAGACATCAGCTGTCGGTCACCGGCACGTGAAGACAGGGTTTTGAAGCTCAAGGTCATACAGCGAAGCACAGTGGGGCTGGTTGTTCTCAGTGGGGGTCAAACAGCAGATGTTGTTATTTCAAACTGCAGCTGTGAATCACTTTGGCAACAACTGTCACTTAGTGCATTACAAGAAACAGGGATTTCTGTTCTTGATGGTTCAAAGTCTATATGATTATTTACATAAACACAAATCCAGTCCAGGTAATCCAGGTATGAAGTCGTATTATTTCAACTGCATTCAAGCCATAAGCACAACTGATGAAGGCAGCTACATTTCTACTCAAAGCAGCTCTAATCAACATTGTTACCGTGAAGCGATTAGATGTGATCGGTGTCACACGAGGTGATAAAAACCTCTGAGAATATTCACTCGATACGACAGGTTTGGTGTCTTTCAGGTCATTGTTTTGGTTTTTACCAACATGTCAAAGTGGCTGAAGAGACAGATTTTTCCTGAAGGAGCGTTGAGGGTCTGTATCTTGTTTTGGTGCCTCCAACTGAGCCGAAAGGTTGAAATCGTTCGATGGACGCTAAATAAACGTAAGAGGCATCAGAATAAGGTATAAAATCAATTCAGGGGTGCGAGAGAACGTAAATCCAGTCTGGAGCGTTTAAGCCGAGGCTCTGAAACTGATTGACATTTAAAATCTGCAGTTGTCACACTTTAGTTCTGTCTTATTTACGGTGTGAGTGTGAGAGACGGTGCCTGGAAGTGTGAAAGTTGGCAACCCTGGTTTGGGGCTGAGACTGAGCAGACACACACACACACACACACACACACACACACACACACACACACACACACACACACACACACACACACACACACACACACACACACACACCACCAGGTTGGACATGGCCAGCTGCCTTACAGCTAACGCCTGTACAGCCTGTACATTGGCCACTTGGTCTTAACAGTTACCATCAGTTGTATCTAAAGACTTGAACTTCTACTTTTGACAGTTTGACTGCAAAAAAAAAAAGCTGCTTCCACGAAATAATAATGAATCCAGGGATTTAGTCACCTTTGAGTTGAAATCATGAATATTTCGTCCACGTTTCAACCTCGAAGCTCTTAATTAACAGATTTCCTGCTTCAGCACGGTCATTATACAGTACTGGATGGCTCAATGAGCAGTAATATTACAGTGTTACTGCGGCTAACTGTTCACCCACAATGTACACGTTAGACAGAAAAGTCCAATGGCATGTAAATATGAAAACTCTTCTTTATCAGCTGCACAGATTTCCTGTCAGCCATCTCATGTGTAACATATCTAGAATAACAGTGAAATCTGTACGTAACACAGACGCTTGTTTGTCACTGTTTGTGCCATCGGAGATGTAATCTTATCCATCATTCTGTAAGCGTAGTCTTGGTGTTGGCTTCTGTGTTTCAGTTGGCAGGAAACAGCGGCAGAGCGAGACGCTCCCACCAAGAGTAAGGAACAGACTCACAGTTTGGCAGACAGCAGCTCGATTTCCACATAAATAAACACAGGTTGGATAATGCAAGTCGCATCTGATGTGACACTTGGCCTGTGCGGTCATCTGTGAATGCAACGCGATCGGAGCGGAGTCCTGCTGTGTTTATTTTTAGCCGAATCGATTCAGGCCAGTAATGGAAAAAGAAGGCGATGCTTGCTTCAGGCTCGTCTTTTTTCTGAGTCTCTCCTTTCCCGTTTTACCCTCTAAATTTGCATCACAGTGGCTCTGTAACCACATCTCTGCTCCAGGTTCTCAACATGGAAGCCTGAAGCTGCCGCGCCACATGAATTTTCAGTCGAGATGTGACAAGCAGCTTGGAAAGAAACTAAAAACGGCGCAGGGCAATTTCAGAACTTTCTAAACGTCACTCAGGCCGCCGTCAGCCGCTCTGTGCCGCTTTCTACAAATGAAAAAGGAGGCAGGTCGTATTTTGCTTTGAGATTCGACCTCATTTTAACGAGGTAAATTGCAGGATTCTCAGGAATTTGGGTCTCTGGATGCTGCACTCGTCTTTGTTGCAGCAGCTTCGTGTGATTTAGGCCCAGAAGACAAGCAGAAGATTTCTACATTTTAACAGGCACAGTTTTGGCTCTGCAGCAACCAAACGTGTCCTCACACATTCCTTAATTGACTTAACTCATTTACTCTCTCCAAGGTCACGGAGGGCTGGAGTCTGTCCCAGCACACGCTGTCCTTCTATATCAAGACGAGCACTGAAGCTTATCTGTTGGCTCTCCACATGCTTCGATAGCAGAGTGTCTCGCTCGGTCATCCAGTCCACTCTGTTTGCCGCTTATTACGTCCGACAAGGAGACTCGGTCTCATTTGTCTGTAGTTTGCAGGAGATTATTTAGTTTGAAAACTAAATAAGAGACTTAAAAGAAAGTTTGTGGAGAGTTTTGGCTTAGACCAAAGAGAAATGTGCTGGTTTTGATGCCACTTGCTTCGCTGTGTGCAGAGATTTATTTCCACGTATCAGAACATAATTAGATGACCAAAGATATTCATTTGTTTTTCTGATATCAAAGGATCAGTTCGCTGTTATTCTGTATTTCTCTTACTGTCTGTGTCTCTCAGTTAATCCAGTGGTTCCTACTGAAGATGGAAATCTTTACCTCCCAAAAGCAGAGTTTCATTTTTCAAACAGGGAAGAAGTAACTAAAACAGCTGGTCACTATGTGTTTAGCTAACATTACTCAAACAGGAAGAAATAGTGCATTTTTCAGGGAGGGGGCGGGGGACTATTTTCAGTGGCGGATTAATACACATTTGCTGCTCTAGTGAGTATTTGGGGCAGCAGGACAGCGTTTGTGGGATTGTGTCGATATGAATTACAAAGTGTGTCTTCTTGGTAATACAGGAACATGTCACTAAGTGCAACAGTGGCTCACTAAAGTGTTTTTAATGGGTTTTGGAAAACAGCGGAGCTTTATGGCACGGAGGAATGAATTATATCAGCCTGTAAACACACACACAATACTTAAATACTAGTGTTAGATAAAATACAAGAAGAAAAATATAGAATTTAGAAAATATAGAAACACATTCGTATGTATGCAACAACACAGGGAACTGGCCATAACTCAGAGAAAGAGACTAAATCAAATATTTTCTAGCTAAAAGCATGAAACGCTCTGATTGTGTTCGCTCTCTCCTGTCAGGTGTGTGAGAGGTATCACCTTACACAGGAAAACCCTCCGCCCTCCCCAGCTCCAAAATATTGACTGTGTTATCTCCGCTGACTGATGGATGCCCTGTGTACTAAGTGGTGTGTGTTTCGGTGTGTGTAGACCAACACACACACACACGCACGCACTTGGAGATGAATTGCGTGATCTTGCAAACAAGTCAGAGGGTGACAGATTCGCAGAGTGAGGCGACTGGTCAATAATTTGATTGACAGGTGGCCGTGAGCATCTCTGACCTGAAGGGCAGCGGGAGAGGAAGAGAAAAATATCAAACATCCAACAGTCTCCGACGTCTATTTATCTAATTTAACCTGAACGTTACACTTGTATTTTAGTTATAGTTTAACTCTGAAGCCACGCTCACTCTGATGAAACAGCCTCCACCCTTCTGGTTTTTAGCCGTGTTTTCCACCAGATGTTGGCACCTGGCTGCGGGTGATTTGCTCCCATTGAGCCACGAGAGTATTAGCGAGGTCCGACACTGATGTTGGGTGATAAGGTCTGGCTGTTCCAGTTCGTCCTAAGGGCGCTGGACGGGGCTGAGGTCAGAGCTCTGTGCAGGTCAGCCAGTCGAGCTCTTCCACGGCAAACTGGGGAAACCATTTTTCTGTGGAGGTGGATTCGAGATGGTGAAACAGGAAGCGGACAAACGCAAACTGACGGATATCTCCTGCCGTCTGATCCACGTTGGGAAGCAGCCTTTGTTTAATAGAAACCCCACAAAATTGCTCAGCCATCAGCGTGGACTCTGAGTCTTCTTAAGCTGCTTGCCTGGATAAAGCTTTACTGTTTTCTGGGGAGCGCCTGGAGGAAGGCTGAACAGCCGGCTGAAACATCAACTCATAAAAGACAAATTTACTTAAACTGCATCTTCTTCTCTGGCTGTGAAAACGTATTTACAGGACCTCCCGCTGAGAAGACTACAAGATAACATCACATTACAGAAGTAGAACTGCACAGTTTAGTGCTTGTGTGCTCCTCGCTCTGACTGCACAGCTGAGAATCTCACACTAAACAATATTATCGGACCTGGAATCACCACACGAGCCGCTGAAAACAGTCAGACTGCTAAAACGAGGCGTCTGTCAGCGTGAAGGTGAGACAGTAGATCAAAAAACTCGTATTTTAAAACTATTAAAACAGGACATGCTCGTGCTGTGTATTTTAGAATAAGCACAGACATGGTTCAGCTTTTTAGAGCGACGGACGAAGAACATCTTCTGTATGAAATTTTAATCCAGACCAAAAATACCACACGGCTAAAAACAGCAGAAAGCCCAGTTTGAGGCTCACCTGGACCTAAACACTGCACACATGTTTAGATTACTGTCGAAATGCTGATCTGAATGACACCTGTGAGGAAGATCCTGCAGTGGGTGTTTTATTCCTGTGTGCTTGTTCTTGTCAGCAGCTTTTCGCTCGTCGCTACATGCTCTCTAAGGTGTTACAGTATTTTTACACTTTAAGATAAAGGATCTGAAGATTTACTGATACTGTTTTCCAGTCCAGCCCAACATGTCAAACCGTATGAGCTGAGGAAGAAGCCTGAATGGTTTGAAACTACTCAAGTCCTCTTTTATGTACATAAATTATTTCCTCTTTATCTGAGCAGTTGAAGCAAAAATGAAAATACAGGTATTTATTTTATAAGCACACACAATCATAGCAGAGAAAAGGGACAATAAGTACCAAACAAAAACCTCCAGAAGCTCAAGGGAATCTGGCGTGGTCCAACACATCTTTAAAAATGCAACACACACACACACACACACACACACACACACACACACACACACACACACACACACACACACACACACACACAAACACACACACACACACACACAGGAGAACGGACGGATGGATGAAGGTATTACCCAGACAAGCCGTAGTGAGCAGGACTCCCTTAGTGTTTGGTGTCGGCTCAGAGCGTCCGCCGCTGAAGCGGAGGTGAGTCAGACTCCAGACTTCACTTCGCATCACTGTCACAAGCCGTGTGTCACCTCACTCACACGCACACACACACACACACACACACACACACACACACACACACACAGAAGTCACAGAAACACTCCTACATACACAGAAACACACACCCAGTGCCCAGAGCGATGGCAGCAGACAGGCGAGGGTCTGCCAGAGAGAGCTGTCAGGACCTATTGTTGGAGCGTCCCACAATGCCACCCTTCCACAGACACTCACCTGTGTGTGTGTGTGAGTGTGTGTGTGTGTGTGTGTGTGTGTAGACATGTGCAGGTGCATGTGTGTGTAAGTCTCCGTCCACGTGTAGCATGTCGTAGAAATGGCTTGTTTGTGGCAGCTTCCTCTTTTCCGCCCTGCTGATCACCTTTAAGTTCCTCTTCCCTTTTCTTCTCTCTCTGCCCTCCCTCCCTCCCCCTCTTCCTCCCTCCCTCCTCCTCTTCCTCCCTATCCACTCAGCTCCTCTGTCTTTATTTCCTAAGCAGTCACTTCTTCTTCTCCCCCTAATTTTCTCACCTCTTCCTCTCATCCCTCTCCTCCTTTCCCTTCATTTCCTCTTCCCAGTCCTCCCTCTCTCCGATCCAAGTCCCTGTGGGGCAGTAAAGCAGCTTCATTAGTCCTTGTGGGGCAGTTAAACGAACACTTAACATGTTGCCTTTTCCACCAAACATCCTCCTCTAGAATCTCTTCATCCTCTCCTGGTCTCTTTTTGCTCGTAAAGTCAAAGCTGAACTAGAACTGACGTGCAGATTTGGTCTGTGCTGCTCTGAAACCCAAGAAAACCAAACTATGTGCTGAAACAGTGTTGAAGCAACCAGTCGCTTAGTTGTTGGCAGAAAATGCATCAATAATCCTGACAACCAGCTGATTGATTAGATCACTGATCAAGTACAAATGATTATTAGCAGTAAATTAGCAATATAACAGGTCATCTGAACTAAACAGCCCGGTACGTAGCTGCGCTCCAGGACGAGACAAACTTTAAGAGTTTTAACCAGCGACTTTATAAAAAGGTGGATGAAGCAGAAGTAACATAAACCTGCATTCTTTCTAATGACCAGCAGGGGGGCGACTCTGCTGGTGGCAAAAAGATGTCAGATTGTGTGGAAGATAATGAGAAAAGCCGACTTCTCTCCTGATTTATCAGCTCAGTGAACATCTTCCTGATGAGTTTCTGGTCTCAGTCGCTAGTTTACAGTCTTCTTCAGCACAGCAGGATGTTCATTTAGCAATTTAGAGTAAATTAGAGTATGATAAGATGATTTAGCAGGATATGCTTCAGGCTGGGATTATATCCTGACTAACCATTCTGAGGTGATCTTTGTGAAATGAACTTCACTTTTGCCTCCAAAAAAAAAAAAGAAAAAACCAAGATGGTGACGCCCATGAAGCCAAACTCGAGGGTTCAAAGCGGCGGTCCACAAACCAACAGGTGACGTCTGGTTGTTAGCGCTCGACAAAACCAATACAGATCAATGACTGATGCTCAGGAGAACAGTCTCAGATTCATGAATAAGTAAACAGCAGGTTTAGCTAAAGACGTTAAAGGTGCTGGTTCATGAGCTTTTTTTTTTTCCAACTGTTTCGATGTTTGCTTTCAAGTTTTAATTCCTAACTTCCTGTGAGCAGAGAAATGACCACTCAGAATATTACGGGACCGTCCTCTCCACTGCTGCTGCTTTTCATGTTTAATGCTGATAAAACGGGAGGATTTCTACACAAATATCTTTGCTGGTGCAGCTTTGAAGACAGATTAAATAAAGTAGCCTAAATCTCCTCCTGACTCTCTCTTTCAAAGAGAAGTTTGAATATATCTCTTTGGTTTGAAAGTGAAAGAATACAACTCCACTGCCAAAACGCTGCAGACTGACTGAGACCGAGTGACGGAGGTAAAAACTCTGTTCTTGGCTAATTGAAGCGTGCAGCACCAGCAGGCCATTTGGCAGGCAGCACTTCTCTGTCATACTTTGATGTCTCAGATTCATTTCCCTGAGACCTTCTGCTTTGTTGCCAAACAGATTAGGCCATGCAACACCAACATCTACACCGATGGCCTTGTAATCTCCAGACTGCAGACAAACAGCCGGAGGAAAACGTAGCAGAGGCCTTCTGAGGACGGCAGCAGTCAAAACAAAAAGTCTCGTTGCCTCAAGTGAAGTTTGGCTGCATTCAGAAACTTGTGTTGTGTTAGTAACTTTGATTCATTCATGTGAATCACCACTGTGCAAATGGCTGGACCACACTGCACAGCATCGCAATCCAATTATGGACTGTAAACTAATTAAAACACGAGTGATTACCACAATAAACAGTTTAGGGGATCGTGGCCTGTTGGTTTATTGTTGCTTATGTTAATAAAATCATGGATCTTAACTATTTTCACACCGACACGACTGTAAATAACATCTGTAGAAGCCTTCCTTTTTATGTCTGATGGTCCTTTGTTTTTGTTCGACTCCACTGCGGAGACTTTGGTTACGTGTACAAACAGAAATGACCTTTTCCTCAAAGGTCAGTAGCCTCACACGTACTGTACCGAACCACAGAGGCTCAGAGCCGCGTGCTTCACAGTCTAACAAGCAAACATCACACTGCAGCCTCGGAAAACACAATTTATAATCAGACTGTGGCGCAGATTAATTACCGGGTACAATGCACGGACAAGAATTTGCATCTTTCACATCAGAGTTGCCAATTTTCCTCGTGCTCGTAAAACCAGTCACATAATTACACAGAACCCGACACTGATTAATGGGAAAAATCCTCTGCTGCACAAGAAGTTATGTAGCTTCAGACAATCAACGCAAAAATGTAACTGCAACAAGTGTGATAAAGGAAAGAAACACTGTTCATCCTCTCACTTGTCAGGATTTGCTGCTTTTCTTTGTCTGAGGTGACAATAAGCTGCACAATTATGAGAACAAAACTGATGATGAAAATTAAGTCTGTACTTTTATAATTTTTACAATTTTAGTCATAAAACGTTAAGCTTCCTGATAAAGCAGTGAACCATCACATGGACCTTTGCTAACAGTACAGTTTGTTTATCGTAGCTTTGAGGCTAAAAACAGCTGCTTGTTGAAGCTGAAAACTTTGGAGATTTCTACGTGTGATCATCACTCACATCAGATGAAGTCATTTGATCCATTGTTCAAATGAAGCTGCTGCTAGCTGCTAAATTCTTAACTTGAATTCAGCCAAACGACGATGCACTGCGTCTAAACCTACGTGAACATGAAGTCAGCATGAGCAGCGATAGCCGCCATCAGTGAAGAAAGCAAAGAAATTCAGACTTCAGTCGCAGGGAAGGAGACAGTTTGATCGACAGGAGTCGTCAAAATCAAATTAACAGAAAATCTCACTCAAACTGAAATCACAAAAGAAAAAAGAGTGTCAGGAGTAATAAATGTGAAGCAGGCTGCAGCTACTGCAGGGAACTCTGGGTAAATGTCCATCAGATGGCAGCTGAGTGATCAGAGTCACAGCTCGCTGTTTGAACTCATTATTATATATATTAAATATATAATCATCTTATTAGTCCAGGCAGCTGTTGCGTCATTTTAGCGTTGGATTACTCCACTCTCTCTCACACGGTCTCCTCTTCTATTACTGATGTTCTGTTTCTCTCTTCTTGTCAAAAGTCGGCCAGATGACACCAAAGCTGGCGAATGAGCAGAGAGCTCTGGGTGCAGGCGACACGTTGTTCCTTTGCAGTTGGCGCTCACATTTATAATGATGAGAATCTGCGAAGCATCGCTTAAGGATGGGCGTTTTAACAGGACGAATGATGAGACAAATTTGATAAACGTCACTCAGTCTGATTCACTGACACGTTTGTGATGGTGATCGGTGTCAAACAGATGTAACCTAAACAAAATAAGCTTCATTAACATATTTCTGAAAACCACACTGATTGCTGTGCCTCTGTTTCTCATCACTGTGATCAGCGGCTGGATTCTGTTTTGCTGATGCTTCTCTTCACACTACATACCCTTGCCTCCCCCTGCTTCAACTCTCTTCTTCCACTCCTCCTCCTTTTCTTATCGTTCCAGCTTTTCTCTTTATCTTATTGTCCCAGCAGCGCTTGCGGTTCCCTCCTCGACATACCCTCTGCCCCGCGGTTTTGAGCTTCAATCAATCTCCCGGTTTTGTTCCTTTCCTCCGTTTCCTCTTCAATATTTCCCCCTGTCTGGTTTTTAGAGAGCCTTCAGCTTCCCTCTGTGTCTCTCTCACCCTCTCCTTCCTCCCCCGTGGCACCAGCAGGGAGCTCCATCAACTCCAGAGGTCTCTGGTGTGTGTGTGTGTGTGTGTGTGTGTGTGTGTGTGTGAGTTTGTATGTGCCTCCATGCGTGTGGTTGTGTTGTGTGGAGTAAATGGCCTCCAGGATCCCCTGGGTCGCTTCTCAAATGTACTCACAGAGAGCAGAGTCATGACTAAGACTGCATGCCTTTCATTAACGCTGAGAGAGAGAGAGAGAAGAGAGAGAGAGAGAGAGAGAGAGAGAGAGAGAGAGAGAGAGAGCATGTTGAATAAGTCAGCTGAACTCACTCCTCTGGTACCAATGTAGTCCTTCACCCAAACTAGTGGGTCAGACCTGGATGTGTTATGAAACATGTCATGAAACCTGATGTGAAACACTGCTGGAGCTTTAAACCATCGTATACATCACTGGTTCAGCTCAGCAGCCTCTAACCCTCCTGAGTGTCTCTCAGTATAAGAGCAGCAGAGTCGTAGTTAATTCAGACAAAGTGTGTTAATGTTAGCCGGCAAACGCAGAAGTAGCTTATCTTATTTGATCTAATCCTTATTGAGTCAGGCCGTCTCACTGGGATTAAGATCTACATCACAAGAGGCACCCGAGAACAAGAAGGAAATAACAAAGAAGCAGCTACATGTTGGTGGTATAACGTCAGCCGTGTGCATGTCGACGCTCGTGAGATAACAGGTACAGTAACTTTGTACACTGTAAAAAATAACCTCCAACTCTGTCACACAGTTTTTCAGCCACAGCAGGCGGCTGTGTTTGATGAAAATAACACACTGACACAGTTAGCAACTAGCTGGTGAACGCAGTAAAGCATTTAGCAGCTAAGGAGTCCAAATATTAGACTGACATTCATCAGTTCCACACAAACATGACATCACAAATTGTTTCTGCTGGACCAAAGAGCCCCAAAAAAATCAGTTACTATCAATCAATCTGTATTTATAGTGTCAAATCATAACAAATGTGATATCAAGACACTTTCCATAAAACAGCAGGTCTGGACTAAACTAAAATGACTCAAGAATTGAAATTGTTCTCAACAAGAGGAAGAAAACTGCATCACTTAGCAACAACATGGGGCCAGAAATTCAAAGTTAAATATTTGTTTTTAAGCAGCATTAATTTAGTTAACGGCTTTTACACACATTTCTAGAGTGGAGAAGCTTCTGAGAGAAGATGAGTATCGTTGTTTCCAGAGAGATTAACGCAGTGGAGCATTTTGAACAGTAGGTTCTTCTACAAACTGTACTAACGGATCGTTTTAGGTGACTTTGGCACACGGCTGCCATTTCCTGTCTGTTGAGATGAAGCACAGCATCTCCGCACTGTATCTTCAACCCGCTGCCCTTTGCCCATAAAGGTTTTATTGATATTGATTCGGATGGAAGGCTTACGTCTCCATCGAAGGGAGTACGAAGGCTGAGGTATTTTTAGCCACGCTGTCGATTGGCAGCGCTCCCTCCAGCGGGGGTGGGACCTGGCAGATAGCATGAAATCAATGAGGACGGCATCGATGCTGGATGTCGGACCATATGTTGAAAATACAATACACGCAAGAAATATCGGCTCTAGACTGATAAGAGAGTCCGGGCTGCCTTATCGATTTCAGCTGGTCAGTCCACTTCAATCAGCCTTCCATCAAAAAGGAGATGAAAGAGAGGTGACGGGCTGAAGGGAGATTTTTAAGCTTCCGGCGATGAACTGTTCAGCTGAAGCTCCAGATTATTCCTGCTTGAAACAATCTTAGAGTGACAACAACTTGATTCAACAACGGCTGTTCAGTTCATGCAATTTCCAACACGAGCACCCTTATCTCGTCTTCTGTTACTTGTAGCTGAAGTTGGACTAATTTCACAGCACTTGACTTCAAGTATTTCAGCGTCTCCTGCCGCTTCCTGGATCCAGCAGGAGCTGCGAGGAGGCGACGTGGCGTTTTAGATCAGTTCTCACCACAAGACATTAGAGATGTAGGTTGTAATCTGTGTTAACAAGGGGGAGGCCTCTCCTTTCATCGCCACTTAAATCTAATATCCTCCAACATCCCAGGCCTCGCTGACTCATACAGGTCGTGCCCCCCTGTGCCAAGGCATGGTGTGGATAATTAATCTAATTTTAGAGCTGGCTCTCAGTGTTATACTGGACAGAGACTTTCACTCCTTTAATGATGTGATAATAGACGGTGAGTCCAAGAGGAAACACTGGTTTTCATTGCCGTTCTTTATGATCCACGTGAGAAGGAGGAGCTCAGTCACCATCAACAGCAGTGCAGCCTGAAATAATTAGTTAGAAATTAAACAGCACTTTTGATAATCTAGTAATTGTTTAATGAGGTAATTAATGTAGTAGAAATAGCAAACACTTGCTGGTTTCAGCTTCGAAAAGGTAAAGATTCACTGATTTTCTCTGTTTTGTGTCATAAATGAATGGTTGTCATTCAAAACGAGCAATTTGAAGACAAGTTTGAGAAATCGTTTAGTGGATTTTTCTTTTTTGACATTTGATAATTAAACAATTAATCAAATATTCTAAAAAAAACAACTGTTGTAGCGCTATACGGACGAACGTGTAATACTATTATGTGCTGTAGAAGCGAGACAGACTCCACTGGCTCCAAACAGAAGTCTGACTGGATGGAAGTCTCTTTCCTGATGAGTTTATGGTCTCGTTCTCTGGTTTGCAGTCTTCTCCACCACAACATGATGCTCATTTAGTAAATTTAAAAGTCCCATTTAGAGGAAAATAGTCAACAAAGCAGGGTGTGCTTCAGGGAGGTCTTTGTGCGATGAACGTCACTGCTGGCTCTAAAACCAAGATGGCGACGGCCAAAAAACCATACTTGACGCTTCAAACCAACGGGGGACGTCATGGTGGCTACGTCCAGCTCTTACACGCAGTCCACGGGACGGCCAGGTGAACCACACTAGCTGACAACTGTCACAAGGCTCCTGACTCATACTAGGAGAAACAGCAGACAGCCTCCCAGACAGAGTGGGAGAGATGTCACAAAGGATCTTTTCATATCCCAGATTACATGATTTAAAGCTCTCAAAGTGTCTGATCACCGCCTGCTGTCTGTACAGGCTGGTTGGTTATCTGACCAGAAAGAGTTGAGGATGCACTCAGTTTGTACACTGAGTGGAACAGAAGCGTGAGCAGTGACAGTCATACAACCTTTTCTACCCTCCATTGAATGAAAGTCACATAACTGAGTGAGATAAAACACAGGAGAGGATGTTTTTACCTCCTCCACCTGCACACAATGTTTAAGACATTTTAATCTAATCTAGAGCTCAGATTTTGGTGTGTGGGAAGACATTTCTTCATTTTTACCAATCATTAATGTATTTAATTAATCTCCTAGCTTGACTCGCTTATTTGATCTTAAACCAAAGTATTTCTGTGCATTGATGTGTTTTTTATGGCCTCACTAAGTGATCTTTGGCAGCTCTTAAAGAAAATATAAGGACTGTCTGCTTCCCTTTCTCCTCTGCATCCTCCTGCCGGTTCATGAATCCAACCAGTGAACTTACACTAAACTTACCTCTACTCTGCTAACACACACACACACACACACACACACACACACACCACTAATCCTGGTGTCATTTTCTCCAGATAGATCTGTTTAAACCATCTTGTGATAAAAGTGAGCCTTCACTAAAAAAAACATACTGACATTTATGTGACCTGGCAAGTTTCAGGCTGATAGATTGATAGAAAAGAAAATATCTGTTATCCTATAAGATAAGATACATTCAGACACCTTTTATTGTTCACTGTTACACAGCAAAGAGTCAAAAGGGACCTGAAACAGCATCAACACTATATGAGAAAGAGAGAGCAGAGCGACAAGGACGCACAGAAATGACTGTGTGAAGTAACGACTTCAATACTCGACAGCATCTCTGCATTAAAGCACGACGAACAGCCTGTAGCTTCAGTTGCTATGGCTACAATAACTGAAGGATTTATTGTAGTGGTTGTGAATTAAGTAATTTGAGGGTTTAATTTAATCGTTTTAGTGTTAAGTTTGCAAATTACTAATTAAGTGCATGGATTTTCAACCATCTGCTGTAGAAATGTATTTTATCTTTGAGCATCACTGTCAAATGGAGCAAAATGTGGTACAGCAAATAGACTCCAGCTAATTTAACGAGAATCACCAACAGTTTACAGAATGATCTGTTTTCTGACTTGGATGCTGAAGTGTTAACATGGGACACAACTGTCTGAATGACTGTCTGCTGTGCTCAGATGTTTTTCAGCAGATGAAATCCTGACTAGGTCTGGTGTTACGCTCAGTATTCAGGCCCATTAGGGGCGCAGGTCGCTGCCTTGCAGCTCCACAGCCGGCTGTGTGTTGGTGTGTGTGTGTGAATGGGTGATTGAGGGGCCAATTGTAAAGCTCTGTAGGGCAGAACGGTAGAACATACATGTACATATATATATAGAAATATTTATATATGAGTGCAGTCCACACACCATTTAACCAGCTGGAAAAACAGCCAAGCCTGTCAGAGGTTTCTAGGGACTAACGGTGGGTCATCTCTACATGCAAGAGCCAGAAAATTGGCAGCAGAAAAGCTGTGACAAGCTTGGATGAGATCGACACAGCTGCACTGGTTGATGGAAGTCAATCACGGGGACATAAATCTCTTGAATTGCCATTTTCTTCAATCAACATGAGAAACATTAAGTTTGTCATGCGGCCGAACCGTCGACTGAACACGACACTGACGGCGTGAGCGTGTCACTCGATGCTGATTGGTTGGGACAAAAATAAACAAGTCAGGCGATGCCAGAGAGAATAATGAAGTGAAAACACAACAGCAAATCAGCCTGATGATCCGCCGTCGTACCGTCTGTGGACGTTAATGCTTTTCACAGTGGTTAACCACATTTACTGTTAAGGTCACTCTCAAGGTCACCGTGTAAAGGAAGGAGACGGTTCAATCAGCTCTCTCTGCTGGACGGCCACCGTTTTCTGTTTCATTACCAGTAAATCATTAAAGCGGCGCTCTGTTTTATTCTTGACAATAACTAGCAGAATGGCTTCCCCTTTCATCACCCTCACATACTTTAGAGTCCACTCTGGCCTCCATGACTCACACTGGTTGTGCCCTCTGTGTGCCAAAGCTTGGCGTGGATAATTGATCTAATTTTAGCATGCTGTGCTCGTGTGTGTGTGTGTGTGTGTGTGTGAGAGAAATACTGGACAGCGTTGTCGTTTTCCCTCGGCGGGCATGTTGAAGGCTGCATCGGTTTGACATACTGTTATCTCCTTCTCCGTCTCTCTGTCAGTGCTCCTCGCTCACTCCTCTACCGTCCTGTCTCTCCTTCCCTCGCTCAGCCTCTCCTGTCATGTGCGGTTGAGCCAAAGCGGTTTTCTGGACTGATATTTTCTGTTTTCTTGTATCCGTGTTCCCGTCACATGGCTTGAAACCTGTAGCTACTGAAGCACCTGCGATAATGAACTTATCTTAAATTAATCTCTCTCCATGTCTTTCTCTCTTTGCTTCTCCAGCGGCGGATGCGGTGCCGGTACGGAAAGATGGAGATCAGGTAAAATGCTGTTTGCTTTTTTTTTTTTTTTTTAAATGCCTCAACCATTTCTGCACAGCTCAATCTAGTTCCCCATTTCGCTGAAAGCCACAGAGTCTAGATACAAAACCTGAGCTCTCTCCTTACATCTGAACACTCTCCAGACAGAAAAGGCGGTGTGGGTGTGTGTGTGTGTGTGTGTGTGTGTGTGTGTGTGTCGTTTCTTGTCTCCTCAAATCTTTCAGAGGTGAGAAAAAGAGGCGCTGTTACTCACCCAGAACTGCCTCCTGCTGTTAGACAGCCAGGCCTGGGCTTCAGGAAAGGTCGCCCCGGATAGAAACTTTGTGAAAAGAAAAATGATTCATTATGTGTGACGAGTATTTTTTTATTTTCACAGTGTGTCTGTGTGTGTGTGTGTACGAGCACTAGGGTGTGTCTTTGGTTTACAGTACAGTCAGAAAGCATAAGTTTTGTCTCTTTCATTCGTAGTTTGAGGGAGTTTATAAGAAGCAGTGCAGGGCGCTCACACCCTTTTATACACAGTCCCCAAATATTACGACACCAGGACAGACTTTCTTACACAGAGCAGGCAGCCACAGCTTTTCTGGGGTGTTCTCCACTGGCCGAGTCGGCCACCTGACCTCAATACAGCTGATTATTCCTTTACCTGCTAAAAAAAAAAAAAAAAACAGACTGAAGACTGAAAAGTCCTAGAAGATGAAGAGAAGCTGGCTGTAGTACAAGTCTGGCAGATCTGTGAGTCACAGACTTCAGACAGTCACTGAAATATTAACTATGATGGGACGTCCTGTTGGCAGAGTGGTAAAGGCACACGCCATGTAACCGCGACGTCCTTGGTTTGATTTGTTGCATGTCACACCCCTCCCTCTAGCCCCTCATGTCTCCAAAGGCAAAAAGTTATTTAAAAGTACTATGAAGGGTTTCAGTTTCTGGATAGAAGGTCCTGGATTTAGAGTTTGCGTGTTTGTCTGGAGCCTGCAGGGGCTCCGGGTCGATAGTCCAGATTAATTATTGGGTCTAAATTGGTCGAGGTGTGAATGGTCGCCTGTCTGCATGTGTCAGCTCTGTTATAGCTCAGCGACCTGTCCAGGGCGTACTCTGTGCCTCACCCAGTGTGAGCAGGGGAAAGCTACGGCCCTGCTGCATGAGAAGGACGGATGTCCGCTTACTTTTGGCCCAGGAGAGTTGGAGCGCTGGCCGTGCATAAAAAGGGCTACAGGTCCTACACTCGTCACTTGATGTAAATGTGAACGCCATTGAATTAAAGCTGAAAGTCACAACTTCACCCTCATCGTTTCATATCAAGTCAAATGTGCTGCAGTACAGAGACAACACAACAAACGTGTCACAGTCTCTAAAACTAAACCTTCTGACTTCTCTGCATCTATCAGCTGTTTGGTTGGGTGTTAAATGAATTATGAATGAACAAACTAACACTTCTTTCATAAAAATTGGCACAAAGATCTGAAATTCCTGAAAGAACTGCACTCGTCTTCTTTTACTTCAACCATTTTACCGTCTAAATGTTGTTTCAAAGGCAAGAAGAACATTAATAAAAACTACTGAACGTGTCCCAGCGTCTGGCCAGAACAAGGACACAGCGGCTCTAAGTGTTGGTATCAGCCTTCAGAAGCTCATATTAGAAACCTGTGTGTACTCCTGTGTGTATGCGTGACTGGCTGTGCGTGACTGGGTGTGAAGGTGTGTGTGTGTGTGTGTGTGTGTGTGTGTTGATAGTCTCTTACCAAGGCCACGGAGCTGCTCTCCCCAGGGCTCAGACTATTACTGAGCCATGTATCACTTCTCAGCTGTGGCCCCCGGGGGGAGAGAGAGCAGCAGAAAGAGTGAGAGAGAGGGAGAGAGAGACAAAAACACAGACATCCATCTTATTGTTTTTCCAGCACTGGCTGCTGCTTTCTCTTCTTCTAGTCTTGTCATTTTTCCTCCTACACAAAGGTTCGAAGGCTGACGTGCACCAGTAGCTTTATGGCTGAATAAACACTTTACAGGTATATTTATCAACAACATCACTGCCAAATTAATTACAGCGGTCAATAAAAAGAGCCATATGGAGATAACCGGTTGCAGGTAGGCCCAGGGAGTTTATTTTTTACAAATTAGGACCATATTTCCCTTAAAGCCTCCTCCACGGACAGAATAAACATGTCAGAAGTGATTTCTACATTCCTGCATCAACAAAAACTGAAATATTCCCACATATTTCAGATTTTTGGTTAAGTGGTGACACTTGGTGGCCATGGCATCAGTAGCATTACTTTTTTTTTTTTTTTTTTTTAAATCAAATGTCGTTCCTGTGGAGCACTGATCCCATGACAGCCCTCGAGTTGTTTACTTTGTCAAACATGACTCCTCTGTGTAATTTATAGACCTGCAGAAGGAGAGGCCAGCAGGTGGAGAGGGATCTGACAAAATATAATACAGGAGCTCAGAGAGATGATTCAGACGGAGGAGCAGGCGGCAAACAAAATACTGCAGACTGACAGACAGATGAAGTAAATACTATACAGCCAGAGTCAGAAACACAAACAGGATGTTATAAGAGGTTGTGAAAATGAGAACCAGAGGTGGTAAATTACAAATAAACAGAGAAAAGCTCAGTTTTAGAGATCTACACGTGACCAGAGATGGAAAAACCTTCAGTCATGCTAGCAAGTGCTGCTTTGTGCTTAATGCTGCATGCTCATGCTGACATTGGTGCTTATGTGTCCATGTTTACCATCTCCTCCATCTTAGTTTAGCGTGTTAGCGTGCTAATAGCGTGCGATCATTTCCTGGTAAGCAGTAAATACAAAGTACAGCTGAGGCTGATGGGAATGTCATTAGTTGTTTGGTCATAAATCAATATAAAATCAATCATAATAACCAACATTATTACAGTTCATTCTCCAGGGGGGCATGAATACTTATACCAGATTTCAAACCCAAAAATGTAAACTTCATGGTGGCATCAGGGGATTCATCCTCTGGGGATCACGAATGTTTGTACAAAATATCACGCTGATTCATCCAATACTGACCAAAGCCTCTGAAATTCATACTTAACACTGAAAAATCATACTAATTATTGTTTTTCATCGTTTCACTGTTCACTTTTCAATCATAAATCATTTTATTGGTTCTTATTGAGATGTATTTATTTGTGCATTAACTTTTTATTGAATTGCAGGACCATTCTTCTTTATTGATCTATTTGTTAGATTTGCTCATTCACTACATGTTGTGCTGAGAGACTGGACATCCCTAGAGCCACAAAAAACAGAATTAAGAAAAATATATATATATATTTTTTGGATTAATTCGTTGTTGTTTTTTTAAACTGCACCGAACAGTTAAAGGTGTAAAACTTTAAATCACAGACACAAACTACAGCTCACGTTGTACTAAGGTATGAGCTCATCATGCTGTCGACCAAAGTGAGGAAACATCCCTGTAGCATTAGGCTCAATGAAAAGCACATTAGCTGAAACATCAGCCCGCTTGTGGTTCCTCTAAAAGTCAGATCAATACGGAGCGATCCTATCAGATCTCCTCTGAGGATATTTGCCTTCAAACTCCACACAAGTCTGACTTAAAAGGATGGAAAACGCATTCAGATCTGACTTCATCGTCATTAGTGTGTTTCCTCAGTAAAGGGTTTTAGACCTCAAATGAGTTTTGGGAAGATGAAACCACGAAGACGTTTTTCCTTGAAAGCTGCTGCTGCTGTTCAGTTTCTAATATGTTTTCCATTTTCATACCAAAAACCGAAGCGCTTCCCACCAGGACTTGTACATAGTGGAAGTAATAAAAGAATTTTCACATCATGTGACAATAAAACTAATGAAATTCTTTGAAGATTAGCAGCTCTTAAAGAAAGATGATCCCACAGCTCGAAAGTTTAAATGAATCGCTTATCTTGCATGTGGTACAAAACCCTATCACTGGTTTTTATTATGCACGTTTTTGTTCTTCATGTGACTTATTGTCCCTCTGAGCCACTGATACTTTAATCCTTTTAACCGAAGGGTCCTTCAAACTTCAAATGTTGGAAAAGAAACCTTTGCTGTGACTGTTAATGTCAATCAAGAGCTCTTATTATTATTATTATTATTATTATGAGTATTATTATTAACTTTAAAGGTTTTGGCCACATACACAATTAAAATATGAAGGGAATTATGTAATTGAATGATTGGTAGCCTGTTTCTGCTGTGACATTATATCTGTAGTACATAATATCATTAAAAAGCAAAAAACAACCACGATAGATAGAAATCGTGTACCCTGCATTTGGCCCAGTGCATGCTGGGAAAGGCTTAAGCATCCTGTGACCTCGAGCAGGATAAACAGGTACAGAAAATGGACGGATGGACAGAAGGTAGTTCTTATTGTGTTGGAGTTAAATGAGGGGTTGAGGACGTCAGTTTCCAGAGAGACTGTCGATGTTATCGTTGCAGGATTTGAGTTTCCACTCGCACACAAAGCTGCTGCGTCTCACTTGGATTCAGGAAAACCACTATTGACGAGGCTACAGGGAGGAGCTCAGCTGTTATATACTTTATAGGGTCTATTTGAATCCAAAATACAGAGCGTGCACACATTAGAAAGCTGGAGATGAGGCCTAATTTTTTTGTCCTCGGTTGACCATGAGAGCTTAATATTCACACACTGAGGGATGGTTCTGAATCCAAATCCTGAGACCTCTGACGCAAGCAGTGTTAATAATACACACACACACACAGTCCAAGGACAAGGACGACACCACTATTACCACTTGTGTCTCCTCAGATGTTTGACCATTATAAATCACGGCTGAAACCTCCTACACACACTTATTAATTCTTTATGTGAGCTACATACTGACCCTGAACCCTGTTGTGTTTGCATTTTCTCAGTAATCTAGAGGGCAGTAACCACAGTTTTCTGCTCCACGGCACAAAATAATAATAATAATAACTCATCCAAGAACGGTGACAGGATCATTGATCAGTACCAAGGGCTTAATGATTCGGTGGGCTAGCTCTAACTAGAGAATATAACTAGCAGGGTGACTCTAGGAATGTTAGCATGCTAACACACTCAGCTAAGATGGTGAATATGCTGCTAAACATCTGCATGTTAGCATTGTCGCTAACAGCATGCTGCTGTGTTGAGCTCGGCTGTTGACTCTCAGTCTTATTTAACAACATCTTGACAGCCGATTCTAATAAGTCTCATTTAATGTAGGAATCTTGAGTTGCAGCCAACGATTATATGGTTAAATAATTCACTAATGCTTTATAGATCAGTAATAAGTAATGAAGTGCAGCCTCCTCCAGAATCACAAGGGAAAGTTTGACTTCTACGGAGGAGCTTCAGATTAACTGAACCACAATCTGTTTAACATCTACATCACATCTGCACAGCTGACAGATTATCGTTCTTAATTTCTTCCAAATCATCATCATATCCTCAGTTGGAGATAACCAGGTGTTGTGCACCAGGAGACGCACACTGTTCTCCATCCTGTAGGGGGATTTCAGGCTTTTAACCAAATCAGGTCTCTTCTGGTGTCATTATCTCCATCGCGTGACTTCGGGTTGTCTGTCATTGTTTAGTCGCCTGATTAGAAATCATCATGGCCGCCACTAGTGCAGAAAATGCTCACCAGGTGGTTAAAAATTACTAACAACATAAAGAAAAACTGACAATATAAATTCACACAGCTAATTTTTTGTCTGTTTGTGGTCCTATCCTGCAAAATCAGATATTATAGTTTAATGGGTTTTTTTCCTGCAGGGCACCACAGTTAGCTTGTTTTGTGGTGAAAGAGAGAGAGAGGGAGAGATTCAGACTCTGATTCATCCTGATTTTGACATCTCAGGCTTCTGCAGAGTTTGATGATGAGCTGCTTGTTTGATTCAGGTGTGTTAGAGCAGGGAACCGTCTAAGAACATGCAGAGCAGGGCGTCCCCAGGATTAGGAGACACTGATGGAAATGACCAGGGGAAAAACAAACAAACAATTTATCAGATAAAATGTTAAAATGTTTTACCTTTTTAGCTCCTTTTACATGTTAATAGAGCAGTGCATCATGGGAGATACAGCTCATAAAATCTGAAATATTACAAAATATTGGGTGCAAATGAGATAAGTAGTGATGTTAAATTATATTTTTACTATTTATTTTCCATTTCTGCCTGTTTAAGTGCAACAATCCATTAACACATTTTAACAAACACATCTTGGTCCTCAGGCTCAGCAGATTATTCCAGAAGGTCAAAGGTCAAACGGTCCATTTACAGGGTCTCCCTGGAGTATTAAAGATGTAAAAAAGTATTTTATTGGGAGAATAGATGAGGTGATTTTTCACAACCTGGCAGCCCAAGAGATGTTCTCACTTATTTCTATAAAGCATCAGTAAAAGCTTTATCAACCTTTACTAAAGCCACGAGTGAACAATTAAACTTCCCATAAAACAACTACAGAGGTCACGAATGACAAACATCGAACACATTAACATTTAACAGCTAATGTGTTGAGTGAGAAACACCAGGCTGCTGTTGGTGAGTATATTTCTCCAAAGAGTAATAATCACATACATTATTTTCAGACAACGATGGGGAGACTCGTCCTCGCTGCCTCGTGTGTCTGAGTGATTTATTTTGAAGATTAATTTGCTTCAGCCCAAAGCTGCAGCTCCTACTGCTGAGCATGTTCATTAGCTTTGGAGATTAAATAAACCATTATTTAATTAGCTCGGTTTAGTCTGTCAGCGACTGGGTTTCACACGGTGAGTGTTAGTAATTAACAGCACGTTTCTCCAGGAAAACTCCACTCCAGAGTAAATGAAGGTTAAAAAATGTCACTGAGGTTGTTCCTTGGTATGTTTTTGCTCAGGTCTAGTTCTGACGCAGGTGTGCATGTTACTGCAGCTGCGTCACTGATCCCCCAGATCTCTCCCTGTTCTTGTTAATGTGGATCTGAGGCGAAAAAACCCAGCAAGGCGACTACAACGGCTGCTTTGTTAGGAGGAGGATTATTCTTATTCCTCATTCACTTGTCATGAAAATAAACATCTCTGACATGAATATTACATCGGTGCTTCTGAGAAAGCAAAAGGGGCCTGTGGGAAGACGGAATTAATTCTAGCTTTCAGTTTCGGCTCGCTCGTGGTTTCAATTTGCTAACCATCGCCTGTATTTGACACCCGATGAAAAATGTTAATCAGAGCCATACGGCCTTAAACCAAGTCCGATTCAAATTCACTTTCATTCATGGAGATATTGTAGTTATAGAGTCTCTGAGCCCAGCAGCTGCTGATTAAAGCATGAATAAAGAGGCCGAGCTCCATCTTAACGTTTTATCACCACTGCTGCGCTGCATTCAGCTCTTATTTAGATGAAGTTGTCCATCTTCCAACAGCCATATTACTACTGTATTAGCATTTTTATTATTATTTGGTTTGTTTCTTTAGATGACCTTATGTCCCAGAGTAATAATATCATATGAAAGGGCTTCTGGCCTTTTCTTTCTCTTTAATATCTCATCTTTAATGCGGCTTTCCAGTGTGCTGAAAACACCTACCACTGTTGCAGCCAAACTAACAGACTGCTTGAAAAAGGTGGCACAGTGGCACAACACTTCCTGCCCAACGCTGAATGTTGACAAAATCTGTCTGTGTTGCTTCGTTACCAATCACAGCCACATTCAAAGTGAGGACAGAAGACAGTGAGACAGGATTTTAACAGGATCTTTGCATTGTTTCGGATAAAAAAAGTTGCATGACCTGCTCAGGTATCACACACACACACACACACACACACACACACCCTACCATTTAATACAGCTCTAACATGTATGCATACGTTTTCTCACCTCTCACTGTGCATCACCTCTTTGTCTCTGCCATTAAACCACTAACGTCCATTTACAATGTGATGTACAAAGTTATCAAAGTGGACAAGAACCGACGAAGATTCATCATTGAAGTACATCAATTCATTAATTACTACAACCTCACACCGTCATTTAGATGTTTCCATCGTGTTGCTCCACTCGTTTTTACTTTCAGCTAGACGTCATTACACTGACGCCAACAGCTCTGTAATCCTGACAACAACGACAGAAATTGGGATTTGTGTCCTTGAGTTCCTGTTATAAATGTTTTATGTTTTGTTTTGTACGTTTTATTTGTCTGTTTGTTCGTGTGTTGGTTTGTTGTTCTTGTTTCTGATTGTTATAAGCACCGATTTAAGATTCTAAACTGTAACGTAGATTCAACGATCACTTGAACTATCAGCGCTCATCCAGAGACACTCAGTGTCTCAGTGCTTCTCTGTACTTATAAGAAACTCATTTCTTACTTTTGGGTGCTGAAGTTCCAGCCAGTTTAAAATATTATTAAAGTCTGAATTGGATTTTTATGCCACACCTGACCCACAGATATGTTTTAAAGTTTTAAAAGGTCACATGATACATTTTACATGACCGTAAATTAAATTCCTGAATGTTTTTAAACGTTATTTGAGCTGCAGCAGCTTTCTGAGGACAGGAGATAAAGTTTGGCATTTACTTTGACACGAAGTTTGGGGCATTTTCCGTTTCACCTCTCATGCAGTCTGTGATCTGTGGCTTTGAACGGTACAGCTACTGTATGATAACAAGCTTAAAGTGCCAGAGGAGAAACTCTCGGGGGCACTGTGACAAACGGCCTGATGTTAAAGAATAATAAAAAAAATCCTTTTGACAGCGGTGCATTTAAATTCTCTGGAGCGAGCAGAGTTTCCAAACTGTCCCCCCCCTCCCCTGTCTTTGTGTCTGCACAGTATGATGAATATGCATGATTGTCTCTGTGCGTTTATGTACGTGCATGCATATGAGGACACACAATAAATGGCGCCCAGGTTTGGCCACCCATCACATTTGTTGTTGCCCCTGGCAACAGGGTCACCACTGAATGGTATCCATTGGTTACATAAACAATCCGAGCGGCGTAGATGGACACAAAGGGACGGTGCAGCTGACAACACAAACGCAGTACGACACACAGTTTCTATATTTCCCCTCCGATGTCAAAAAGCCCCGTCTCTTTTCAAAATAAAAGCTGCTTCACTGTTAAATCTTGAGATATTTGCTGCTGTATCGTATTACGTGTTACACACACACACACACACACACACACACACACACACACACACACACACACACACACACACACACACACACACACACTGCACAGCTCTTACTGCACATACATCTGTTAGTTCCTGTTTAAAAACAAAAAAAACGATCATTCTTAAGCTTATTGTTGTCGTGAGCTCCTGGTACACAAACACCAAGTAGACTGAAAACAGTGGAGCCTGTTGGATTATGAAATTTCAGAATATTTAAAAAGTGATTCTCTACAAGGGACAAACACATGCAGGAAGCCTGAAGCTTTAGTCAAACTTAAGACTTAAAAGATTTAATTTTTAATCCAATAAGACCAGTTTCACTACAATATAATATAAAATAGTTTAAAAAACACATTTTGATGACATTCAAAATTAAAAGCAAAATCAGAAAAGTGTCATAAACGCTGTCGACACCTTTACATCCAAAATGTAATTGTTCAAATTACTGTAAGTCATGATTTAGGCTTTAAACCGGTTTCTATGTCCCAAACCTCCTCTTTCCTCTGTCAAATCTCCTTCTTCTCTTCCCACCTTTTGCTGTACCTGTGCTTTTCTCCCCCCCTCTCCTCTCCTCTCCTTCCTCCCCTCTCCTCCCTCCCCTTCCCTCCCCCAGCATGGCCGTGTCGAGTTTTCCTGGGAAGGAATCAATGTAAGTCTCCTTGTTTAAATCTCTTTTTTTCACTCCCCATTTCATCTCCTCTTCTTGTCACCCCCCCCTCCCCCCTCCATCACTCACCCACTACCTGAGTTTGGGCTTTGAGTACATAAGTTGACATCCGTCCGTCCCTTCCTGCCTCTTCCCGCCACTCTGTCTCTCTTATCTTTCTCTCCCACTCCCTCTCTCTTATCCCCCACTTTTCTTTTTTATCCCCATAAACTCTCCCTCCCATCCGCCTCCTCTCTTGGCCCTCTGCTAATCTACTGTACTGCAAGCTTCATATATATACAGAGTCACAGATAACAGGCTGTAATAAGCTTATCTTATCCACAGCTGAAGCCTTCCTACAAGTCCCAGTTTTTACCCAAAGCGCCGCTTGATGAAGTGCATCACTACTCAACTCCTTCCGTACCTTCAGCAGAATTTATTTGCAAAGTGAATTTTGTTGACTCAGATGTGCTTGGAGGCAAATAATCTCACATGAACACACTTGTGTTTCAAGCAGCAGAGGTCTGGAGAGATGTTCCTGAACAAAACAAAGATGCCACCGACCCAAGGGGAGCGTAGTTTGACTTTCAGATGGACATCACATTCAATTAGTCCACCTGACGACTGTTAGGTCCAATATTCACTCTCTTTTAGCTCAGGTTTGGTCTCCACAAACTCCCAAATATTCTACATTATTCACCCTCTAGTCTCTGACTTGGTTTGGTGTCGGGCAGGAAGTGTAAAGTGTAAAGTGTAAAGTGTGAGACTGACCCATGGGCCGAAGCTAAAGGAGCTAAGCTAAAGGAATAATGCAATATTTATTTAGGTATGAAGCTAACAGCTGTTTTATCATCAGTAAAAGACGTAGCTGCTTGTATCTAACTGGTCTGAGGTGTGATGAGCGCTCAGTGCTGCTGCGCTGACTGTTTACATTTCTCCAGAACTCCAGCTGTTTGACTCATTAGTGTGACTCTGCGAGATTGGAAGGCACAAAAGGGTCTTTTTGTTTGTAACCTTATGACTTATTACATTTGAACAGGGTGAACAGGAGAAATCCTCCATCATGGATTGGTACGATAGCACCACCAGTATGCCTGCAGACATGGTGGCTGCTGTATTACTACACCATATAATGTTACTGTGACGTGTGAAGAGTATCCAGCAGACATGGGAACACTGGGATGATACTCTTATGCTGCACAGAGGGACCACGTAACACCAGTTTGCCTTCATACGATAATTAACGCGGTTTTCCTCAAAATATGACATCACATCTATCCCAAAATCCTCTGGTGTAACATAGCCCACATGCTTTTCTTACTATTACTACTGTAATTAGCTGTTGGGAGGACCTCATTAAGAGCCGGGCTCCGTCTCTGTGTTCATTAGTTTGCTGGTTGCTTTGCCATGAGCACTGGTGCCGGGGAGCACGCTACAAATCACACAAGCGTGAGCAAATCCAGGTTGGTGTGCTGCACACCCAAGTGGTCTTAGTGTCTTGATGGAGTAGCTGCAAAGCTGATTCTCCTCTTTTCTGGCTTTAAAACTAGTTTCTTAATTCCTCAAACACTGACTCAGTTCTTTGAGTGTCCTGGAGATGTGGAATATGCTTAATGAGTCAACTTAACCTTGCAAATATAACACAATTCGAAGATTATACAACACATGACTCGGGGCAGTATGAACCATATGGGACATCGCTTCAAACTGCTGCTTATATTTCACATCAGCTCTTCGTCCGTCCTGTTGAAAGGGTGGAGATGACCAAAGGCTTTGAGATGGGTAAAAGTCCCAGTGACAGACAACACAATGAGCCGTGCCAGGGTCAAAAATGGTTTTATCGGAGCAACAGGAGTGAATGGGAGGACCACCGTTGACCTGGAGAACATAGGTTTACCGACCACAACAAGCAACGCATTCATTGTGACACACACACTTCCTGCTAAAACACACCTGTATGAATACAAACACACTCTTGGCTGCTCTTTCAACTATTTACCCATCTAATATTTGTACTGTATAAATGCACTGTTACAGTTTGTTAGTGAAAACGCCACATCCATCCGTAACTGTTCAGTATCATCACGTTCTCCATGGTGATTTTGTGCCGACTGTCAGCTGCTGTGCTCGCAAAAGATGCGCTGTTGTCCATTTAAATTGCTTTTGAATCACCACGTAAGCATCCATTTTTCCTTTCAAGCCACAGTTTATATCTATGATTCTCCTCTTTTCAATCAATAATCCCTGTAAGACATTTACAAGGTGTTTGAATAATTAACCCTCCTTTCTTATTCCCTCTATTACAACCTCCCTTCTCTTCTTCTGTCTCCCTCAAACTGTTTTATGAATCTTCAATCATCTGCTCTCTTCACCTCAATTTCTTTTGTTCCGTTTTCTCCTTTGTTGCATTTATCTTTTTCTTTCTGATCTGCTCTCATTTTGGCATTTTTTTTCCTGTCACTTTGCATTTCTTCTTCTTCTTTTTATTTTATCCACATCCTCCCTCTTTTTGCACTCTCTCGTCCCCCCGCCTCACCTCCCTCCCTCTCTCTTTAGTTGTCCATGGAGGACACTACTTCCATTCTGCCTCGTCTCAAGAGGAAGCCCACCAACACCTATGGGATCGGTGCCCTGGCTAAGTCCTCTCTGACAGGTGTGTCAGGTGTGTGTCTGTGCTACTAGATGGTAAAACAGCCCCCATGTTGCCTCCATATGCTCCACTGAAGGTCGGGGGTGAAGTTGTTGTTGAGAACTGACAGGGGTCAAACTTCCTTTCCCTGCTGTGTAAAAGATCCTTTTTGGTTTCTTTTCGTGTGATACTTCGATGGTTGTTTGGTGCCACAGTAGTGCAGCAGCCAAATGATCCACGTGTGGTTTGGTTTAAAGGTTTAAACACCAAACACAGTCAGCGTCTAATCTCTCCTGGAGCTGCTGTAATAGAAATATAGTAAGAGTAAACAGGGTTTATAAACTTAAATGTCTCTCGGCTAATTAGTGATTACTTATTATAACTGGAATCTAAATTAGCGCACCCACTCGTGTAGCATTAGCTTCGTTAATTTAAGGTTTGTATGGATGTTGCTAAGGAACCAAACCACTCGCTCCACTTTGCAGAATGGAGTTTAAAATAAATAAATAAATACGGCCCAGATTTTCTGCGATGCTTTGTCCCGTCATTGAGCAACACAGATTAGTCTGTAACATGAGCCCAGTATTTCAACTGTTCACATCTCAATCATCCAGACAAAAGAACCTGAGCGCTGCTGCGCGTAGAGCAGTGTTTTCCATCCCATGAGCCTTTCAACAGCTGTCTGAAGCTCGGTGTCAGAAATAAGAAATGAAGCAGGGTGCTAGAGGTTACCACCCAGACTCTAAATAGATATTTCAGTTTACAGCTATCAGGAAGCCAGTCCTTGGTCATAACTGATACTCAGTTTAAAGGAGTTTTTAGTGCTCTTTGAGGAAACTGGAGGGAGAGACACATGCAACACTGGTCCCTGGACAGACTCCAAGCAGGGATGTTTTAATTTTATGCCTTAACACCCCCCCCCTGCCCATAGGATGCCGGAGGCTCCATTTAGGTTTAACTCCAACAAAATTAATCCACCAAATTTTGCACACAGAGCAGCTCTTCCTTTTGAATTTGTCCAACAAAAACTCCATTCTGCTCCTGCGCTCGCTTGGCCTCTGCACTGCCTGCAGGCCAAGGAACCATCTGACACACTTGGAGAAACAGGAATGATCTTTTCGCCTTTGCCGTGCGTGGCAGAGTTTATACATCAAATGTGGCCTCAACACACAACTTCACTCCAGAGCAGGAGAAGGAGGAGGAGGAGGAGCTTGGAACCAACATGGCCGCCCCTGTGGGTGCCCCTTCCTATATCACTTTCCCTTCTCTTCCATTGATATCAACAGCAGACGTCAATGACTGACACATTTCGCAGAGTCATTGATGGAAATCCAATCAGATCTTTGATTTCAAAGAAACTAAAGTAAGTGAGATTACTTACTTTAATTACCTACTGAAGCATCTCCACAGGCGTGTTGGGAAATGTAGTGTATTGGTAATGTGGCGGTGCCGGTGGCGGTGTGGCCCAGTATTTGTACAGCAGTGACTCTTCTGTGCAGTATCGTGACTTTAAGTGGCTGGTGCCTCTTGTGTGCTATCTCGTGCTTTGTGCTTCAAACTGTAGTGTTTTTTGTGCTATGTAGTGTTTAAGTGTAGCACCTCAGTGTTTGTGCAAGAGGTGCTTTTTTTTTATGTGTGTGTGTGTGTGTCTGGTGCACTTAAAATAAATCTGTTAGTATCAATCAACAGTGTATGGCATTATGTTGTGAGCCTTTGAATAGCCAAGACCCCCAACGCCCTCCCTCATCCCCATTCTTTCCATTCCTATTTCCATCCCCAATTAGACTCTGCAGGGAGTGTTTGATTTTCAAATGAGATTGGCTCCCTTTGTCTAAAGGGGGAAACTGTTTCTATTTATAGCTCCGTCTGTAACTTGCCCCCCGGACTGCAGGAGCAATTTCAGAAGCTCAGTCTCTGTTTATTCATGCCTGTTTGATTTTAATTTAATTTTTTATCGATCAGCCTCTCACATAGCGCATATGTCCCTAATTTGAATCCTGTATTTGCATCTTAATTGGGCAGAGATTTGTGAGCGGACCCTCCTAAACGTTCTGTTTACACCCAAGGATCGCTTTCCTCCGTCTCTCTCCGTCTCTGTAACACGTTTTTAATCACGCAACGTCTAATGAATCTCATTTATTCTGTTTACCAGGAGATGAGTAATGGCTTTAATTATTAATATGGGGTTGTCAGCGTTTCAGCAGTCATCCTCGTCCTTTTCTGTTCTAGTCGACAAACTCTGAGGACCACATGGGGACCCTGATCTCTCTATGGTTAGCTCACGAGCTTAGCTTACATGACCTCCGATCTGAATATTCTACACTTCTAGTTAATTAGATTGCAGTGGGGTTGATATGTTGACCTCAAAAAACACATAAAAGAAAAAAGACATCTTTGTGTGAAATCCAACTAATCTGTACTTAGTCTTCGCAAAAATTCTTGGGGTCCAAGACCAGATTAAAGAGCAGATCAACTCACTGAAGTCGACTCAGCTCTGATTAGAATCTCAGATTGATGACTGATTATATTTCTTAACAAAATATCAGACAAGTCTAAGAAGCAAAGGCCCACTCTCTGCTACACGAGTCCACCTCTGTGCGACATTTGTCCGACTGGTGCTCTACACCATTCTCCGCTCCCCCGGATCAGTCACATCATTGTCATCTGAAATGACAGATAATGACGCGATGCTGAGCGGTGACTGTCAGACTCATTTTGACGATTAGCATGCAAGTAGTAATTGAAAAACGACAAATTAAAGGGGTTTTTATGAGCGTTTTGTAGATGCGGCTGTGAAATACTAGGTTTGAAAGCAGCAGTGGTGTAAAGGTTAGAGGCAGGACAGACAGACATTACTACCACCGTTGTGTTTTAGACTCACCGGCCAACCAGTGAGACCAATAAGAGTTTGTACCGAGCAAGGAGCAAACCATTACAGGCCACTGAATCCATTTTATTGAGCTACTAACACAAAGTAGCTGTGAGGTTGTTGCCATGTCGTCATTCCCAGTCACAGACCTCTCTGAATACATCCATACCAGTACATTTATAACCCCCCCATTGGCATTATCTGTTACAGTTTCATTACTAAACAGTTTTCCTGCTACACTACACAGTCTCTCATTACCATCCTGCTTCCCCCGGAGCCTCAGCTGGAGGTGTCGTCAACCACAAAGACCAGAAGTAGTTTTGACACTGTTTGTGTGTGTCTGGTGTGTGTTGTGTGTGTGAATGTGTGTGTGTGTGCCCCCTCCCGCTGTCCCCATACCTGTTGTAGGTGTGACTCGCTCCATGAAGGACAAAGTGACCAAGCCCACTGCCATGGCCCAGGGTCGTGTTGCTCACATGATCGAGTGGCAGAGCTGGGGCAAACCATCTGCGGGGCCGATGGGGGGCGCAGGACATACCAACCTGCAGAGGGAAAAGGAGAGGAGGATGGAGAATGATGCTTACAGCGACCTCAGTGACGGCGAGAAGGAGGCTCGCTTTGCTGCAGGTGAGCTCACGTCTGCTTACAGGACGTACAGGTGCTACGCTGTCACAAAGGGTTTCTTCAAAGTGGAAATACAACTAAAGTTGAAATATATTAATGGTGAAATAGTAAAAGAGACAATTTTCAAACATTTTTGTCCAGAAAGATTTTTTTTTCGGTGGTTTTTCTTCAATGAAGTTTAGAAAATTAAAGCGGCTCTGGCTCATCTGGTGTATCAAGTTAAATTAATCCTTTTAAACACATTTATTTCTCCTCTATTAGAGAATGCAGAGTGTTTGTGTCTCTTCTTCTCTCCATGTTAACGACTGTTGTTGCCTCCTGTTGGTTTTTATTACCGGTTCACTTCTGTATGTGTTAACAACGCTCGGACTGGGATTTGTTTCATGCATCTCTAATTGTGTTTCAGCGAGTTAAAAGATCCCGCTAACATCATTACTGTTGCATCTCCGGCATCGATACCACTCTCGCTGTCCCCCCCTCCCCCCTCTCTAGGCATCATGCAGCAGTTTGCCATCTCTGAGGCGACTCTGTTCGGCTGGAACTCGATGGACGGGGAGAGCATGGGAGCCGGCTCCAACCAGGGCAGCGTCGCTCACCTCAGTGAGGTCAACCAGGAGAGCATCACCAGCAGAGGTCCTGCAGCTTAAACCTTTCTGCAAACGGCCACTCTGAGTGCCTCTGGTTGTAAATTGCTACAGTATTTGGTTGGAAGCTTTCACCTTGATGGCACATAGAGCAGTGTGGGAAAAGGTTAAATACAATGGAGGGGGGTGAGTCATATGTGTAGTTGTATTGAAGCCTATCTGCCAAGAACACCAACACAGATGCAGCGTTACTACACATGCTGTATTCTCCCTGGAGACTTACATTTTTGTAAGTGTAGCAGCTTTAAACACTTGTCACAGTCATATGTCTTTGGACCACATGGTAAACTATTATGTTTTCTATTATGCGTAGATGCACAGTTTGGGAAAATTAGAGCCCCGCTGGAAACCAAAAACAGCTGCGTCAGTTATTCTGCCGACCAGCTGTAAAGGACTTTTGGAGGGCAGGCACACAGCTGCACATTTTTGCCTTTCACTGCTACCGGGCACTTTACTCAAAATCGTCCAAATGACAAATTCAGATGACAGCCTGTCATTTCTGAGATATCAGGACACATTTGGATGGAGTGTCATGAGTGCTTGGATAAGAGAATTCACTGAAAACCTTAAGGAAGGCTTGTATTCAAACAAGGAAGGGAACTGCACGAAAAGTGAACTTGTGGGGATTTCACTTCACACTTGGCTGAATAAAACAAAAACAGTTTGGGGAAACAAACTCATACCCTGATTTGTGGTTTGTGCCTCAGGTGCTAAGATGTCTGTTTAGTTTAGCTGCACGCAGGATGATAAAACAGGGAGAAAAGAAGGGAAGAGAGCAATTTGCTCAGGCGAGATTAGGAAACCCCGTCTGACCCGACACGGAAAGCCATGGAAATCACCAGAAAAACAGTGTGGCGATGAGGCGATGTCTCTGTTTGGCTCTAAAACATGCGTGCCACTTTAACGTGTCCACATAGTAACACCGTAAACGGTTTCTTTTTTTAGTCCTTGCTGGTGTTTAGCAAAGCAGAGCGCTGTCTTAAACCCTAAGGGACTCTGTAGGTTAGCACAAGGACTTAGCCCTGCTCTCATTAACAGCACCATATGGGCCCTGCTCTGTGCTTTATCTGGCATGGAAGACACACACACAAATACAGAAATGATTAAAAAGCGACTTTTTATCAGCATTAGGACTGAGGGGATGTTTCTCCTCCACGTTCTGTCGGAGAGCTCAGCCCCCTCCGTGGCTTTTGCTCTATATTAACAATGCTGCTGCAGATATGGTAATCATACCGCCATTAAAGCTATTACAGTTCATTGCTTTTGGATGAGGTCAAGTTTATCCCTGTGTATGGCTTTTAATAGCATCTAAACCATGCTGCTAATGACTGAATCAACAGTTCAGGGTCTGAGTTTGGATTTAATTCTCTCCTTAAGAGCGTCTTTAGTTTTTGCCTCACACCATTACAGTTTATTTTACACATCCAAAGGAAAACGTTGTGATGCATACTGGGTTTACTTAATTTTCTAACCATAGAGTTACCACACAAATGTCACCTCATGTATTATCTTAATACACGCCAAACTGAACCCCCCACTTTCACTAAACAAGAGGAACAACTGAAGAGGCGAATCTTTAAAATGCTTAAACATATTTTATTGTATTCTGTTGTTATTAGATGTGATGGTAATGTTAAAACTGATGTTTGTGCCTCCACATGTTTCCTAGTGTTTTGCTAAAGATAACATTTCCATCCATCTCTCTCCACTGTCCTCTTTTAGATGTTCTTATTTCTGTCTAACTTCTCCTGTGTCTCACTCTACAGACCAGGTGCTCCATCACTCCTCTGCGGATGTCTGGCCTCACACCTACGTCTCACAGGGCCTGTACTGCCTGTCGTCCTCTGACGCCTGGGACCCAATCACCAGCCAGCCCTCGGGCGTGGCCTCACCTGCCGCAGGCTCCTACATCATGGCTGCTGGTGGGGGCCGAATCCTCTCTCCGTCACTGTGTCTAAACACGTCTGAGCTCGAGGCACTCACCGTTTTGTGGCTGTTCCAGGTGGCAGCAGTGGAGCAGGGGGGACGCCCGGTGAGGGGTATGAGGGGACGGTAGGCAGTTACATTCAGCAGCACCAGACTCATCTCGCCCTGCAGCAGCACAGCCAACTCCAGCAGCTCCAACAACTTCACCACTACCAGCAGCAACAGCTTCTGCAGTACCAACAGCAGGTCAGTGGTGCTTAGACTGTTCCTTTATGGCACTAATGACTAAGTGAGCAGCATCAAGTCTACTGGCAACAACAGCTGGGACTCTAAATACAGTCAAACTGCCACTGGACAGGAAACATCATGTCACCAGTACTAGAATATTTGTCCTGCCTGCACAAAGTAAGCAGTCAGTCAGTAGAGCTGCTATTAGACTGTTTTTCATTAGATGTGGTTCTCAGATGGCTAAAACATATTGATTCATGTTGAATGTAAAAGTCAAGTGTTCATTCTCAATGTTTTTTCACTCTACTATAAAGAAACTAATGCCTGATTAAAGGTCTTTGTGGTTCAGATCAGGGGAAACATCTTGGTCTACTGAAAAAAGTTAGATAAGTAAGTAAGTAAAGTGCATTTCTAGAGCACATTTAAACACATTGTTGGTGCCATTATTCATATGCCGTACACACACAAGGTGTTTTTAGTGACAGGAGTGGTTGAATCAATGAAATTAAAGTTTAAACGCATCTAATTTTGAGTGTAAACTGGTTGGATGTGCAGGCTGTGTGGCTTTTACTGCTGTAAATCCTCTGCTGACTTCCGGCTCTTCTCTGGCGCCTGGGGGTGGGGGGGGGGGTCTGCAAATGAAGTGAATCGTGATGAACTATGACACCTAAACACTTTTTCAGCTTCAGTGGCGGCTCTTGCTTTGGTACATCTCAGAGCTCATTAAATAACTGCGGGTTATGAAATAATAACTTGAAAAGGTCAGGGTCTGCGTCTTAGAAAAGGTGTACTGATCCGAGACCACAGTGGAAATCAGCTTGTTAGCTTTATTGTGTGTATTATGTGGTTGCCCTTGTGAAGGAGACTATTGAATATATTACATTACATTTATAATAAAGCTTTTCAATCAGTCAGTCAATTTTGTGAGCAGCAGTCGAGGCAGAGGAGCCGGAGACATTTCCCTGCTGCTTCCTGCAGCCCTGTCCCTGACTCATACATTTAAAGGGTATTGAACGTAGATTCAGACCATTATTAGTGACGAGAGCCAAGTGGAAAAAGAGGCACAAGTGTCTGCCTCCTGCAAAAGTCTCTGGCAAAGAAGAATGAAACCGCTTTGTCATTTGTTTTTGGCATGATGAGGCTTTTAAACCTTCCTAGCTGAGATGTGCTGTGATGAACTGGCTTGTTTTAGTGTTATGGTCCATTACTGAGCTGGAAATATCAGGAGCTGGGAGGGTGGGGGGTTTAAATGTTTAAATCTGTTTTCAAATCAAGAACTGGAACTGTGAGTCATTGGTTCTGATCAACAACCAAATCAGCCCCCTGTAATTATTGATTTTAGACTAAATCCTCATTTCCTGTGTCTGATTACAGTCCGTGGAGCACAGGCCGCAGAGTGCCTCCCAATCTCTCCAAGCCACTCCCAACAGCACCATCCACAGCCTCGGCCCCCCCACCCACCCTCGGCTCGCGGACCTGTGGGGAGCTGCGCAGGTCGAGGCACACCACGTAGGCACTCGCCTGCTGAATCCAAATGGTCAGATTACAGACTTTGCGGACTAGATGATGGTTTAATATATTCTGACAGAGCAGCTTTAAGAGTTTGCAAGGGCACAGGAATGCATGACTGTATATGCAGTCACAGGCTAACAGGGTAGACGTCTCCATTTAGTCACTGTTACAGAATGACAGAGACAACAGTCATCTTAACAATGACAGGATGCATTTGGTACTCTGTTGTTATTGCAGGAAGCTAAGGTTAATCTTCTCTGATCCCATTTCTCAGGCACATGTCTTCAAAGGTGGAAAAAGTGCACTAATCACGATAACGTCCAGTCGATATGAATATCCTGCACAGAAATAGCCTTTGTGGTCATTTTCCATCATGTTTGACATTCATCTTGGCTAATTTGTTTTTGTCTTTTGGATCTGGCTTTGTTTATATCAGCAGGCATATTTAGCACACAGCTGTAGTGCAGTGAATGATGGGAGAAACTGCCAGGGAAGTCGGCAAGGTAGGAGACAGGCTGGAAATCTGCATGGAGCACTGCCAAAAGTCTGCATGACAGCCTATAGCGGACTTGATGAATTTTGACAACGAACATCCTTAAATCGGCCTGGTCTTCAGAGTAGCATGCTGTAAAGTCCGCAAGTTTACAACTCTAGGCATTTGGATTCAGCATCTCTGTCTGTTGTACCTTCCTAAGTGTCTGTCTTTTCTCTCTGGTGTCCTGCACAGGCAAACCGAGCCGTGGTCGGACCAGAGGAGCTCATATTCTGCTTGTCCATCTTCCCTCCTTCCTTCCTTCCTGTCTCCTTTGTCTGTTTCTTTTGTCCTGTGGTCGTTACCATGATCTGAAATTGAAGAGTTGTTGTCAGTCTGTGATTAAACACGTTAAGACGCCAGTAACTGGTTGAATCATCCTCCACTTTGAATTGGGTGCACCAGAAAAATACAAGCAATTAAATCAGCTAACTTAACCGGTTGCAGGTGGAGATCGTCGGGCAGCTGAGTGGACAGATGGCTGAAATGGTCGGAGGAGTGGTGGAGACAGTCGGAGAGCAGCCAGAGCCCGAGTCTGCAGGCATCCCTGAGCAGCATGAAGAGGAAGAGGAGGAGCTGACAAAGGTGAGTTACATCTGTTACATCTGAGCTCAGAACTTTGATCATAAACGACCAAAAACCAAGTCTGCTTTCTACTTTTCAACCCAAATATAAAAACCTTTTTGGTTTTGGTGTCAATCCAGGTGTCCTAAAAACTGACACATCAATGAGAGTAGATTGATATGAAGGCTTGATAATATAAGTGACAATACAACATGTAAACACTTGGCCTACTAACCTGAGATCCTCACATTGTTTCTTTTACAGGTAGAAGAGATAACATTAACCCTGGAGCCCGAGCGGTGCTCTTTGACCCCGTCCCCTCTGAGGGAGGACATCCAATCGACCAGAGGCTCGAGCCCCGGACTGCCAGCACAGAACCCCGAATCTGTCGCAGGGAGGATACCGTTCGACGTCACGCCCTGCGTTGTTCAGCTGCTGGAGAAGGACGAAGAGGCAGAGGAGGGCTCCATTGTTGTTGTTGCCACCAACTGAATCATAGGGCCAAAATAACTGACAAGAACAGGAAATAAATACTTCAATAATCAATCAAGCTATTCTATCCCAACCCCTTCCCCTCCTAACTATTTACCCACTTTGAGTCCGAGGAAACGGCAGAAGACTTTTTCAGACGAAATCGTGGGATGTAATGTACACAAACTAAACGCCAAGAAGCCCGTCTGAGCTACGACGGGACACGTGGAATATTACATATGTGACAGTGAACACATGAGGTTTGAGACGAGACACTTAAAGTGAGTGACTGCTGAAACGAGCAGTGAGGATGAGATGGTTTCACAAAAAGGTTTGGACCGACTGGACCAAAGAACCAGGACAAAGAGCTGAACAGTAGGCGACAAAAGAAGGTAGGACAAGAGGAGGAGAGGGCCTAGTGAAAAGTTCAGTGCAGTACAACAAACATGGAGTCAACAAGACTTGGATCAAACAGTATTTGCAAATGATTCTGAGTGGTTGGTTCAAGTTGTTTTCAGCACCGGAAGAAGATCCAGAGCATTTATCTGGTCACTGGAAGTGTTTGATTTACAACCTGATGTGTTCTGCTTCGATTGGCGGCTTGTCTGAGGTCTAGTTAAGCCGGACCCGTTACTGAGAGTCACCTGAGAGACGCACTCGGAGTTATTTGCAAACACAAGATCTGGATACAACCAAAAGACAGTGCATGCTTTTTATCAGTGACCTAGCCCTAACAGTATAACACAGTATACAAAGTAATAATATATCAAATTGCTTTTTATAATAAAAGAAAAAATCCAATAAACTGATATGTATATGTATGAATGTACGACTGTATGTATAGTATGTATGTATGTATGAATGTAGCTTTGTTTGTGTGTAAAATATATATATATATATTCTGGGAAACAGATTCTTCTTGGTGTTGATCCGTTCCAGCATGCATTGCAGAAGTGCACACACATTTGACCTTCACTAAGATAATGAACATGCCCCTAATGTACCCAACCAAACCTGGATTCTTGCTTTAACATAAACTTAATCCCAAAAGTAAGTTTTAACCATAAAAACAGCAGAGTATCTGCTCTGAGTGTCTCAGTAGATTTCTCCTGCAGAGCTCAATGACCGACCAAAACATCATATCTTGTCATCATAAGAAGACTCACCCAACTTTTGCCACATTTCTCTGCGTATTGATTAGCACAGCTGGAGCAGTGGAAACGTCTTCTTCAGAGTGATGAATGATGCTTCACTATCTGGCAGTCTGATGCATGGATGTGGGTTTGGGGGATGCTGGGAGAGCGCTGCCTACCTGACTGGTTTGGTGGAGCAGATCTGGGGCTGCTTTCCAGGGTTTGTGCTCTTCATCAGGGTCTTTTTAATGCTACAGGACACAAGGATGTTTTAGCCAATCGGGTGTAGTCAAAGACATTTTAGCCAATTTTAGCTCCACTGCAGGTCCATAAAGATGCGTTTGGTGATGAGGAAGAGGCCTGCAGAGCCCTGAGCTCAACTTCACTGGACACTTCTGGAGGGATCAGATCACAGACCTTCCCCTCCACCATCAGTGCCTGATCACACACACACTTTTAGCTCTTTAGCTTTAGGTCTTCCAGGACTGTGGTGACTGTCGTAGCCACAGACAGGAGTCAAACCTTCATACTGATGCCCCTGGTTTTAGAATGGGATGTCCACTAAGCTCACATGTCCACTGGCTTTTGGCCACATGGCGTCTATAATACAGACACACGCACAGAACGTGCTCGACTCAAATGTCCTGAGCTGCAGTGTGACGGCTGGACGTGTTCTTGATGAGTGTTCAGATCACCACAACAGCCCCGTTGATTAAGCTGAGCCATGTGGACTTCATCCCTGTCTGGAGGCACAGACGTGCCCTTGTCCGTTCAAGAGCTTTTCTCCGTTTGAGTTCTTCTGCAGGCGTCTTTCTGCTTTCACTTCGCAAAGTCAGCGGCTGGTTGTGTTTTTGTTACTGCTATTTTAAAAACATCAAAATACATAATAAAGAAATGCTGCATAGTGTAAAAAAAAAAAAAAAAAGTCCTTGAAAGCAACACGTTTAAGTCTTGTGTGGTTCAACGACTGGAAAAAAGAGGAGTGCGATATGTTCTAAGTCTGTAACTGTGTCACATAAAAGCTCTGCCTTTACATCATTTACGGTCAAAGACATTTAAAGCATTTCAATTAATAAAACTTTATTTCACTACATCTTTCACAGTTTTATAAATTTTGAGAAAACATTTGACTCTACTGAAAGATAAATAAATAAATACATGAATCACAACCACAGACAGACGGAAGAAAAAACAAAGCAGTTAGACCAGTACAGAGCGCCCATAACAACCGGACACACTCACTTTAATTCATACAGACACGACGCGACGACAAGGCTTTTTGTTAAACCTGCAGGTTTAAAGACTTTTAAGGCAGCACCTGAGAATCTGAATCCAGGAGATAAGAAGAGTGTAAGAGGAGATGGAGTGATGATGAGAGAAAAGGACGAGTGCATCACAAGGAGAGGAGGTCAACAACGCATGACGGCAATTATCAAGTAAGTTCTTACCTTAAATCACTTTTTGTGCTACGTCATTGGCCGTGAGGGAGTTTAAGACGGTGGGGCACTATCGCTAACTTAGTAGAAGTTAAGAATAAAAGAAAAAAGACATCAATCATGTGCACATAAGAGGACAGGAGACGTTTGGTGACTGGTTTTAAGTGTATTGTATTGTATTAAGTGATTAAAACGACTGTCTAAGTGCCACTTTTAGTGCTGAATGGGACAAGAAACACTGACCTCTGACCCTCCACACTGCCTCTAGTTCACCGTTTGGGTTTTCGTGGACTGCTTTGCTTCAGCGTCTCTGCTCTCACCTGTGAAAAGGCCAATCGTTTTGCTGATGTTTGCTGTTGAAAGCGGTAACATAAAAAGGAAGTCAAGTCACTTTTGCAGTCACACTGCAGATCTGTGGTCGTGATAGTTTAACTGATGAGGTCATTTATTAAGCCAATTAATTAATCAAACAATCTGTCAGCATACATCTTCATTTAACATAAAGATGCTGTTTGACCAAATGCTTTGTTTTTGTCACATTTTGGAACGAGGAGCTTCTGTTGTTGTACAATTGTTTGTGTTTCTGTGTGAAACGTCATCTTGATGATAATCAGAAGTAATTTAAAGTATTCATGTGTGAACACTGAAAAAAAAAAACCCTCTCTAGGACCGATGCAGCGGAGCTTGGCTGTCGTCTGCCGCATTTAGCTGCACCATCTATCAACTTAAGCGTGATGAGATGAGCTCTGAGGCTGCATCCACAAGGTCAGCACACAATTTGGAGGTCGTTTTGGGGCTTTGGCCAATCTTCCACAGTGGACTGAGCAGCTCTATTAGTCCACTGCTATCCAGATGGTCTGTTGGCGGTTAAAAAAAAAAATCAATAGCTCCCGCTCTCATCCGATAAAAACCTTTTTTTAAGGACACATAAACGGTCAGGTATCACATAAGTACTGTGCAGGGGTTCACTGGTTCTGATTTGTGCTGCACAGGTTTGGTTTACTCTTCATCGTGTTATCAAAAATACAGAGATGCCACATATGTTGTGCTGGAAAGCACTGTGACACAGAGAGGTGTCTAATCAATCAAAATAACAATACAAACAGTACAAATAATATCAGTATATTTTCCATTTACTCCTCAACAATGTTTTCTATTCTTCATGATTTAGATTGTGTCGTATCTAGCTTACTACTTAATGGGTTATCCTGCCTTAAGCAGCCACTAACAATGAAATAATTATTCAGGGTTTCAATGGTGAGAATTGGTTGCTATAATTCTTTTAATTAGGCTATTACACCCTGACAAGAAAATAACCGTGGAGGAAAAGTGCATTCTTTGGCATACAATTTAAAAACAGCAGATATGTCAGTCAGGGGTTCAGTCCATACTGGTTGAACCCTTGAGTGTGAAAAACAAGCAGAGAGAAAATGAGGAGGAAATGAGGCAGGACGAGTATCAAAAACAAACGCACACATACAGAGCTTATTAAGGAGAGACAGAGAGGTTGGGCTGAGCAGGGAGAACCAACTAGGCGAAGGTCTGTGAAATGAGCAGACTCACCAACAGAGCCAGCGAAGTTAGGATTAAACTGTCCTCAAAAAGGAAACATTATGCCCAGCCTAGCGTAGCCTCGAGCAAACACACCGTTTGCTTTGAATCTCTGCTCTACCTAAGTGGTGACAAAAAGAGGTAAATGAGTGTCCAAAGACCAGAGCAACAAGTTAAGAACAAAAAAAACTCACACATTAAAAAAGTTTCCCATTATAAAAAACATTACCATCACTCTTGTTTAATCTAAACCATTGGCTCATCATCGCTGTCTTCATCCCCCTCAAGGACCCTCTGTAGCGGCCTCAGGGTGGAGGAGGAAGGAGTAGACAGAGGAGGAAGAGTGGAGGAGGAAGGGTCTGGGAGGGGAGCGGGGGAGGGAGGGAGGCTGAGGTCGCTGTTGTAGCAGCAGCTTTTACTGGCTGAGCTGTCGGCCGCCGTGCTGCTGCCGCCTCCACTGTTGCCGCTGCTCTCCTCCACCTCCCCCGACACGCCTTCGATCCACACCTCCGTCTCATTCTCATGGCTATGATGATGGTGGTTAGGAGGTGGAGAGGGGGAAGGAGGCTGGGGAGCAGCCGGCGCTGGCGGAGGGGAGGTGGACGTTGGAGAGGAGGGAGCAGTGGGAGAGGAAGGTGGAGGTTTAGAGACAGAGTTGTGGTTGCTGATGTCGCGAAAGCTGGCGAGCGGAGGACGGAGCCGGACACCAGAGCGGGTGGAGCCCTCGATGGCCTTCTGGAGCTGGAGGAGGAGCAGGAGGAGGAGGTAAAATGGTGGAGGAAAATGATGACGGGAAGAGAAAGGAGAGGTAAAGTGTAATAAAAGAGAGATGAGGAAAGAAAAGAAGGAGAAAAAGATCAGAAATTGATGAAGAGTGAGGGAGAAGGACAGAGAGATAGATGGAGGAGTGACTCAAGAGGTGGTGGAGACAATAAAAATGTCCTTTATGATAATAATCCTTTATGAGACAAAATAACCAGGTTTGTTTTCCCTCCAAAGTCAAGACAGATGAGAGAAAACTTCCAAAAGTTGAGTGCATCAAAAAGTTGAGTGTATTTTCTGAGAACTGAATGACATTTTCTGCTTAGCTTTTGGCTCCAGGTGACCTTCATCGCAGAGAGTTAAATAAAAAGCAAAACAAGCATTTGAAATGGTGGAAATAAGGTTTCTTACCTCTTTTAGCGCCACTACGCCCACCAGTTTGCCGATACTGGTCACATAAGCATGACTTAGCCCCAGCAGCGAGAACAGAGTGTGGGTCTGCGGAGACAGAGCGAAAAGGTCAGGCGTCAAATTACGACAAACTTCCAGACTCCTACCTCTCCGATCAGGACGGCCTTTTTTCATGTTTCTGTGAAGCCAGACAATTTACAGGCGCTGCGCTTCCCTGTCAGCTCTGTCTAGACACGACGTCGCAGAGACAGAGAGATGAAAGCAAACTGGCTCGAGGCTCCTGATGAACTACAGGAGGAAAAAAGTATTGTGTTCAAAGTATTGTGTTCATATTCCGGCTAAGGTCACACACTGTGGATAAGCTATTTGTATGCAGGAGCACACCTCGACCACAAAGCTCCTTTTGCACATGAATGTTTTAGATATTTAAATATTAGCATGAGAATGAAATTACAATCAATGAACAAAAACAAATGGCAGCAACGGTTCAGGGTGGGAGCGTGTTACCGCAACTATACATTATATATACACACATCATACGATGGAGGAAACAAATGGAAAGAAATTAAAAGTGTATTACGATATTATAAAATAATACAAATATATGGATATTTAAACTTATTATATGTATTAGTGGAATGATAATGTGCGTGTAAAAGCTTTGGATTGCACATCAGCAAAGAGACAATACACAAAATAACCCAGACAAGGTTACTGAAAACTTCAAGTTCAAAATAAGAATATAATCAAAATGTCAAACTAATGACGCAAAATCCATTGATAAATGGATTGTAACTAACAATCACTTTCATCGTTGATTTATCTGCTAGTTATTTTCTCAACTGATTCTTTGGTTGACAAAACATCAGAATATACTGAAAAAAAGTTGACCTGGTTAAAAACTATGAAAAGCCCAGAGCTGTTCAGGTTACCATCAGACGACTGAGAAAAACATCAAATACTCACATTTAAGCATCAAATTTGTTCTCAATCATTTTTTTTGTGTTGTCAACAAACTATTGCTATTTCTGACCGAGTCCGTGTGACCAAGTGGATAAGAGCTCTAAAGTAAAGTAACCAGAAACAACAAGACAAGAACCTAAACTTTAATATTTCTTCTGCACCTGAAGAGAATTCATTATTTGAGCGTTCATCGACGAAAATACTATTAAAACACCAAAGTTTGGGGCTGATAGTAGACTAGAGGGAGTAGGTTATTAGTTTGGGTGTGTTAATGAATAAAAAGACTCATGTGAAGTGTAATTTGTGGCTCCAAATCAACAGAAGTTCCCTGACTGAAGCTACTTACACTGTGAGGGCTAACTAGGCCATGGTTTCAGAATACTCAAATAGATGTTAAATTATTAAAAAAAATCAAATAGTTTTTGTGAGTATTGTCTTGTTTTTTAAGAATGTATCTTCCTTTGCTGGGAGCAGTAGCTCGATCGGGGCGTTAAGACGGAGCTATGTCTGTGTAGCACAAACAGACTCTGACTGGAAGCAGCCTCGGGTACAAGCTCAGCTCATCCTCCTGGGCTGACTGCCCCTCCCGCTGCAACACTTGGTCTGGGTGGACAGAAGATGATGTGGGCAGCAACTGACTCAAGGTCTGCTTAATTCAAATGAGGGATTCTGCCATGTGTTTCAGCAATAAAGGTGAAAAATTAACCGATAATAGATAATATTGGAATAATCTAATAGTTCACAGTGACTACTGAATAGAATAAAGCTAATAATCTCCCCTTCCTAAGCAGCTACTGCTGAGTGGTTGTTGAGCAAAGCGTTTAGTATCCTGTATCTGTTCCAGTGGATCTTCTGTTCGTGCTGATCAGCTCACAGAAAGTAAATGAGTTGTGAAGATGAAAACGTGGGCTCGTCTTTTGTTTACTTCTCTGGCAGGAATAATGTTTTTTTTTTTTAAAAAAGGTTTGCCTCACAGTGACTTCTAACAAATGAAAACATTCTTCTTCTTGAACCAACAGGCACAACTCCCACATGCAGATGTTTGGGTGTTTATGTAACAACGCCTCCGCCTGCTGATTACTGTAAAGAAGATTCTATGCTCAGTAAAAAAAAAAAAAGAAGAAGAAATGTCTGTCTCCATTTAGCTGGACGACACCGTGTGAATAAATGCAAGTCTTCACTCAGAGTTTTTCATGTGCTATTACCCCTCTGTCAAGGTTATCCACATCCTCGGCTGAATGAGATGTTACAGGAGTAAACAACTTAAAGAGGCGAGTGTGGGAACATCAACAAAAGACTTGACAATTGCTCAAGGTGATGAACTCCATTTAAATGCTTCTTTGCTTGTAGAATACCTGCGACGGAAAAAAAAAAGGTCTTGTCCATGGTGAATTTACGCTTCATAATAAAGCCAAGTGCAGGCTATCCATACAAGTCATTTCATGCTAATTATAATGATATTTTGTATGAAAATGGAAGAATTTACTTGTTTTCATGAAAATTAATCAGTGTGAAGAAGCAGGCTGACCTCAGTTTATCTTTTCTCTCCCCACCAACCTTGTGTAATGATGTTCTCTCTACCAGCTGGAAAGGCGAAGGGTCCACTCGTATCTCATCGATTTCCATCGGCTTGTCCATCTCCGCCTCTTCCCACGCTTTGATCTGCGGCAGCAAATGAGGAGCAAGGTCACAGAGGTGGACGGGCTGGCATTAGCTCAGAGTCGCTCTCGCTCTCCCTCCTCTTCAAATGTGCGAGTTAAGCCGGAGGGAGAGATCAGCATTTTATCTTCATAATGCAAAGCACTCAATACAGCATATAATTAGAACTTTATTTGCCATTAAATAGAACAATGAGCAGCACGTTTGGGTGAAACCGAAGGTGTGTGTGTGTTTGTGTGGCCTGTGAGCGGCTGCAGGAGGGAGAGGGTGGTTAGCTACAGCTGAGGAGAGTTTTGCAGCTGTGAAAAACCTTGAAACCCCGTATTGCGTCCTTGCATGTCAGCGGTCTTCCCCTCTGAGATTTAGGATGTCTGACACCTTTTAGCCTCTCTATGGATTTTACCTACAAGCCGCAGCCTGCTGTGACAGGGGCAGCAGTCTCGTAGAATTTACAGGCCGGTGTTATGGGCCATTTTGGGAAAGTGCCAGGAAGAGTAAGAGGAGAGCAGCAGACAGGACAGGCCTGGAGGGCCCAATATTGTTTTGGTGCTTTTAACAAAAAGAGAGACGTCTCATTTTAAATTCTGTCTGTGCTCACACTGCAGTTAAAAGGTGCCCCAATTCTGAATCTTCTCCTCAAATGTGACACGGAGCTCTAACACTTGTGACCTACATGTCATATGGATTTGAATGCTAATACTGACGTTTGCCAGCACTGACTTCATAATAAGTACACCTTTGAGCCCACTCGGGACTGTTTAAGACTTCTGGTGCTGAGTTTTACCCGTCAGTGTCAGTCTGGGCAGAGACAAGGTAAGAGGGCAAACGAGTTAATCTGATAAATGTTGGCAGAGACACGTCGATTCACCAGTAAGAAGCTCAAACTATAACCAAAGATGGCTGTAATTTTGTGTTTTAGGTACATGTCAGGTCTTATTGCTGACAGATACAGATATTTTCACTGTATTTTAAAGGGTCAGTTCATTTAATATCTTCCCTTATTTACACATGCAGACTTAATTTTGGACTCAAGGTTTGGTGACTTTTTTTTTTTTTTCCCCACTCAGCATGCTAAATTATTAGGCAGACGTCATTTGTGTAAAACCATGCAATTCCATCATCCCTCCATTATTACCATACCTCCTCTGGTGTCATTGTGTCTGACAGGGGAGGAGGACAGGGCTCCTGGAGACAAAAATGGAAGAGACAGATGAGAGATGAGACATGTTTGTGAGTCATTCTATAAAAACATCCTCTGTCATTTCTGCCTCTCCGAGCCGGGCAGGGTGTCACCTCTAAATCGAGAGAACCTCATCTGAATCTTACATGAGGGACGCGACGGAAAAGTAAGTACAATCTGTTTTGTAGATACACTTCATAAAAGAACCTTCTTTCAGTTATCTGTAGTGTTTACTAGACATCTCCTTCTGGATTAGTCGGATAACATAAGTCATTCCTGTGTCTGAAATGTCAGAAAACAGTTGATTCATCTGTATTCTAAACTGTCTCAGAGATAATAACTATTTGTTTTACTCTTTGAAATATCTCCAATTGGGTTTCTGTCATTATCACAGCATTTGCAACAAATTACAGCGACACATTTCCTTTAATCTGGCTGCTTTCATCCACCTTCTTGTGTTCAGTCCCTCAGCACATCCAGCAGCTGTGTGAGTAAACTGGATGCAGCAGGTGAAATTCAGGCCAACGCCTGCTGTGACCCGTTTTGTGAAACTGAATTTATTAGCGACGCGTCCCTCATTCATTCACTCGCTGTCCAGGGCAGGTCGCTTCTGTTCTTGAGGCAACAAAACTAACATCAACTTGCAACAGTTGTGAGGTTTCTGTGTCCGACAGCAGCAGGGAAAACGAAACACAGACGCACAAAGGAATGGAGGGAAATATTTACAACTTGTTATTTTTATCTCACCTGTAAGCGTATCTCACATCAGTAATTACATGTCCGTATTCTCTGGAGCTTTATTACCTTCCTCACTGCAACCACAGCAATTATACAAGAACTAACAAGATGCTGACACTTTTATACCTTCTAGATAATATTCTAAAGGTCAGCGTCTGGTTACCTGCCACCGGTGGCTGGTGGAAAAATACCCGATTCACAGCCAGAATTCAGCCGCGGTTTGGTTTGATTGCTGGTGGCTATTTCCTACTGTGAGTCTATTTGAGATTCAGGGCCGAAGAATTGTGTCCCACTGCTGTATAAAAAAAAAAAAACAATCACCATAGCAGGAATAGGATTAAATCCAAAAACACAATAGAGAATCAGACTGGTAATTCACAAGCCACAGCAGTGGGCACAACAGAAATCAAATTCTAATCTTGCAAGCTTACAAGCATATGCTTATTTCCAGTGCGGTTTTCATTCCTGCTCGTATAAACAGATGACATGTATTGCTTTCCCTGTGAGCCAGGCTCACCGCCAAGCTGAATAATGACTCTACCTCCAGTATCTGGCTTCCATATTTCCATATGAGAGAACTTCAGGGACTTCTGTCTGAGGACGAGGAGGCAGTTGTGTATTCATGTGCCTCTGTCAATCAGATAAGTGTGTGTCTGCCTGCTTAGAAAGCAGAGCCCGTAATGAAAAATTCACCCTGTAAAAAGTAATGGATAAATATTTATATCCTGGCAGTGTCGGAGTGAGGATGTGGTTTTGGGGTGGCTTTGCCAAATGCATGGGGTCTATTTGCATTTCAATGATTCATAACACAAGGGAAAATTACTTGGCCAGTGAGTGCACTCCAGACATCTCTAAATAGTTAGCTGAACAGAGAAAAAGGGCACAAAGCTTCACAAAGACATGAAATACACAGACATGTCCAAACACAGGATCTAAGGCCGACAGAGTCGTGAACACACGTGTCTTTAAAACATGAGCAGACACACAAACACACCTGTGACTGTCCCTCTGTCTGTCTGTCCGTAGAGGTGAAGAGATTCCTGAGTGTTTTCCTCACAGACTGTAGAGGACCTTTTTCTAGGAGGGAGAGGGGGAGAGAGAGAGAGGGAGGTGAAGAGGGAGACGCAGTGGGTGAGGGTCAATAAATTATACAAATGCAGCTTCTGAAAGACTTGAAGCTTTCGGAGGTAATAACCTAACTGCAAATGGAGGTTTTTGTGAGACTGCAACAACCCGAGCAACTCCTCATTATTGTTGCCTGGATACCATTTCACTGGGAGGCAGTCTGAGGAGTTTACTGTGCCACAATAGACACACACACTCCATCTGGTTACTTGCAGTGAACATGCTGCCAAACCTTCCCCTCGTTGCTGTAAGGGTTGCAAAGTTATTAATTCCAATCGTTTGACATCTGTTGAGGGCAGAGACAAACAAACCTGTTGTGGTAAACAGTGTGAAAGGCTGACGACTTAATGAAATAGATCGTTTTAACCTTTTAACAAGTGAACTAAATGGCTGGAAGGGCACGTGAGCAGCTTATTACAACCTTATGGGGTTTTAAGAGATGGTTTTACACAGTTAAATGTGGCTCATGGTGTTTTTTTTTTAATCAAACAAACAGGTATCTTTACATTTAGTGATTCTGACTATTGCTTATATCCATGTTTAGATTCTTCTTCATATGACCCATTAACACCCAAATTGTGGACGCCGGGGGCCATTTATTGTGAATTGAACGTCCTGATGGCCACTGTGACTAAAAAACAACTAACCCAACCAATTTGTTTTGGTTTCCTTGGAGAGGAGAAGCACAAAATGGAGTCTGGCTCATTAAAAGGTTGCAACAGGTTCATTTAACTAAAGCAAATCAAACTGACAAATAAACCCAAAGATGTTGGCATGTTGTATCTGACATCTGTAGGTTTCCATTGGCATTACTGTTGTTCTACAGATTGTGTAACACACTCAGATGAATTCTGATCATTTCTCCTCTTAATACTTTATGAGCACCAACAGGATGTGCCTGTGTCCTTTGGGCACTAATGTACTTAGCACATATGAGAACCTGGTGAGCTTCATAAACCATCTGTGCTCTGACTAAATGCTTAGTCATATCAGTTGACATATTTTTTGAGGAGAAGTGAGGGAGACAGAGCAAAGAATAAATCCCATTACATCATCCTAGTGAGCAAAACTTGTCTGAAAGAATCAATATTACCATGACAAGCCCCATAAGGCTTTCATTGCCCAGCACCGTGTCCGTGTCAGACGACTCTGCAAGTGTAACAGAGCTAAGGAAGAGAGCTCAGAAATTGTAATTGTCCTCTAAAGCCTGATTTGTTTCTACATTAAACTGGACGTTAGGGCGGCGCTTAACTTCAGCAGATTTGATGGATCACAAATAGGTGGTAAAAAGAGTGAGGCAGGAAGTTTTTATCACATCCTATCAAGACTATAGTCACTCTGTTTATTCTCTCTGCCAGAAGCAGCCAGTGCAGAGGTAATGTATGACTACGACACCTCCACTGAGATAAAAATAACACTACAAATGTACTCAGGAATATGGAGTCCTCTCAGCTCACCAGGAACAGGAGCAGTGTGGTTTGAGGAGGGCTCCTGAGGCTTTGGAGGAGGCAGGGGGCCGTTCCTCTCCTCCACCACCGGGCTGCCCTGCAGACAACAACTAGGTGTGAACATGCAAACCTCATTCATGAAGCACCTTTCAAATAAATGATAAAAAGGTGTTGGACCATAATATTATGTTGCAATTTATTCCAAAATGGGATAAAAAAAGATTATAAACTGAAATCGAAGAGAATCACGGTGCTTTAAGCCAATAAAAGGTAACATTAAAAGTGAAGCAGATGGCTACAGAGCTGTAAAGTCGTGGCAAAAACAATGAAAAGGAAAAAAATAAGCTACAGTGCATCATACAATCCACCACCCACCTTCTCTCCTTCCTCCTCTTCCTCCTCATCGACAAAGGCGAAAGACTCCCAGCTGTGTTTCTGAGACTGGTCGTGCTCCTGTAGACTCTGACCCTGAACCCAAAGCCACACAAACAGATCAATACACGCTAGCGCTGTCACAATATCAGAAAAGAATTCTGAAATTCAATCCACTACACTGTGTTTAACCACAGACCGTGTGAAAGCCAACGCTGAAGAGCCTGAAACCTTCTTTCTGATGACCAGCAGGGGGGCGACTCTGATTCTTCTTCACACCTGATTTATTACCTCAGTAAACCTTTTCCTAATTAGTTTATGTTCTCAAGCGCTAGTTTCAAATCTTCTTTAATCCAGCATGATGTCCATTTTGTAAATTATGGTCCCATTTAAAGGAAAATGGACCATGAAGCAGGCTATACTTCAGGGCGGGGCCACCCTGTGACCGACCAATCAGAGGTGGGTCATGCCTAAACCTAACCATACCTCACTTCAAAATCAAGATGGCAACAGCCGTTAAACCAAGATGAGGATTTTGAAAAAGCTCAACTAGAGTTTCCAGAACAGCAGAACACCTTTTTTACAGTTTATACGTTTAACATCTTTTGCTGTTGTACTAACTCACAGTGCACTGACAGTTACTATTATATCTGCCAACTTATCTATAACATATCGAACCAAATAACCCACAGGATTTAGTAAGCAGCGTGCATATGAAGTTTTTTAGAATATTGTATATATAGAATAATTTGCATAGAAGGTATTGTGTTTAAATAATGTTCCACATGTGCCAGAAACTCAGACAAGCTAAGAAAAGAACTGAAGTAAATCTGACAGATAACATAAGTTTAAAAGTCTTTTTTTTCCCCCGGATATTAAGCAGTGGGTCACGGTTAATTAAACATGACATTAATGTGCTCTCTGACTGTCCTCACCTGCATCAGGAGCCTTCTCTCTGCCGACAACCACCAGTCACAGAGAGCCAGAAGCTCGACCCGGTCAATGCTGCCCAATAGGATCATAGAATCTGGAAGCAGGAGGAGAGACGACTCACAACCACACAGACCTCAACAGGGGCTGAACTACCATGCTCATTATCATGATTTCAATGATCAAAACTTCCCCCCGTCTTCAAAAACATTTAGCAAGTTAAATGTTCTTCCATAGATACAAAGATCTGATTCTGTGTAGCGTAGTGTGCAGACAACTCTTCATACTGAGTTTTGTTTGAAATTAAACTGATGTTTGACTCTGTTACCTTTTGAGTCGACCAGTGGGATTGATTTGAGTGAGGAGGAGTCCAGCAGGAGTTTGACTTCTCTGTATGTGGACTGAGACGATACAAACTTCACCTTTCTCACCATGATGTCCTCTACGAAGATGTTGTACTGGCTGTAGGGTAGACGTGGAGTAAACACAACAACAAGCAAACAAGCCTTCTTCATTAACTGGTGCACAAAGTAGATCTTATATACAATTGGAAAAGTTCCCTGGTTTGGAAATGTAAGTAATTGGTCGAAGTTCAGTCCAGATATTAGAACTGTGACATCAAACTGATGCTGAAAAGATGTGAAAACAACACAGGAGAGATTAATCTCCTAAAGACCCAATCAGTGTTGGTTAAGCACAAACCTTATGTGTCCAAAGCCGAGCTCCGGCAGGTACGGCAGCTTCTTGACCTGAATGATGGAGTCGTACAGGGAGGGCTGCAGGCCCTGGGCCACCATGTTGGCCAGGATTACTGCCACCATCATGGGCAGGATGTGGGAGATCTGGCCTGTCAGCTCAAAGCAGATAACTGCTGTGGACACAGTGTGAGTCACAGCTCCGGTCAAAGCTGCCGCTCCTGTCAGTGACATGGGATGGGATGATGAGGGGAGGGAGGGGAGGTGAAGAATGGAAAAGGAGAGAGGGTGGGAGGACCAAGAGGGAAGGGTAGGGGTGAAGGAGGATGAGAGGAGGAGAAAGACAGAAGTAAGAAGAAAAGTGAAGATGGAAAAAGGGAGTTTAAAGGCAGGGTAGAGGGAATGAACAAGGTGTAAGCATGCAGTATGTGACAGTGACACAAAGGAGGAGAAGAGGGGAAGCTGAAGAGGGATGGAGATGTTTTAGACAGGAAGAAAAGATAATGGATGACAAGAGGAACAGTTTGTGAGATAATGGGTGGGTGAAATGAAGGAAGGACAGGAAGGGACAGGCAGTAAGAGGAAGGAGAAGCTTCAGAAGCAAAACTAAAGGCATGAGAAGGTAAGTGAGGGGCGACAGGAACGCAAACAAAAGAAATATATTCAAGAGAAGGATGACTGAGAGATGAAAGGATGGAACAAAAGACGGACCAGGGAGGGAAGGTGTAACACGAGGGAGTAAGGGGGGGGATCAAGGGAGAAAGAGGAGGGCTGGGCTTTGTAGGGCAACAGGAGGGGGACTGGAGGAAGGCCACGTTTCTGGGTCAGTGGCTGAGGTGAGGACAGCAGAGGGAACCCACAGTGACATTTAACTGTCAGAGCAAAGTGGCCACATGCTCTGATGGAAAGGAGGAAGAGGAGCAGGAGGGAGATGAGAGGAAGATTAGGTGGGAAGGACAACTTGACAAGGAGTGACAACTAGAGGGCCGGGGAGGTTGACGGGAGAGGAGGAGGAGAAGTTGGAGGAGGAGGAAGATGAGCGAAGTGACGGGAGAGAAGGAGGAGGACATCTTGACCACTGCTGTGCAGAGGGCACAGGAGGTTGAGAGAGGAGGAGGAGAGAGAGAGGAGGACAGGGAGGGGCAGAGGGGAGGTAGACAGCTTGACAGTAAGGCTTTGATGGTATGTGTCTGAACATATGCAGAAACGATTGGTGATTATTTGGATCTGTGCATTGATTACAGCATAAACTGTTGGGTGTATGGCGATGCTGGTTCTTGAGCTTGTTAGTCAACAACTGGTCATATGTGCAGGCTGGATGAGGCTGAAGAAAAGCTGCATTTGTGGGTATACTGACTAAATGTGATAAAACTCAGGAGAGGAGGGGGTTGCTAAGAGGAGTAAAGGGAGACTAACCAATAACTGCGTACCCTCCAGGGATGATGCGATAAAGGATGCCATCAAACACGATCCCATGAGGAAACAGGGTGGCCATGATCTCCCCCACCAGCCTGCCGAACGCAGCTCCTACAAGAGGAGAGAAAAGTCACAGGACAACTCTAATACGCCTTAACTGGCCGACATGAAATAGGCAACAAACGAGCTGTAATGGATCAGATTGTTATTCAAAATATCCGACACCTCTTCAAAGCCACCAGACCCCATTGACAAAAACATTAATTTTACTTCACAGAGCACAGGAGCGGCTGGTCAGCTGCTGCCGCCATCGGCTCGTTTGTTTGTATTATTAAGTGGGATCCAAATTTACCCTTTAAATCACAGCAGTCACACAAAAACACAAAACTGAGACCAGCAACTCCTGAGTAAAATTACTGTTTTTGTCAACGGAGTCGGGTAGCCTTGAATCAAGCAGCTGTTTCTACTTGAACAAAAAAAGGATCTCTCTGTAGGGATCCTTTCCATAATGCTGTCAGACACGTAGAATAACAATCTGAGCCTGTAAGTAGCAAAAACCTACTTTGATCGGGACCAATTTCCCCCAAAGATCACATTACAGCTGCCTGCTGAAGAGACCAATTCTAAAGGTTTTTGTGCCTACCAGCTATTTTGAACCCAAAATATGTAAAAAAATAAATAAATGGTTCAACATTAAAAAGTTAACTTTCAAACTTTCAAAATAAAAGATGTATTTTGTAAGAATAATGTAGATTTCAAGTCATTAGTAGTTCAAGTGACAGCAGACGGTCCAAAGGCAGCTGAAATGATTTCTAAAAAACTTCCAACATGAATATAAAACATCACTAGTGCCAAAGAAAATATCCTGTAACAGCAACTATGATGCTTTTAATTTTTCATGAAGACCCTCTAATGGTCTCACTGAGAAACTTTGTAAAAGGTTGCTGCTTTGTGCAACTGTGCTGTGCTGACAGTGCAAGAGGCCACATTTTGAAACCAGAGAGAAACACACCCACACACACACAGTTTATTCATTTCAAGTTGTTTACGGCTGGTAATGATGAATATTTTAAAGTGAAGCACTGGTAAAGGTCACGCCCCGAAGCACTTCACACTACAAAAACAACAGATGAACTGTAAACTTCTGCAAATAAACACAGATTCACTGAACTGTTGATGTGAATAATAACCTGATATCTCATATGAAAGTTAATGAAACAAGAGCCTCTGGACCATTAAATCAGTCCAACGTGGTATAAAAATCTGAACAAAGGTAAAAAGAAACTTTTCTAATATTACTGCAATGATTAAAGTAGCCAACACTTCTGATAACAGGCAACAACTTGAAAAACTATTATATTAAATAAGTAATATCACTAATGACATGCTCTACATCAAAATAATCAAGGATTTCGTTCTAGCCATCCTCCTGCGACCGTAGCCCCACCATATAAAACGCTCACCCAGGATGAAGACAGGCATGAAGGCCCCAGATGGGATGGGCATGGTGGTGGCCACTGCAGACATCCAGAACTGCAAGACAAGAAACGCAGCACAAACTATTTAGACAAGGAAACTCAGAGCTGCTAGTGGAAGCTAGTGCAGCCTCTAAACAATATCTGAAACCACCAATGGACAGAGTCAGGACAGGGGCTTCCAAAAGCCTGCAACCAAACTGCATCCTGGACATGTCATGTTTATCCATCCATCTTCTAGGGGATCTGGTTGTGGTGCCAACAGACTAAACAGGGCACTCCTCCTTTTCCAGAGCAACACATTCCTCCTCCTCCTCCTCCTGGGGGATCCCCAGTAGTTCCCAGGCCAGATGGGATGTATAATCCCTCTAGCGAGTTCTGCTTCTGCCCTGGGATCTCCTCAAAGGGGAGGTGCCCGGGAGGCATCCTGACCAGATGCCCCAACCACCTAAACTGGCTCCTTCACGCCATTCGGCCCATCTCTCAGGCTGACCCAGGCACCCTGCAGAGGACACTCATTTTGGCCACTTGTACTCACGATCTCGTTCTTTCAGTCATTACCCACAGCAACATTTTATTAATGTCACTATTCTCAGTTTGAGAGTCAATCAAGCCGCTCAACTCAGCCTCAGCCCAGCTTCTCTTTCAGGAGCGAGCAGATCAGCAGCAATTTCTCTTTTCTGTTTACATTTTCTATGTCTCCTTTGTTGCTGCAGGTTACCATCCTAATACCACTTCGATCGCTTGTGCTGCAAAGCAAAAAAAAAAGAAATGTAAAGTCCTTGTGCCTCTCTGAGCTCTTGTTCTCTCTGATTTTGCGTTTGAGTGGGAATAAAATACAATACTCTTTTCCAGTGACAGCTGGCTGAATGACAGAAGGGGAGAATTTAGTAAGTTTGTGTGCATGTGTGTATATGTGGGTGGGTAGAGGACCCAATCACCCTTGGGTGTCCTTGAGCAAGGCACTTAATCAACAGCTGCTCCAGTGAAGCTGCAGAGGATGGTGCTGTAGCTGTCCTGGGCGTGAACAAACATGTGTGGCTGTGGCTGTGGCTGCGTAGGACTGAGTGGGTGAAAAGATCAAATGTGCAAATGATTAAAACTAAACTCACCCCTCAAATGTCACGTACACTGTTTGTCTCCACACAATGTCTGTATTCACCAGGATGTAACTTGTAAAAAATAGCTCGCTAAATAACACACTTTGTTCTTGGCTGCAGAGAGCTCATCAGAGATAATGATTACCTTTACACAAGCTCTGGGTTTTGTGTGTGTGTGTGTGTGTGTGTGTAACTGTGTAAGTGGGAGAGACACAGAGACAAAGAGAGATTCATCAGCTTCCCTTTACCCTTCACATACTGCGTTTTCTCATTTTAATTTAAAGGGATTGGTGAGAAACACTGCATTCCCATCTTAACAGTCCAGATTATGATTCTACACATCGGCTGTCATCATCGTTTGAGAACTTAATTACTGTGGTACAAGATAAAAACTCATTAGCACGTCGCTCACTGGGTGGCAGCTATCCTGATGACAGAGAGCGCATGCACGGTCTTCTTCTCTCTTTTACTCCTGACAGTCAAACACAATCATGCAGAAACACACACAAAGCGCCAAAGCGGGCACACATCGGCATCCGGCACGCTCTTTCATCAGTGTCACAAATCCTGAGAGCAGAAAGACCGAGATACAGCGTCGACCCTGCTGTTTCGCAGAGAACAATCTGGAGATGGAGTGAAAATAAAGAGAGGAAATATGTGTGTCTGTACTCGTGTGATAAAGACAGAGAGAGATCAAAGTAAAGACTGTTATAATCTGACGTGAACTCCAGCAGAACGATCCAATTAACAAGCTGATTGTGGGTCTTGTTTAAAAGTATATCAACATTAAAAAAAACTACTAAAGTAACACTTCCACTTCCACAGAAAATAAACTGTATAGAATTTCACATTTAGTCAATTTATTCTAACCTGGGGTTGAGCCCCACTGAAGACCCACTGGAACACCACTTTGAATAATTCTCGCTCTTCGTTCAGGGTTTGTCACTGCTCGTTAACAAACATTGTTTAAACAAGCTACTTACAACTTTCTCCAACAATTCACCTGACCTTGTACCAAGCAGTGCTTTGTTTTAGTTTCCTTCTGTTACCTTGGAGGCATGAGAGAATCAACAGCGAAAAGAAGCAGTGATGTAGCTTCCAGGTTTGAAAAGTGAAGCCAATATTGAGGCGCCTTAAACCTGCATCCTTTCTAATTGCCTGCAGGGGGCGACTCCACTGACTGAGGTCTGATTGTGTGCAAGTCGACGCTACTTCTGACTCGTTTTATCACCTGAGTAAACACTTTCCTAATGAGTTTATGGTCTCAGTCACAAGTTTCAAGCCTTCTTTAATAGAGAATGATGCTCATTTGGTAAATAATGGTCCCATTTAGAGTAAAATAGGATATAAAGCAGGCTATGCTTTAGGGCGGGACTACCCTGTGACTGACCAATCAGAGGCAGAGGAATAAACTCATGTATCACTTCTTGCTTCAGATCAAGATGGAAACAATCGTTAAAACAAGATGGTGACTCTGAAAATGCAGGGCTTCAAAATGGCAGTCCATAAACTGATGGTTGACATCACTGTGGCTACACTAATTCTTTCTTACAGTCTATGCTTTGAGGCAAAACCTAACGCCACATCCCCTGCAAGGAAACAATGTTTGCCCTAGTTTTGCCATTTGCAGGAAAAGTCTAGATCAAAATACAGCCAGATGCAGCTACTTAGATCAAGTAAAATTAGCCCTGCGTAACATTATTCTTTAAAATAATAGAGAATAGAATAATAATAAATACCCTGCTGATGCATCAATGAGTGTCATGACTGTCACTCATGCTGTTATCATGAAATGTGCACACAAGTTTTCCTCCAGATTACAGTAGTCTACTTTCTGACTGCACATAGACCAGACAGATAGATCACAGCTGGACTACAAGTGGTCTCAGAACACCTCGCTCAGGTGGGTTCGGTTAGGGTTTAGTTAGGGTTGGTCTGCACCCCAGTTTGTTTTTCAGGTGGACAGAAATACAGACAAACAAAGAGAGAAGGTCTAATCATGTGTAAAAGGGAGACAGGGAACCAGAGGCAGAGAGAAGCATACACTGGGGAGAGGGGACGACCAGGAGTGTGTTTGAGAACGTATTAGAGAAAGGCTGACAGCAGCAGAAGGCGACAGAAAACAGAAGAACACACAGTGAGAATGTGTGTGTGTGTGTGTGTGTGTGAGGGAGTTTTACCAGCCAGCTGCTCTCAGTTTTGGTTGAATTAAGTTTTCACTGCAGGGAGCCGCACTGCTCAGCTGAGAAACACCATGACTAAACCAACACAGTGTATGACACTGAGTGACAGGCTTTAATGTGCTGCTGATTGGATTATTTATGTGGCATTTCTGCCTAAATTGACTTTATTGTACAGAGAAACAGACTGAGGCTGAGACTCTAAAAAGGCTAATGGGTTTTGACAGGTCAAAGGAGGAAATGATGATAACTTTAGCACAGACAGACCATTTTCTAATCTTTGACGTTACCACTGTAAAATATCTTTCTCTACGTTTTGAGCAGAGGAATTGAAACTTCACCTCCAACTTGCCTGTTGGTCAGATACTGAGAAAGACTGCAGAACAAATACTGGCATGAAAAGAACTTAGTGCCATCTGACTTCCATGCAAGACTGAAAAGTTTGGTTTTGTATTTAATTAGGAAAGTAATCTGCTTTCCCACTTTCTCACGCTCACTCGTCTCCGCTTGAGCCCTTGAGAGGCTGCAGATTTTCACCAAACAGGAGGCAGCAACAGCTTGGTGCCGTTTTCTGCAGCAGCGAACAGACTGTAGGCGGGTCGGGACTCAGAGTATTTAGAGACCAGACTTTGTCTTTGTTTTTCACAAATGAAACACTTAAACTCTGAAGCTCTGGTCACACCATTTCTAAACAAAGAACAATGCTGGGGATGGAATGAAATCCCGGTATTATGAAATGCTAAAAAGTATGTGTAACAGTGTGAGGGCTACCCTTCGCCTCAAAAACAGCTTTGATTTTTGTTAGCTTGGTGCTAAAACTGTTATTTCTGAGTGGGTCAGTATTACACAAACTGTTTTACTGTCAGAAACAGTGCTGGACTCTCGCTTCAATATGGTGGAGGATCACTCAAGTATGTTAAGTACAGTTTAAGTAGATATGCAATAAGGGAAATGATTATGTTAATGTTTCGGAACAGCCTCGGTCTTCCTCCTCAGTGTTTGCAGTGGGATATTAGATGTGAAATAGCTCAGCGATGGTTAGATATATTGAATGGGGCTGTGGAGAGACTCAGATGTTCACCGGTCCAGTTGGTTCCTAATAATAAAGACTTCATGATATTCATTCAGGTCTGGTGGGGACCCCACTTCATCCCAGCAAGTTTCCTGAGAGGACTCAAGCAAACTCATATGTTATAATCATCACAGGAAAATAATATTTGTTTGAGGCAGACGAAGAAAAATGATATGCGCTTCTCCTTATTTCTGAATGTGGCCGCTCATTATCTGATGGTGAATCATGTTGCTGCTCTCTCTGTGTTTGATCAGATTTTTGGATTGGGTGTAATTATTCTCAGCTGTACTCAGATCCAGTCTGACCACCATCAAGTTCCTGAAGTCCTCTGCTCTGACATTGTCTGGCTGATAATGAAGGCACACATTAATTTGTATGGGCAGGAGCAGTTACTGCTGCACTTGGGTGAGGTCTTAAAAAATGGCCTTGGACATTACATGATCATGCAGTGCCTGCAAAAGACCTTAAGATTCCCATTAGACAGCAGTCTGTGTACAAACCCACCAGACGGCTGTCAGGTTATGCATCTTTATATCATCTTCCAACCAGTTTTACACAACAGTCCTTTCCAGTGAGCTTTACTTTACAGAAACTAGTCGTCTGTGTAGCTGCTAATTGTCTGATTGTGTAAACTGTTCCTGCTGCTACAAACACACTGCTTGGTCTGTCTGAACTTCTGTTAGTTGTCTGACGCTGCTTCAAACATTCACACACATAAGATGATGCATACTGCTAACTTGCATTCACCTTGGTCCATGCATAGACTGTATAAAAGAAGCTGATATAGATTCCATGTCTGACAAGTGAAGCCAATGCTGAAGAGGAGGAGGAGGAGGAGGAGGCGACTCTGCTGGTTGCAGAAAGACATCTGAATGAATAGAAGTCTACGAGAAAATGACGATTTCTCACTTAATTTATTACCTCAATGAATATTATCCTGATGAATTTATCGTCTCAGTTGCTGGTTCACAGTCTTCTTCAACACAGCAGGATGTTCATTTAGTAAATGTTGGTCCCATTTGGAGGAAAATAGACGCTAAAGCAGGGAATGCTTTAGGGCGGGACTATGCTGTGACTAACCAACCAAAGGAGTCAAATCTGGCTCCAAATAACCAAGATCATGACGTCATGTTGGCTACGTCCTCTTCTTATGAGTATGTGTAGCCGCCCTGTTATTATGATTTTGTTATCAAAGTTTCTAAGGGCTGTTCATGCATCATTTCTCCACCTGTCTGAACGCTGTGCCATTTTTTCTTTTTTTTTTTTGACAACTTCATCAACTTTTTGCTGATTCACAGTAAAACCAGCCTCTAGAGCAGATTTGTGTACATGTCAATGATAATAACAAGGGAGGTAGCAAGAATTGTAACTCCCCAGGGTGTGTGTGTGTGTTGCTTTTGAGAAAACATAAGACTGCTAGAACTGCTGGCAACTATCCAGCACTGTTGACCTTGGATAGCAAGAAAAGGAGGAAGACAAAGATACACACACACACACACACACACACACACACACATAAACACACCAACACTCAACATGAGTGACCTGCAATAAATGCTCCTAATGAAGAGGAGGATGACGAAAATGCTGACGTCTGAGCTTGCTCCTGAGGTGGAGCCACACACACACACACACACACACACACACACACACTCACTCACTCACTCCCCAGCAGCCACAGACCTTCATGAGGAAGAAGAGAAGCAGGATGATGAAGACGCTGACATCAGGGTGCAGCCAGGCGATGGAGCGGCCTAGACCGACCGGAGGAGGAGATCCCGAAATCTTTGTCCATGTGAAGTTGTCAAACAGGGAGTTGATACACTCTCTGGGCATCAGCTGGAGAGGGGGAGGAAAGGGGAGGAAAAGCAGAGGGAAGGGTGGGTGAGGGAAGGGAGTATGAAGAGACAGTCAGGGTGTGAGTGGGGTGGGCAAAAAGGGAACAAGGGCAGAAAAAAAAAAAAGAGTGAAAGGAATCGAAGAGAGAATGACAGAGAGGGCAAACGGGAGGGGGAAGAAAAAGGAAGGTGAGAAAAGTAAGGAGAGAGGAGAAGAAAAGGGAAAGAGGTGAACTGGGAGAAAAGTAAAGGGAACATTAGAAGAGAGATAAAGAGAGAGGAAGTTAACAGGAAAAATGTGGGGGTGTGTAAAGGAAACTGGAGACAAGAAAAGGATGGGGATAGACAGGAAGAAGAGAGAGATGAGAGAGGAAGTGTAGGGCAATGAATAGATGGTAGAAAAGGATAAATAAGGTAAGAGAAGGAGGAGATAATGGGGGGTTGAAGAGAAAGCGAGTAAGGGCAGAAAAGGGGAGACAAAAAAAGTGAAGGGAGGAAGAAAGTCAAGTGAGATAAACAGGCAGGAAGTCATCCAGAAAGCTGGAAGCAGACGAGAACGGGTGGTCGTGTCCAATGACTCATTCTCCTTAGATGACTCATGAATGACTAATTCCCTTCAACCATTTTGCTCCACATTTGCATAGATGCCTCTGAATTTGCTCACAGGCACAAATCACAGCGCCTACCGCATCTGCATAACGCCGCCGAGGGGGGAAAAACAACACGAATGTCATTTCGATTTTTCTACTTTTGTTCTTCCTACTTGAGTCGGGGTTGAATTGTGGCCCTGAAATTCATCGTTCGGTGTGCTTGTGAAAGAGCTGCTGTTGGCCCTAAGTGAGGCTGGATGTAATAATGGGCTTTCCTCAGCCTTTTTTTTTTTTTTTTTTTTTTAAATTGTGGGTTCACGTCTGGTTCACAACCCATGTAGCATTTAATCTCCTCTCGCTGTGCTGCTTCTTCTGTCACTGCACTGTGCTACCAAGCTGGATTGGGAGGATTTAATTCTCCAAAAGATATAAGAACGCTTTCTTTTTTTTTTTTTTTTTGGTGGGGAGTCAAATGTCAAATACAGATTTATTTTGTAAAGTGAAATGATTTCCCCTGCTGTGTTAAAACGACACTCAGATTGTTATAAAAGGTGTGAGACATTTCTACAATGAGTGTGAAAGACAGGCACCGAGGGCACTGACAGAAAAAAAAAAACAAAAACATGTGAAAGTGTTGCTGACTGCCATATGCACACAGATGGACACGCATGCATTTGCTGTACAACAACATATAGCACACACCTGGTTCACACCTGATTCACACATGGTCTATTCTGAGCATCTGTGAAACACATGATTAGCTCGTCGCCGTCTGAGCTTTCACCTTAAAACACCCTTTTGTACATGCAGCATGTAGCTTCCACTCATGTGGAAAAATGCACACTGACATCACAGATATGCATTAAAGAGGACATGTTATGCCAAATGCACTTTTTAATGTAATGTCAACATAAATGTGTCCCTTGTGTGTCTAGAGAAAACAATCCTCTCTCCTTTTCTTCTGCTCCATCTTTCAGTAAGTGTGTGTGAAAACACCGATTAGATTTGGCCCCTGTTTGAAACATAACATGCACTAGTCATTGGTGTCTTAATCTTAGCATGTTAGCATGTTTCACAGCTAAGGTGGCTCCCCTTCGGAGATGTCAGAGCTGATCCCAGGAGGGGGGTGTTAAGGAGGCAGGCGCTGAAACGGTGTGAAGCAGTTTGAGAATTATGATTATGCTCAGTTTGAGAAGAATTATGGTTTTTTTTTTAGCTTTACAACGATTGAACATATGCTAGTAGGAACCCAAATACAAGTATGAACCTGAAAATGAGTATAACACATAATATGCTGATGGTGTTCAGAATATTCATTGTTCGGTTGACGTCGAAGCAACAGAGCTTAAGGCTCATATCCTAGATGTTAATCCCAATTAATAAAAACATTAGGACGCCCCACTTTGCAAAACACTGTGGTTTTGGGCAAACAGTGCAGAAATCTGCAGACTTGAACAATACAAGCTTCTTTTGAGCATCTTACACACTTGAGTGAGCACATCCTGGCACACTAATACTGTTGCCAGATCAAAGTTTGTTGTCCCTCAAAGGCGCACGAGGCAAACGTTCCTGTCGGTGGCTCCCTGTGGCACCAAGAGGTCACAGTATGAAAATTTTGAACTTCAATACACAAAAATCCTGTGATGTAGCATCAGTGAAGGCAACACAGCAGGATTGTATTCATCAAGTGTACTGGTCTGTGAGGATGCTTTCTACCAAAGGAATCCAAAGACACTAAACATCTAAGAGATTGTTGGTGAGGCTGCTGAATGTTCGAATCCTGCTGTTTGGATTTTGCTTCCTGGTTATGACAAATCATGGCCCATAGAGGGATACTGGACACCACAACCATGGTCTGTCTCATGTTATGAGGCAGGTGTATTTTACAGAAATATCTGTGTGACATGATGTTTTCCAACCTCTAAATCAATTACCACACTCCTCAGCTCTCTGTAGCTGTCAGCACTTCATGCAGATACACACAGATGTACATGCGCTGGTATCTCTTTCTGAGTGAGTGTGAACTCTGACCTCTCCTGCCATGAACTGTCCAAACCCGGGTGGGAAGGTCAGGGTAGCGATGACCAGTGTTACCACAGCAGGAAAGACCAGTCGGCTGGGAGGGAAAACGAGAAGAATCTGTGTTAATGCAGCAAAAGTCAGTAATTATCTCTCAGTACGAACTTAAAATTAGAGCAGGAAGCACAATATTCATTATTTTGATTTAGCATCATTTAGCATGTGTTGTATGAACTGGAATATTCCTCAAAGACCATTTTTGTTTAACCAGAAACAATTACATCAGTCTCTTCACAGCCACCAGACTCCATAGACAAATACAGCAATTTCACCTCACACAACACATGAGTTGCTGGTCTACCGCTGCCTTGAGCGGTTGGTTTATGTTCTTGTGTTTGGCATTTTAAAGGGTAAGTTTGGATCCATAATACTTGTGTAGTACACAATAAAACTAACAGATTGATGCAGCAGTAGACCAGCAACTCCCGTGGTGTGCATGGTAAAATGACTGTTATTGTCAGAGGAGTCTGGTGGCTTTAAAAGCAGCGATACAACAGCTGTTTCTGTTTAAACAAAAAGGATCTTACAGGTCCACCTCTGTATGGTTCCTGCCTGTGACAGTTAGAATAATAATCTGAGCCTGTCAGTGGCAAAAACAACCACTTTTAATGCATGTGGTAACTGGTGTGGTTGATTAGGATATAACTATTGGACCAGCTCCAAAGCTTTTTGTACACATCAGTCATTTTGAACCCATAACATGTAAAAATATTGCCCAGGTTTAAAAATACCAAAGTTGTCCTTTAAGGTTTCAGCAGGAAATATTTAAAATATCAACCCTGCAGAGACTCACTATTTGGTCAGAAAGCGGGTCATGGCGTTGGGCCGTCTCATGAACAGCACCACCTGTCTGTTGAGATAGACGAAGAACGCCCCTAGGAACCCACAGGAGATCCTGTACAAACAAATAAACTTCACATAAGCCAGGGTGAGTCATCTATTCATGTGTAGCACCCCTGTAGTGCACTACTAATCACATATATGTGGCAGACATTTTCTTAAAACTGAGAACACATCTGTTGTGGTACACACATATTGTTTACCAAAACATAAATGAGAAATGACACGGGTGTTAAATAGCATTACCTCATGAAGACGGCCACCTGTGTTCTCTCTTTCCACCCATGAGGTAAATTGTGAGCCAATAATTGGATTCTCCAGGTTTCAAATGCCTCATTTACATAAAGTTTGACTTACTAACATTTTTCCATCTTGTCCATTAAGATGTTTGGACACACACCGTGCATACATGCCCCCACACACACACAAAAACACTGCCAAATGTGTTTTGTCTCAGTTTTTCAGTTACTCACCCAATGATGGCGAATGCTGGCAGTTCCTGCAGGTCAAAAGGGAAATCCATGCGAAAGTTTGTCCTGAACAGAGCAGTGATGGTTACTGGAGGATGAAGAAAAGGCAAAGGGGTGAAATTAATATATAACAGTTTGTAATGATCTAAATAAAGGATACATGTTGGGGATCTTTGTAAGTCAAGGATTTAGGTGGATAACAAAAAGTGATTTTCTTTATCTTACAGGAGCTGCTGAGGGTTTTTCTTTTAAAACCAGGTAAAAAAACATTATACCATCCCTGTATTTTAAGGTCGTGGGAAATGAGAAGAGACATGTTTTGGTTTGTCTAGAAATCAATTTAATACTCATGTAAGACACTGCAGTAACCTTTAGTACTCTGCTGCTACTGTACACGGTGGAGGAGGACACCATCTAGTGGTGAATGCTTGTGCCTACAGTGCAAACATCAACTCAGTGTTACTAAAAAGTTGTGATGCTTCTCTTGGTGATCGTTACTGAAGTGACAGCGCCCTTTGATGCATGTTTGATAGAGATAAAGTGACCTCACACACACACAAATACAATATTTCTAGGTACTGAGAAATACCTTTTCTCCAGTCCATACCTGCATCTTTGTTGAACACGGATAGCACTCTGAATATGAAGGCACTAAATGTAGCTGCAAAGTATCCTCTCCAGTAGTTTCTCACAGCAAAATATGTAGAGGTCACCTCTATGCTGAAGAGCACACCTGGTGGGGGAGGAAAAAGGGACAAACTGAAACCAATGCACTAGTCTAGACCTAAAGAAAGTTGCATGCAAACAACCTGATATTTCCTGTAAAGTGGCACAATTCATACATTTTTCAAATTCCAAGCCACTTTTATAACATCTTCTACAGAACCCCCAATTTTAGCTTCCCGTGCACACAAATGTCAAATGAAAGTGACTTTCCTAAAACCAAATGTGAGTTAAATTGGTGACATAAACATCTAACGTAACACATGCTATCTCACATGAGAGGGAAAAAGCTGTGTACCTCCAAGTGGAGTACCAAAGCAGCAGCCCACCCCAACAGCACAGCCCACTGTCAGGATGTCTGTGTAACAGTATGGATTCTACTGATCCAGAGAGGACGACGAGCCGACAGGAGTGAAACAATACAAAAACAACACATAGATGAGGAAAGTCTCATGCAGTATACATTTCTTATAACCACACTTAGAGCTGAATGTAAATGAAAATGTTTCCTGACATCAGCTTACCTGATAAACTCCTGAAAAGAAGGACATGAATCTGCTGAGAACAGCAGCACAGATACTGGCGATGTGAACAAATGGGCCCTGAGTGGAGGAGATGAGCACAATGGAAAGTGAAAGCAGTGTATGCAGGATGAGAGCAGAAATCCCACCACAGATGCTGTTTCAATGATCAGACCAGGCGAACGACGGTAGAGGCATAGCCCAGTTTTCACCCACCTCTTTGCCTACAGGCATCCCGCTGCCCAGGGCTGCCGTCAGACCGATGACTTTAGCAACAAAGGCCTTGAGAGTTAAATATTCCTTCAGCACCACACCTCTCAGGATGGTCTTCAACTCTGGGATGCCAGAACCTGAGAGCCGGTGGTTGATCCAGGAAGGAAAGGAGGACAAAGAGGTTTGAATTACAGACATTTGAAGGAAAATTCCTTTTGACTCCAGCAGCCATGCAAAAAGCCGAACACAGACACACAACCCAATTTAAAGCACTTCCATAAATGTCTAAGCTCCGGAGAAAAATAGTTTTGAGGTTGTAGCAGGGATACAAGTGGAGCAGGTCATAGCAAGCTTTTAGTGGAGTGAAGAATCAGTGACACTGCAGTGAACTCTGGGACGACCGCTGCCAGCGAACACCAAAAGTGGGTTTGATTGTTCTGTTTTACCCTTCGGCTGAACTGCTCATTACCTGGAGAGTCATATTATTGGATCTTCTTCCTGAATTGGGGACTTTGAAATCTCTAATCTTCTTTTTCTTCATTAGCCTCTAATTGGAGCAATTAACCCGTCTCTGCTCTCCCACCTCAGGATTACAGAACTGTCTCATATCTAACCCCCTCACCACAACACACACTCCAATCTCATCAAAACAAGATTGATGTCTTTGAGAAGTGTTTTGAAGAGAATAAAATAAAAATGTGCTGAAAAACTAACCTTGGTTGTTCATTTCTCCTATGAGCTTATCTCTGCATCCTTAATTCATTCTGTAGTGTGGGTTACCCAGAGAAGTTAGGTATGAAAAAGGAATGAGGTGATGTGAAAAATACTGTTGTGGATTCTTGTGAGGCTGAGGTAAGTAATCATGTCCCCTGGAGGACTCAACAGGGTTTCACTCAAATCAAATGTTCCAACATCTGATCACTGATTAGCCGAGATGAAGATATCAATGACTTTATTTTTGTTGAATGGATGGTTAATGGTTGAAGTGAAAACCTGTAGACTCCCAGCCTCCTGTGACGAGGCAATGCCAACCTAATTTATAATTTTCTGACTTCCTGAGTGTTGCAAGAGTGCTTGGCTGTCTTGAATAGCATTCTTTTAAAAAACAAACAAGAGTATTTGAAAAATGCAGCTCTCCTCTCCCCCTGGCTGTCCTACAGACGCAGATGCTTGTACATGTGCGTCTTCTAGAACAGCCAATGGGAACGCCCTGTCTCTGAAAGGACCTGTGATTGATCTTAAATTACACTTACAAGCAATATCTCTACCAGAGACTTAAGACAGGTGAGAGCATAGGCATGAGGAGGAAGGGGGTACAGACCGATGGCTTGAGGAGCGACCAGGTGACAGAAGAGGGAGGAGAACAGGATGAACATCAGGGGATATGAAACCCAGGCCAGATACTGCAGGGGGATGTTTCCCCTCAGCTCCCCGTGAATCCATTTATAAGCTGAGGAAGGGAGAGAGAAAGAACGACAGAGAGAGAAGAGAGTGGAATGACGGAGGAAGACAAACAGGAGAAATGAAACAATCATAAAGGAGAAGAGAAAGATGCACAACACCTGACTTTGCATGCCCCTTTTCCTTTACTTTAATGGCTTCTGCAATGCATTGTGGGTTCTGTAGTCCTACCTTGCAGGCTCTTTGCGCTGGCATAGTCCATTGTCCAGCTGACCAGCGCCATTGTGATGCCCAGCAGAACGAGGAAGATCCAGTCCTCTCCCAGCCTGGTCACAAGAAACCGCTGCACCCTTGCTATGCAGTCTGACAAAAACCACAAACCCCAGACAGTCACAAAAAAGGAGAAATATTTATTTACTCACTTTCCTGTCTTCCCTCAGGGTCGCTCACCTCGACACTTGGAGTAGGAGCGTTTCTTTTTCATTGAGGACGTAAGGTCGGGTTCGGCTGCGTGCTCCTCAGCAGCCTCTGCCTCCATGTTGTACTGAGGCCTGTTCCTTTGTCTGCTGTGGTAGCCGTACTGATGTCCGTGTCGGCCGTGGTATCCATTGTGACCATGGCCACGGCGGCCGTGTCGTGTCCTTCCATGGCTGCGGGGATGGTTGCCATGTTTCTTGATCTGTCTCTCTGTCAGCAGGCGCGTGGCCTCCCGTCTACTGGAGCCTCCTTGGTTCTCTTGGTACTCCCCATAGAGCTGTCAGGAAAATAAATCACTCAGTACAGGAGAGAACAAATCATATGAATATCCAGCACTCATTCATCAGGCATGAACAGTAACAGGTAGTTCCTGAGCAAGTGACACTGTGGAGTGTGATAGTACTCCCCTCTTGGCACCCCTAAAGAGAAGAGTCCATTTTAAAAATAGTCAGGACCACGTGTTGACCCAAACAGCTCAAATGGAAGCGGAAACATGGGCTCTGCCTCTAGATTTATCACGTCTGGGCAGACTCCATGAAAACTGCCCTGGACATCAGGGGAAGAGATTAATTCTCATCTCTGTGTCTCCCTCTCTCACCAGCACAAATATCTCTGCCAGTAGGAGATGCCCTCTTGTGTTTGTTTCATCCTTTTCGTCAATAAAACAACAAAAGTATCTCAAACACCTCTCACATAACCTTTAAATATCCTCTCAACTGTCTCTTCCAGTCAAATTGCATTAAGCAGGTATGACAAAAGTGAAGAAAGTCCTTTCTAGGTGCTCAGGTGAACGCTGGGTTTTCTTCATTATTACTGTATAATCACACCTGGGACCTGCCCAGCGCTGCTACTGGTGTCTGCTGTGCAGGATCTGTTGTTTAGTTTGGAAAAACATATAAAGATAGAAGACAAGACACAAGTATAGAGTATTTAGTACTTAGTTTGACCAGTTTTTTCTTATCGATAACCAGTATTCTTGTTTTAAATTTGTTTTACTGTGAAACTGATGCAGTTCAATTCATGCAAATTATCCAAATTATTAACTAACATGATACCCTAACATGAACATCAGATCACCAAAGTTTTAAACTCAAAAGTAAAAGTTAATGAGTTGGCTGCCAGTGCCAATAAAAATACAGATTCAAATTATGTGTAAAAACTATCGTTTCCACAACTCAGAATCCCAATTACTCAGAAAATATTTATTGATCATTATTTCATGCACCACACATATTTGACCAGGGCTGACATATATGCTTGGTGCATCAACAGCAGACAATAGGAGTCCAGGAATATCAGTGACAAGCTGATAAGTTGTGTCCGGTGCGAACACTTTGGCCGTCCGTGCCGTAACCTTTCAACAGCTTCTAATTTAGCAGGTTCATGGACAGACAGATTGATGGGTGGGTGGATTTAGACACACACACACACACACACACATATATATATATATATATATATGTACGTACATCAGGTGCTGGCGGTGCTGTGTGATCACAGTGAAACTTGAGCAGCATAATACACAATGTGCTGTAACAGAATGCCAACACACACTCAAACAATAGCTGCGATGTCTTCATTTGTTATTTGCTGTTCATGCGTTCACTGTTAAATGTAACACACAACATATTGTGCTGATCTAAACAGCAGTATACTTGTTTTTATAGAACACAAATCAAAACAAAAAAGCCGCTTCATGCATAAGAGGGAGGATTTTCTCACCACAGATTAATCCTGACATCTCCTGACAGCTCCTGTCTGCAGGGGCGTTACACACAAATACACTATAAAGGGGGCAACTATCATCTTACCGTGGTGTAAAGCCAGACAGGTACACGGCACAGAGTCAACACCATACTCTGATTAACCAGGCCACACTGACTCTTCTATAGAAATGTTTAGTTCACACAGATTTGTCCTTCTTGGTGTCACAAACATATATAAAAATAAAGGATCTTTACGGTAACACGCTAAACAATCTGTGATCTGATCGTAAGATCTGTAAAATATGTGAGAAAATAATACAAACTCTGCTTTTTCAAGACTGAACTCTGAGGTTAATTCAACATTGTACTAATTTTGAGGTTTGTCATATTCAGAAACAGCTTTTGTGGAACTTTTATTTCCCCCTTCTGGCTGTCAGAGTAATTACACAACAGTCCACATCAAGTTTCTTTCTTCCTTTTTTTTAATCTGGAACATCTTGGACGCTTCTTCTTTTCCACTATAGCAATAAACGCCACAGTGAGGCTAATCTAAGCTAGATCTAAAAAAAGTAATACATAAAACTATAAAGACATAAAATGTAAAAGAAAACACGGCATGAAAACAATCCCGCCAGTGCAAAAGTGTTGTCATAGAAACCAGATTTAAAAACTCTGCTATATAGAGAATTACTGGCTTAATCAGCCCCGTGTGAATTAGCTTAAATGTAACAGACGTTCGTTTGGATGTAAAAGTCCGACACAAAACACGAGATAGAAATATCAGCCTGAACGAAACCAGATCTGTTTACCAGCTGACCGGACAGTATTGTTATTGTGGGCACTGCTATGATGGAGGTGGCGACATAATCATTTCTCCAAAAATCACAGACTGAACACGTCTGTCAGATTTGTCTGAGACGCCCTTGTTGTATGTTTGGAAATGCAATCAGCTGTTCACCACTATGCAGCCCCGGACAGGAAGACCTCCAACATGGCCACCACAGAGGACAGTATGTTATGTTGTAAGAGATCCATCCTTCCCACTCTCTCCCTCCATTACCTCGTTCCACCTCTCCTTCCTGTTTTCCCTCTTGACCAGTGAAACTCTACTCTGCACTAATCACTTGTACTCCTTTACCTCCTTCCTTCGTTGCCCCCTACTTGCCTTCCTTCCTCTCCCCGTCTCTCTCTCTCTCTCTCTCTCTCTCTGCCGGTGAAACACTACTCTGGGCTAAATTTAGTACCGGTGTGATCCAATATTCCTCATTACACTTCCCACACCTCTCTCGCTCTCTCTCACCATCAGTGCACCTTTCAGTGCCTCATCATATTCCTCAGTTTCTCCTACGTCTTTCTCTCTTGTCCTTCCAGTTGTCTTTCAGTCGCTCAAGGACGTATGGAAGAGGAAGTACGGACTGATAAAACTACTCCAAACAGCAAAGTTTCCCAGTTCTCCAGCTGAGCGACTACAAATTCACAGTTCTAGTCTCTGAAGTAGATACGACACAGCTCACACACACAGTCTACCTGGTGGAGGGTCAGGCTCAGTGCAGTGGACCAATGTGTGCCTCGTTCATGGATGTTTCTGCAGTCTGAAGTAGAGCTAGTTCGATTTGATTCATGCTAGTTTTTACAACAACAGGGAAGCGTTCAAACAGTCAGACAAGAATAAAAAGAAAAACATAGATTTAAATCAGATCAAACAGATAATGCATCATACATCAACCATTCAATACGTGAGTTCGGTGCTCAGTCACAGAGACACATTTTGGAGGGCGCCAAAGAAATAAGGACATCATTTGGTGAAATCACACATTGCCTTCTTCTGTTTTTAAAATCTAGGCTTCTGCTTCACTGAACAGATTAAAAACTCCAGCAGATCAGATCTCTGTGGAGCCATGAGGAGAATCTACATTCTTCAGATTAACACATGAAAAACACAAAACCATCATGTTTTCTATTTTGTTTTAAACTGTTTTAAACTGATGCTCTTTTAATCCCTCGGTCCTGTTGTGGCCTCTTCCTCTACAGGAGCGTCAGCACCAGCAGTGACCTCGATGAACCAGCTCCCAATATTCAAGGAACTGAATGATAATATTTCCTTTTGCTGATTTTTTTGGGGATGATATTTGGATGGAAGCCCGGCTACGGTTTAGTTATAATGAATGTCAACGGTCTGGCTCCAGCTGGATGCCCTCTGCTTTGAGAGATATTTAGAGATGTGTATTGATGATGCCGTGATGGTGATATGGTGATGATGCTTTTCCACCAAAGTGGATCGTATCACTCTGTGAGAATGAGCTCTACTGGACGTCACTTGTCAGCTCTCTGATGTCCACATACCTCCGTACAGGGCTTCAAGTTTACAGCTGAATGTGAGTGCATGCCGTTATAAGCTGTCATTTGAAGTCAAACCTAATGCATTTGAAGGTCTTCTAAAATAGAGAAGGGTTTAGCTCCATACATTCTCCACATGACTGCCAACTCCCTGGCAATGTGCCCTGTCTTTATAGATTACAGTGGTGGAGGGTATTATTATCATTATAAAACTATTATTATTATTGTCATTTAACTATTATTTACCTGTAGTTATTGCATTTTTAGTTATTTATTGTTTTGTTTTTTTTACATCTCAAATGAAGCCATGTCTGTGGGCCAAATATCCTCAGAGGACCATGAACTATGATAAAACTACTAAAAAAAAACCACTCAGAGCCCTTTTCCCCTGAGTGACGGCGTAAACATCGGGGTTACCACGGCCCATGTAGCCTTCAACAGCGCTCTCTCTCTCACACACACACACACACACACGCACAGGTTAAATGACTTGGGTTTCAACAACCACTACATTCTGTGAGTCACCATGACCATAAACCCTCACATGCCATCCAATCAACACCACAGAAGCCCCTCAGCCGTACTCATTTTTCTTCGAGGACTCTTCACTGGAATACACCACCTGAGTCATTATTCACAACAAATTCAGTGTTTCTATTTCTGAAATGATTCTTTCCTGACAATGTTTCGAGCATAAGAGACGGCAAGGCTATCACGCTGGGCTATATGGTTTCATGAGACATACAAAAATAGTCCCATTATGCACCAAAACAATTCAAAAATTGCAAATGGTCTCATATTTTTTTGAGAGTCCAAGTCCAAGAGTCCTGAGTGCTATTATTGTATGTCATTTACCATGTAAAAAAAAAAACAAAACAGAGACCAAATTAGTGTTTATTGTGGATTAAACAAAAACTCCCATTCAAAAACCATATATTAAAATGCCTGCAGGAAGATTTGACTTCCTGCTTGCTTTTACGAGGCTATTTTGTATTTGGATGATCTGCTGCTGTTTTGCATTTTCTCTCTCTTTAGCTCTCTTTCAGCATCAAATGAGCCTGTGTGATGCAAACTGTGTTCTCACAACAAGGTATTCACCAACAACAACCTACAAGTGTTCCTATTTTTCTGGCCTCAATGTAAATCCCCAACTGACCCTGAGAACATTCAGGGTTCTGTAACAGAACGTCCTAAAGCCGAGATGAAAATCCTCCAGATGTTCTGAGGCACCCTTCACACCGCCTTGTCACAAAACATGCATGTAAGTACATGAATGGTGAAGATTAGCACCACTACAAATGCATGATCAGGTTTCCCCTCTTTGGAACACACGTGGACAAGCACTAAGCACACACAAGTGACCGTGCGAGCTCTCACACACACACACACGGAGGTATTAACACAAAAGCACACATGGAAAAACACGAATGCACACATTGTGTAGACGGACACAGATGCATGTGCGAGGACACACTTACTGCACACACACCTTCACACATACAGAGAGAAGCAGAGAGGGTAGCAAACAGGTGGTCGGTAGGGAAAGAAGGAAACAGCAAGACTGAGACAAAATGTGTATATATCTGTGTGTGTGTGTGTGTGTGTGTGTGTGTGTGTGTGTGTGTGTGTGTGTGTGTGTGTGTGCCAAGATCAGGGGTGAAGGAGGTGCACAGCGTCTAAGCACCTGTTGCGTGACCATGTGCGTGACCCTGTTGTTATACATCAGCTAATTGGTCTTCACCATGTCCACGACACACAGACACATACACACATGCACACATGGCATGTAGCTCATTGAGAGGCACACACACACACACACACACACACACAAAATACGTTAGGCAGGCCCCATCCATGCACATGTAGTTTGCACTGCCAATACAGGTGCGTCATGCAAGAATGACATGAGAAAGTGCAGACACACAACACAGAGAAACAAAAGCGGCAGAGACAGGCTGCGTACAGACAGACGGCTGGACACAGACAGATGGAGGGAGGAACAGAGAGAGGAGGAATAAGAGGAACGAGAGAGGGACACTGACCAGGGTTTGCTTGTATCTCAGAGCCTTCCTTTCCGACGCATCTGCGGCCATTGACACACTGTCACTGACCCAAAAATAAACCCACCCGCTCACCGTCTGTCTCAGCATTACCAGGACCGCGCTGGACGCCCAGCCAGGACACTCGCACACACACACACACAGTCACACTCTCTCACACACACACACACACACACACATATATCTGGACATGGTGTAAACTAGCTCCAGCTGGGGTTACCCCCGCCTGTTTGCCTACAGACACTGAGCAACTTCAGTTCACATCAGTGGTCAAGGCAAAACATGCATTACCAATGCCTGTAAAATGATCTAATCTCACCATAACACTGATGGTTTGATTCCAACAACAAGACAGAAGAAAAACCTGCCTTTGCTGCACTTTGAGGATTACTGACATTCTGTTAAATTAAGGAAATCCAAAGAAATCCAGAGGTGAAGACTGTCGCTTCAGGTAGCGTAAAAAGTGACTGCATTCACACAAAAAGCTAAAATGGTCTTTCTTTCTTTACTTTTACTTTGGTTATTCTTTTTATACATAACTACAAGAGCAACATTGGAGGGAGCCTGAGATTTAAAGGTTTAATTTCAGGTTCACACAGTTATCTGGGGAGTCCTACTAGAACACATAATGTTCAAAATAACACATTATTTATACTGGACATAGCTGCTGCATCTGTTTTTCTGATTGGTCAGCTCCCCTACCACTGAGCAGGCACCGCCCACCAACTCCCACATCTGCTCTGCCGTCCCCGAAGGGGAGCCACATTAGCTGTGCAACATGCCAACACCAACTTCAACACACTAACCAGCCAAAGAAACAGCAAAACAACATCAAGTTAGAACATCCAACCCTAAAGTCAGGTCACAGACAGCAGGTAACTCCAGTAATTCCAGTTTTCTAGCTGTTGTGCGAACATTTCTGTCATATTTTCATCTAAAATAAATTAAATTTGCTGGGCCATGAAGACTAGCGTGCTTTTATCAAACCTTTGACAGTTTCATATCACTGGAGCCAATGTTAGTGAGGGAACGATGGTGGACAGACAGCGTTTTCACTAAGTGGAATTGTGCTGAGGGGCTGAAGGAGGCCACATGTTCAATAAACCTGCTTCTTACATAAGAAGAGGGGTCAAATCTAAACGGCATGTTTGCACATACAGTTAGTGAAAGAGAGCAGGAGAAAAAGGGAGAGGACGGTCTTTTCTCATAGTTTTAGGGTCTCTAGACTCTTGCTGTCAGAACATGCTTCCCAAAACCCAACAACAACTAACGTGCACAGGAGGCTGAACCCAGAAACAGAAGACGTTTCCATAAAACTACAGTGAGACGATCAAGACTGAGTATCTGTGTATGATGGATTATACAGTTCACTACAATAACATTTCACACAAAAGCTGCAAATACATGACACGGCGAAGCCGGAGGTTTTTTGTTTTGATGAATAAAGACAAATATGGGTCGCTAAGCTGAAACCTGAGCAAAGCACTATCAGCGTCTGTGGGTGTGTCAGCACACCAGCTCGACTCTTTGAAGGGAAGAGGGCGGAGGTGTCCCAGCAAGTGAAAAGTCATGATTATCCAACATCAGTACTGACCACACACACACACACACACACACACACACACACACACACACACACACACACACACACACACACACACACACACACACACACACACACACACACACACACGCCAGAGCCAGTGTCACGCCCTCAGCTCAAATAAGTGATATGTGCATTGGAGGCCGTTTCTTATATCTTACCCACATGCACACGGTAAATACTGAAGACTGTCGCAATGTTTCAAAACAATAGCTGCTCCAATAGCTTCAATAGCTTTTATCTGGAGGATCTCAATAAAAACCCTCTCAATAACCTGTCTGTGAGGTAAAGATATAATGTTATCATCCATCCCTGATCCCTTTGGTTTGTTTTTTAACTATATGTTCAACAGCTACTTTGATTTAAAGCTACATTTTGGGGTTTTTACTGAATCACAAACTGTCTGCTGACAGATATGAGGACTCCGATCACATTTTTTTTTTTTTTTTTATATACACTTCAATTGTTTGGTTGAAGTAGCTGCACATCATCTTCTAACTCTTGGCCTCATATTTTGGATGTGTGGGAATGTCTCTATTCATCCACACTGTGTGAACACAATACGAGCAAGCAAACAAGTCTAAAAAAATAACAATTTCCCCTTTGTCACTTCTGGGAATTTCTCTGTCTACATCCCCATGGAGCACAGCAAACACAAGAACAGCTGTTTCAGCCTACAATAGCTCTACAATATACATTATAGTAAATGTATTTGTTCAGATTGGCTTTGATATTGCAAGTTGACCATTTATTTATTTATTTATTTAAATGTGCCAGTATTAGCGTAAGGAAGCTATTTTTCAACTGTTGTCCCTGGGCAAGGTGTAAAATGCCAGCAGTTCACATTCATATACATAGAAGACACAATTAACCTTTAAAATATTAACAAAACATCTAGACAGACAATGGTGCATGGGCAGGTGATCATGCAGCACAAAACATAACAGAAGACAAAATGAGGAGACATGAAAACAGAAGAAGACATGAGGGACGACCTGCAGGGCTCTAGTGTGGACAGTGCTGATGTGATTTCAGCCAGTTTTTAAGTTCAGTCTTGAAAGTGTTGTATGTGGGACATTCTCTTATGGGAAGGGGTCTGCTGTTCCAAATATTACCGCCCCTGACTGAAAGAACAGATTGTCCAAAGGTGGTCCGTCTGTAGGGCACGTCACAGTCGTGCGTAACGCATCAGGGGTTGGCGCGCACACACTGAGCGTGTCCCCAGACAAATACAGCCCACTATGTGGAAAACACACGAGCAGGGACAAACAAATACATGCAAATACAACAGCAAATACAGCACTCACTGTAAGGTGTGCAGGTGATAAGGGAGACAAGGAAAAAGTGTTTGAGGGGTGGGTGTGGCCAATCTGAGAGAGAGAGAGTAGTGAAAGAGCACACCGGGCTGGTGACAGCAAAAGAGAAACCGTGATCCTAACATCACCAGTAGCTTCAATACAAATGCATCCGCCAGTGGATATCACTACAAACTGCAGACAGACTACGAAAACATGAAAACCGAGAAGGTGGACTTGAACCTATCCCACAGATCTACACTTGTATTGGCTCGCAGAGACTGCAAACTACATGTTTTGGATACGCGGACCACACAGAGTTTGACACCTGACCAGGTAAGATGACAAAAACAAACGCTGTGGATGTGACACGGAGAGCCGCAGCCAAATCACCCACCTGTGATGGGATTTTTACATTTTTGCTAACAGGTTCCCACTGAAATATTATATCACATGTTTGTTCAAATCTGGGACGACTATTCAGACATCAGATATACAGTAGTGTCTAATATCTTTCTGTATGTGTACATTATTTTGTGTATAAGAATTTTGCACAATCATGTGTGAGTAGATATACAACTTTAAACTGTTGGTATTATCATTTGTGATAACTAACTGTTTTGATTTGAGTGTGCAACTAAGAAAACAGCATGTCTGTGTGTCTTTAACAGCAGGTTTCAGTGTCTGTTCTCAAGTGTGTGTGTTGTGAAATGTCCTGATCTTTTGTTGTGCATGTAGGTGTGTGTTGATGCAGGAGAGTTATTAGGGCATGTGAATGTGAATGTGAAGGGACAATGCAGACGAACCGGTTCAGTGACATCCACGCTTTTTAACGAGTAGAGCACGGTGTTGGTGTCTGTGTGTGTTTTGTCCACAGAAATGCTTATTACATACCAGGGAGACTTTGTAAGGGTGTGTGTATGTGTCACACGGATGATACCAAGGATGATGCTGCATTATTACCACATGAAACATGGTCACGCACACACTTTGCACCTGAACTGGTCGTGTGTCATGAGTGAGTGTCTTCACTCTGATGCTAATCCCATCACAGCGGGATGTGCTGACATGACAGGAAAGGACAACAAAGCTGCGTATTTATCGTTTAATCTGTAAAACCAGCAATCCAACTGTTTATAAATGGTCTAAATTGATATTACAACCAAAAGAGGAGAGCAACGTGTAACAGAACACTTTGATGTTTGCCCAGGTAGATAACACTGGCTAACTGTCTGTTAGCTTGACCTCATTTCTGTTTCTTCATGAACATGTATTGGGACTATTTGAGTATCTGGTCAGTGCTAAGCTAACAGCGTTAGCAGTGACGAGGAGGCGACCTGCAGCAAACACATGCTGACGAGCAGTGATTTGATTCCACCAGGCCAACAGAGAAAAGTCACGTTTTCCTCCACATTTGTTAAAGAAATAAGATTGACAGGGCAGGTGTGTCCCTTCCTTTTAACCCTCTGATTTGAATATGTGATCTACTAATCATGTAAAATATGTCTGAAAAGCCCCGGGGCACAAGTTCAAATATACGGGATCAAATGTGTTCAGGGGAACTTTGCATACAAGCACACAGAAGCAGAAACCCTCGTGATCGGGACACACTTCCCCCATCAACACAGGTTCTCCATCAGTTATGTTTTAGTGTATTTCACTTTCCTTGATACACCTGTACTCAGCCAACTTTACAGTTACAGTCTTTGACGGTCCCTTTTATCACTTATATCAGGATTCATGAGTTTAAAATGCTCACAGCGACCACGTCTGCAACAATAAAAACAATCTTAAGAGCCCTGCAACTGTGCATGCATTAGCAAAATGACTCCATGTTGAGACTAGCAGAAAGGACAAATTAGCAGGATTGGCTAGCACTGGTGATTCGTATTTTTAACAAGATCACACTGAGAAAAGTGCTGAGCTCTGCCAGAGCTACACCTCACCACAACCACACCTAAACCTATAACCACTGTAAGCTTTATAAGATATTCACTCAACTTTTCTTTTTTTATTTCAACCTTTGGTCCTCCGAGTGTGTTTGTAAATGTGATCTCAGGATGAATGCACTGTACACTGTGACTGCTTCATTAAAAGTGATTAAAAAAGACAAGCTTACATTCAAGATGGTGGCCAAAATAACAAGATAAGAAATTAGATTTATTCATGTCGCACTGTCCATAACTTTAGTGGATCACAACATATCAGGTAAAGAATTAATCTCCAGACGACCAAACAAGACCAAACTTTTCTGTGGATGTCAGTTTCTCAGCCATGACGTAGGCTTGTTTTCAGCTGAGCCGACTGACTTTTGCTTTGTGATTTCAAACTGACGCAGCTGTTGATGACTTGCAGCCTAAAGCGCCTGGTTCAGAGGAGTGAGGAGTCAGTTATGGTGTAAATGTTCAGCATGCAGGTGTCAATGTGCACAAAAAACATTAGGCTCATCGGTTTTTCAATATAGACAGACAGACACGCACACAAAGCTTTTAGCTGAGCACTTTCCCCTGAATATATCTGTAGCGACCAAGTAGATGTCCTGAGAAATGCCTTATTAATGGCCGACAAGCAATGAAGAGAGGACCCCTGACTGTCTCTGAATCTTACGGCTGTGACATTTAAGTGACAAACAATCTCCCTTCAATCTAACAACCGATAAATCAGCTACTCCTTATAAACACCGGGTCATTTATCTAAAATGGCATCATAGTAAGAACAGTTCTAAGGAAATGTTCAGATGAATTCTGTGGTGTGTATCATCTGTGTGACTTGAGAAGTTTAATGGGCTGCTGAATGCCAGGTTATCCTTTCAAGGCTTTTATGGGTTTTGGGTCACTGCTGAGCGCTGGTAATGCTGATCTCTGCTCCCCTATTATCTATGTAACTGATAGCTGGTTAACTAAACACAGAAAACAAGTCGTGGGGCACTCCTTTTCATATTTGCTCTGCGAGTGTGTCGAGATAAAAAAAAAAGGCCAGAGCTTATATTTGCTATGCAAGCACAGATTAAAAAAAAAAAAAAAGGCTGCATTAAATATTTACAATATCAAAAGTGTTGTAAAAGTTGATCACTAACAGTTGACATCCTTCTGGGTGTGTGCTCTGCGGTTTACTGGAACAGCTCTGGAAGCAGTTAAACTCTGAACCTGCTACTTCATAGAGACGTATTAGAGGGGCAGTTGCTGCATCCCTCTATCTAAGCTGAGGGGATTTAGGGTGGCTGCTGAGCAGAGGTAATGTTGATCTCTTCCTCCAACTGATGGTGACGTTGATCTGTCTGTGTTCCCCTCTTCCTCTCCAGCATGTCATCCAACTCCACGGCTGATAATCTGTGCGCACCGGACGACACCCTCTGCAGTAAGGAAACAACTGGCACTCTTCCTCCTCATTATCTCCCGCTCTCTCTCACTTCCTATCCTTCCACCTAAACCCGTCTCTTCTCACGTCTCCACTTTGGCTTAACTACTCCGCCCCTCCTCTGTAAGTGTCCCCTGCTTTCTCTTTAGATCTACTTTAAAAAACAGGTGTGGGGACAACAAAAGGAGGAAATACTGACTCACCCTTATACTTTACATGTACGTTATTTACTATTTAAATCTCCTCTGTATCTCCTTTCATTCCTTTCAACCACTAAACCTTTACTTTACAACTGTCCACTCTCTCCTGCTATCGAGCCGAACTCAACTGCTGTCGGGGTTTTTGTTTCCTCATCTTGTTTTTTAGCAGGTGAATTAAAAAACAGGCTTCTCTCTTCATTTACTGAGAGACTTTTCCATCTTTGTCCTCATTCTTTTTAATATTTAACATCTTTTTTCCACAGTCTTGTCACTTATTTATCTGTCGGTCTCACTTCATTTCTCTGCCTACTGTGTATTTCCATTACAGGAGATACCAGCAGACCCACAGCTACATGATTTGTCCTGATAGCAGTGAATGAAAGTTTAAAGCCATTTTAGGTGATACAAAAGACATAAAGTGAACTCTGGCAAATCTGGCAATTTAATAAGCATTAAGTACGTCATTATTTAACTACAACACTGTACGATGATGTTGCAACAGCCAGTCCGATAGATAATAGGACATGAAACACAGGAGCTCCAAGTTATCTGCGATTACACAATCAGATGGAGTGATACCTGCCGGCACTCCTGGAAGGTCTTTGTGAACACGGTTCTTTTGTTATCTAGACAAGCCTTTCAACAACTAAACCAGTATTTTGCATGTTTTAGCTTCACTCCAGATTAATATCTTTAACACTGCTGTCGAGTTTTCTGGAGCTTACCATACTGTTTAGGATAACTCAGCGTTCCCCCTCATCAATCATGACGTAATTTGGTTCCACACATCTCTGTCATGTAAAAATCACGTTACATTAATTATAATGTAGGTGCAGTTGGTGTTTTTGTCTTTGTTAAGCAAGTTTTGAACTCTGGTTTGACTGTTTTTTTAAGTCTGATTTATCAGTTTGTCAATTTAACAAAGCATAAAGATACTGTGAGCCATAAATACATGAATAAAATTACACAGGCGTGAAGAAAAATGTACAAATCTTCCATCATTAACACTCAAATTATTATTCCAGAAGAGTAAAGCAGTAAAAAATATTGTTTCACTAATTGTACACACACACACACAGAGCAGAAACATGTAATAAATAGAGATATAATACAGTGTTTTTACATGTGAAGTGATTTAAACCAACTAGTTTTGTGCCAATAAATCACTGAAAATATTAATTCAGTTTCAAAAATAATTTCTTGGGTCTATATTCATAAATGAGATACTGCATAAGAGCCACAAATGTGAACTGTCATCTACTTTCAACAGGTTTCCTCAGGAAACCCTCAGGAGGTTTATTTAAGCTAAATATTCCAATCAATAGAATAGGATAGAACTGAAACACTTCAGTGTAAACAGCTTAAAATGTTGGACTTGTGCTGAGTGTTTGTGGAGGAAAGGTCCTGAGAGTTCAAGCTCAAACTAAGTCCTTATTGTCAATGACAGGAAATGATTTATGACATTCTGCATATCCCCACCACACCACACCGAAGAATGTGCCACAACCAGAGCGTGATGTTTACACACATCAGTGGCTTTGCATTCTAGTTTCCTCCTTCCAGCAACACTGGATTCACACCAGGATTTCAAGAACAGGAGTGTAAGATGACGGATTTGATGGCCACTGCTACAGCCAACACTGCTGTAATGTTACATAAAGGTGTGGTGATCTACACCCAGCAGAGTATGGCATTAAAAAGGTCAATACGGATGATATATGGAGGGTATAATCACAAATAAATACACCAATACCAATAAATGAAAGCAGTAAAACTAATATGAATAAATACTAAATAAATACTAAATAAAAAGGCTCATTCATTCAACAGGCTAATACGTGTGATCAAATCAATCTTCTGTGAATGTCAATGCATGACTCACACTAGAGTGTCTGGGCCAAGTGAGGCAGAGGCAGCGGCCGAGCAGCCAGCAACACGACAGGGACGAGCAACTGTGATGAATGTTGTCCACCTGCCTTTAGCATATGCAGACAAACAATAGAGAAATAAAGACACTGCAGAAAAGAGACAGAACATAACGGCATTAAAAAGCAGGCTGTGTGCACACGGATATGATAGACTATATCTGGATACACAGTACGGATTTTTGAGTTGGGAACTGATGGTTTTACTGCTAACATATCTGAGTGATTATAAAATTAGTCTGATTTAAAAGTTAATTTTTCTATTGTTAAAACACTGACTGGGGTAATAAGAGGTGTATTCAACTACTGACACCTTTTGGTAAACTATAGAGTCATCTAGCTATTAATCAACATATCAACACTGGCGTAAATGGAGGATGATGTAATGTTACGCTAGAACATCCCGTCAACACTTGGGAGGTGAGAACATTTTAACAGCCAACAGACTCATCCCATCAAAGTGCCCTGAGCTGAACATCAACACCAAACCTTCTGCTCAACTTAAGTGAGAGAAACAAGTGGTGAGGACATCCCTGCTGTGTGACAGTCTTACAAATCAGACCTACAAACAAACAAGTCAGTCGTAACAATGCATCTTCTCCTCTTTGGTCCCGACACTGACACATGAACTTCCTCTCTTTCTTTCTCTCTCTCAGTTGTAAGGGAGCATGAGCAGGGGGTGATCATCGTCCCCACGATGCTCCTCGTGGCCACCCTGGCCACCTTACTGGGCCTGTGCTTGATGAGGTATTGCCCTGAACGGAAGCGGACACCGACCACGGCCCCTCAGCGGTACCACAGCTCATCGCACAGACGCACACAGAGGCACAGCCACAGACATCACCTGCAGGGCATTGACGGTAAGGAGGCATGCAGAAGTCTGTGTCTACTTTCATCTTAGTCCTCTTATATTTTTTTATTGACTCAATTTCTCACTCTCTCAATAGCACCCCCAGGGATAAACCCTCTGGAACATGAGGAGCTGCCAATGTCAGTTCAACAAGTGCAGCGGAACGTCAAGCCCACTCTGGCTGCAGTACCACAGACGTCCACAGAGAGGCATCATGGAGCCTTCGGCCAGATCACTGCCCTGCCACTGTCCTTCTCCATTAAGCAGAGCGACACAGTCAGCCTCTACAGAGCCCGAATGGACAACAGGAACGTCGTCCTGAGGGTGCTCAAAGGTAAAGTGAGCTGTGCAAAGTCAAATCTGAAACACGAAAGCACAGAAAAATGTTTTGCTCTCTTCTCAGCGACTGGGAGATTTGAGGAATGGTCTGATGATTTTACTCTCAGTAGCATCAAACGGACAGGCTTCTCATTTGCTTTCCACCTTCCACCACGCTGTATTTACCAACTTCCCTATTAATCTATGAATGTAATCCCCTTCAGAAACAGCAAACAGCAGTGAGAAGCAGCACTTCTTGGGTTTCGCCTCCTATGTGTCAGGACTGGGGCCGCACCCCTTCTTACCTGTGCTGCTAGGTGTGGTTTCCGTGCAGTCGCCGTTGATGATGGTCGTGGAGGAGCTGCAGCACAGAGACCTGCTGGGGTTCCTGTGGAGATGTCGGCAGGTACGGTAATCGAACAATGACAAAAACACAGACGGATTGGTTTACATCACACACTGCAGGGTATGTGCCCACAGTAATGAGTCAGCACATTTCATGTTAAACGCTTTGAGTACTTTAAAATGGGAAGAAACATTCAGTCCAGCCATAGTTGGGGTCATGTAGTGCAGTAAAGAAGTAAAGAGGAGCCTCTGCCAACCATCTTAAAGACACATAAAAATGTCTATAAAGCCAAAGCACTCACATTATTTAAACCCTTCAAAGTGGAAACATATGCATCTTTTATCCATTATATGATAGATAAATGACAGTATGATTGATAATTATTTGATTACCTCCAAACTGGCTGTTGAACCTGTGACTTCTAAAATATAGTGTATCTAAAGTAATTGCTAATTAAGTAAGTACTTAAGAGAGAGACACCAGTATCCACAGTTACTTAAACTGGTTCCAGTATGTTCAGAGGACAAAGGACCACTGGCCTGACACACTAATGGACCAGACTATGTGAGTGCCAGGTGTGACAGCAGGTTATGAACACAGTCAGACAGAAGGGCATCACATAAAAGGCTGCAGTCCACCCATGAGGACACTAACAAAAACACTTGTTTTCTTCCTCCTCCTCCTCCTCCTCCTCCTCCTCTCTTACTGAAGGATATCTCAAGTTTAGAGTCTTCATGTGACATGACAGAGAAGAGAATCTTCACCATGGCAAGACAAGTGGCTTCTGCTCTGGTTGGTTAAACCTCTGTTTGTCTGTCTGTCTGACTATATATGTTATAATTTGGTGGCAAGCAAAAGTCTCTCTGTTTATTTCTTGTCTCAGTTTTCCCCTGATGACCCAATTACAGATCAAAAACATTCTAAACAGTAAAAAAAAAAATCACTCTTCAGGTTAAGATTAGTTAAGTTGTTATGCTGTCACATGAAACAATATACAATCTGCAAAAGTATGACTACAGTATAAATTATTATAAATATAGACATAAGACCAGTTGATGTCCACATTTCACATTTTTATCTTGTAGCGTCCTCCTATTATCTTACCTTATCTGAACATCCTCTAGGAGTACCTGCACAGTCAGCGCTGCATCCATGGCGACATCGGAGCTCGCAGCGTTCTGGTTGGTGGAGATCTGACAGCTAAACTGTGGGGATTGGGCTCGGCCTACCGCAGGAGCAGACAGGCTGATTTAGTAGAGGACGTGGAGATGAGGAAGTGGCAGGCGCCCGAAGTGCTGTCCAGAGGAGCCATCAGTCAGAGCAGCGATGTGTGAGTGTCCAAGTGCTCTGTAAGAATATTAAACAATGCAGTGAAGATGGTGGAATATAAAGCACATCAGTTATCAAAGAGGGAGCTTGATTACTATCCCAGTCAATCTCAGAGTGTTAAATAATGAGTAGCACATGCTTAATATTACTACATTCTACCAAAGGTTTACAGTTGGCTGCATACACAGAGATCAGCTGATTTTGTTTATGGGATATAAAGTTTGCATTTCTACACAAAGTTCAATCTATAAACATCTGAAACCAAAATCCTGTCCCTTTTATTGACATACTGTCCTCTCTAACTCTTTGACAGGTGGTCCTTCGGTATCCTGCTCTATGAAATGGTCACACTGGGTGGGTGTTTACTTATGTTTACACATTAAATATATAACTGCACTGCAAGACATTTGAGTACAAGTTTGACCACTATTACCAGCAAAGAAAAAATATGAACTCACTTTGAAAGATAATAAACGGTTCACTAAGAGCCGCTATGGTGATGATCCTTTAAAACATTAACATTTAAACTATTAGTACACAGTCGTCAAGTGAGGGGTCTTTATGCTTATATATAATATTCCAATGTGTTACAGGTGACCCACCGTTTGCTCAGCTCATGGCGACTGAACTTCTGCAGTATCTACAAAGAGGAAACCATCTCAAACGGCCGGCCAACTGCTCCAACTCACTGTAAGAGAAAAAACAGAACACTGTTTTATTCCATAATGCTGCAGAGTGCCAACGCTGGAAACACCAGCACCTCACCTACAAAAGTGTGTTCTATCATCAGTTTTTATTCTGAAATGTCTGAAGTAGAAGAGGTGGGAAAACCCTCTTTCTGATATAAGCTGGTTAAATATTCTTAATGATTTCAGTACCAACCAACCTCTAAAACCTGCATAAGACCTTTTTGGTCATACTTATTAACATAAAAACAGCTCCACTCTTTTTTGGCTAACTGGCACTAAAAACTAAACCTAGAGTTTACCTGGCCGAGCAGGTTAAACAGGCACATATAACTTTGTTAGCTTAAGTTAGCAAGCAAACTAGCTAGCTAGTGCCAAGCTAATGTCAAGACTTAACTGGATTGACGGTTTTGTTGTTTATTTTACTCTAGCTGATAAAATTACAAATCATTTTGCTCTAAATATCATTAATTCTCTTTTCAAACAGAAATCATTTAGAAGGTAGATTAATTAGTGTTAACATTATCAAATACTGCTAAACTATTAGACAAGCTAAGCTAAGCTAGGCTAGTCCCACTAGCTACACCAACAGCACACTTCCCATGAAGAACGCAGCGTAAATAAAATGTTGTAATTAACTGTTAGCTATGTTTCTACACTAATTTGAGAATAAAAATATTTACTCTGGTGTGTAGGTACTCCATCATCGGGTCCTGCTGTCATTGGCGCCCCCAGCAACGACTCTCCGTGCCGGGCCTGATTAGAAAACTTGAGGCGGGAGAGAAATCAGCCAATGGGAGGACAGTTCTCAGAGCGCCGGAACCACTAAACATCGAGAGATACCTGCGGGAGGCGGGCTACGGAGAGGCGTTCAACTATGCTGTGCTCTGATTGGCTGAGAGTGCCGTCAGTCAGGACTACGTCAGAGCTGTAGTTGTCGCTCATTGGTCGGGAGATTTTCTTTCGCACTCGAGGAGCGAGGATGCTGCAAGGATGAAGAGTCATTGATGAAGAACTTCATCAGGACTTTAGCACATTATTATTAATTCTACGACAGAAAACTTTCGTTGATTGGAACACTTAAAAGACTTTATATTTATGAAGCACACTGACTTTATGTGTTTAAAGAGTAATATATGGATTGTGAATATTTATTTTCTACGGTCATCTTAAAGTATATTATGTACAAAGTTTCTCAGAGGCAAACAGCAGAACTGAATTTTCCCCGTTACCTTAAAGCACAGCCCAACGTCAGCTCTAACCCTAATGGGACCCTTCCTCTCAAGGACTGAAGTCCTGATTCACAGTAGACCCTGAACAGTGACTACAGACAATGGGGGCTAGCAAATACCAAAATTAAATTATTGCAATGCTGAAAATGATCCGCTTTGCTAAAATACTTAAACTTAAACTTAAAATAATGGTAAGTGGGCTGCACTTGTATAGTGACTTCTCTAGTCCTTTCAACCACTTTCACACTCACGCAGTGACGGGAGGTTCAGCTCCGTTTCAAAAATTAAAACCCAGACGCATCACAGTTTGAAAACAGTTCCTTGATTATTTATTTGCATGATAGTATCGTTAGCTTCTCCTCGTTCAACTTAGTCCGTCCAAGATTTAGCGGTTTCTCTGATTATTGCAAGCAAACACATTTTGATTCTGAAGTAGCATCTTGATGAAAAAAAAAAAAAAAGAGAGAAAGAGAAAGAAAGCGAAAACAAAAAGCCGTTATTTTGTGAGAAAAGTGCTACTTTTTGGGAAAACGATGATTGAATGAACAAAGTTGTAACGGTCTGCTTGTTAACAAATGCTATAACGCTAATCACCGCAGAACTGCAGTGATCTGACTAAGAAACTGTGGCTCACATCTCTTGTAAAGCAGCACGAGTGCTTTTTTTTGGTCTTCACAATATGCAGAGGGACCTGCTGATTCAAACACTCCAAAGTCCTGGGGCGGCTATGACATAGAAACACACAGCTATGAAAGATTATTCATCCTTTTTGAAAAGAAAATACTGTAATCGCCACAGTCACTAACAATAAAGCCAAAGATCGCTAGCTAGGAAGGTAAATACTGTTGGTAGTTACACGCTATGTGACAAAGCTATGAGGAAGACAGCAAATTTCCTTAATCAAGGTAGCTACTATTCAGTCACGCTTTTTGGGAAAGGCAACAGATGTCATTGCTTGAAATAACAATTGTAAAAAAGTAAGCACTAATATAAAACAAGGAATGATATGAAAAGCAGTTAGAAAACAGACAAATCTTCATCTAAATCTATCGTAGAGACTAGTGAGAAAGGCCACAAGGTTCACAGAGAGAGAACATGAGAAAACTCCTACAGTAAAAAGCTTAAACAAGGCAGTCCAGCAAACAAATGTGCGTTTAAATATAAAGGCAAATTTTACACTTATTACATTATAGTTTAAGTTTCTCACTCACTCACACATTCACTCACTCGCTCACTCAGGTATGTTTTTTTTTCCCATCCATCCTAAACGTAGGTCCACATGTGGCTGCCGGCCTGTTTTTCTTCACGGTTTTGCTCATGAACGCAGCTCAAAGATACTTCAGGTTAACAGCTTATCTTCACATTTGCAGCTTACTTCCATTCGTCATGTGTTGCAGCATTTTTCTTTTCAACTTTTTTCGGCGCTTCACAAAATCAAGCCCATGACGTTACCCTTCACTCACGCGCAGACTTTTTGTTTCCATCTGCTGGTTTGAAAAACAGTAACATTCTTGTAATTGCCCAACCGAACAAAAAGAGTCACAGGTTTTTGCAGATTATAGTCCTTTAAAAAAAACTTTAAAAATGCTGGATCTGATAGAGATATGCAGTGAAAAATTCTTAATGTGAAAACAGTTTTGGAAAAGCAGATTCTGCAGTGGTGTCCTACCAACTGCTGGTGTGCTCTGTGTGTACAAATAAAGAGGACGAGTGAGAAAACTGGATGCAGCATCAGTATTCTTGCCTCACTTAAAATAGGAAATATTCTCTGAACCTCGAGGGATTCGGGTTTCATTTGGCATTTCTGCCATTTCGGTACCCTGTAGCCTGACTGTACCCTGTTAACTGTAGAACAGGCCACTTCCAAACTAAAAGTGCCAACATTTAAAACCGATGATGCCTTTTCTTACAAAATGAGTTTGAAAGTACTGGTTTTTACAGATTAAAGTTATAAATCATCTGAGTGCTTTCCACACAAAATGCCTATTGAAAATAAAATCAACTGAGATGTTGACCGACATAAGTTTAAGTTATAATTTAATTCTGCATGTTTTTTTACTGCATTTCGGTCCCATTTCTATTGAAATTATTATTTGTAATCAAAACCACGTCTTAGTGTTTGAGTCCAGTATTTGTTTCGAAGCCAAAGAAGTGGGAAAGTCTTTCAAAAATACTTTTCCTGTACAATATGGTACAATGCTTGATCAGCAGTGTGTTTATCTGTGAGCTCCTTCAGTATTTTGAGTGTTTGGCTGAACTCTAACAGACGTGTGGGATAATAGAAAGTGAGGTAACAAAAAAGTGAAACAAGATTAGCTTAGCCTGGAGCAAAGTCTGCAGCCAAAACGTGGGGAATCCTGTGCAAGTACTAACCCAAACCCTGATTACACAGCAAGTGATTTCAGCATCGAAAATACATTCAAAAAGCTTCATTTCTGCATTTCAGAGGACATGCAGAAGACTGAAATTGTGCATCTAAAAAGAAAATGAAACCACTTGGTAAAATCGCATTTTAGGGAACACGCATCTTCAAAAAAACGTAGTTGGTTGTCTGTAGTGTTTGACATGATAGATTTGCAGTCCTGTGCAGGTACGACCGTTAAAAATGTGGCGACGAGTGGACCAATCACCACCAGACTCCAGTGCTGCAGCCCTTGTTAGGACTAAAGAGCCTTGGCTTTGTTTGGAGGATGAACTGTACCTCATACATTCACCTGCAGGACTCTGCTGCTCTGGAACCAGTTCCCTATGTGAACTGGGAGCGGAGCAGGAGTTTGGGGTAAATGCTCAGGGCTTGACTTTGAACATGGTGGATTAACACTGACATCAGTCTCTCAGATTGTTGATGTGGGCACAGATCTTGAGGGCAGGACCTAGCTTGATGTTCATGGTGGACATGAGGTGCTCCTCCTTCAGCAGCAGCAGGGCCTGTCCATCGATCTCCTGTGACAGGAACTGAGAGGCCAGCTCCTCGCAGCCTGACAAGAGGAGGAGGAGAGGAGTGTAAGTGAGGAAAGAGGGGGGGGGGGGAAACAAAACAAAGGCAAACAAAAAAGTGATAGAAAAGATACAGAAAACAATAAAAGAGCAGAAATGTAGGGTATTTTAGCAAAAATGTGTCCATGATCGATTAATCTGCTGATTAGTTCCATCATTTTGCTAATAATAAATTTAAAAAAATAGTAAAATCATGCTTGTTTTGGCACCACTAATAAACTAAAACCAAAATATTATCAGTTTTCTGCCATAGAAGACAAATAAATGCAGGAAGTCTCCACATTTAAGAAGGTGAAACTTGTGAATTTTAGGGATTTCTACTGATAACTGATGAATCGATTCTAAATTTTCTTGAGGATGAATTTTCAGCTAATGCTTTCATCTCTACAGAGAACTTACTTTCCAGAGCATCGGTCTTGAATGTCACGTTAACAGAGACACTTTAAGTGGAATATGAAGTCAGTGCAGCATGAAATAAGTATTGATTACAGACTAATGACACCGATGGATGAATTTAAGTTATTCTTTGCTAATAATTTGCTAAATGTGCACCAAGCAGATGCAGTCTGTGTCAGTATTTTACTCCACAGTGATCCCAACCTTGTAGTGAGGAAATAAACTGCGACACTTCCTCCACGCTCCACTGGGCGGGGCTAGCGGGCAGGCAGCTGGGTGCCGAGCTCTCCATCGGAAGAGGAGGAGGAGGCGGCTGGTGGCAGGAGGCCGAGGAGGCCGGCGAGAGGGACATGGGGTCGTCTTCATCCTCCTCTCCACTGGACTCCTCATCTGAATGGCTGGACTCTGAACGGCACTGCGGGGAGGAGAGGCAGGGGAACCCATGAGCAAGGCACTACAACTGTTTCCCAGCTGTACCGTGTGTGTCTACGTGCATATAGCTGTACAAAGTCACATAAAACAGAAATTAAAAAGGTGTCATCGTTGAAGTACAGCCCAGAGAGAAGGAGAATTGTAAAGCCTGCTGTGCCCACATGCAGCCACTGGGGGGCAGACGGCTTCACCTGAATGACTGAAAGCTTCTGATGGATCCATAAGTTCATCTTAAAGGTAAAGGCACCTGGCACAGTTTCATCACCACCTATATACATCGAGCACTGAAACATTTACCTCCAAATCTAAGCCGATGTTTCCAACCCCCAAATCTTTCAAAACTTACAAACAACTAATTCATTTTCTTGAGATTCATGTACTGTAAGAAATGTGTGGTTCCTTCTCACCTTGACAGGTATGGGTCTCCCTGCTATCTTGGCACTGGCTATTTCTGAGCTAGTCCTGCGGGGAACCCTCCGCCTGGCGATCCCTCCCTCCTCGTCTGAGTTGGAGAGGTGACCCTGACCTTGAGCCTGATCCGCAGCGTGATCTTGACCTTGACCCTGCCGCACGCAGTAGTGCTGCCTGAAGCTGACGTTGTACCTGGGGAACCAATACATACTGTATCGTAGACAAAGAGTGACATATACGGTACTGAAGCCAAGACGAGCAACACATACAGTTTTTATCTCTTTGCACCATACGTGGTATATAATCTATACACGTGTAGTGGGCAAAGGGACAAATGCAAAGCAGAAGCAGAAAATGTCAAATCAAACGCCGCCAGCAAACCGCTTCAAACAATGCAGACAAACAGTGCATTGTTTATATAGTGAAACACAATAAATACAACGTACAGTTCATATGGAGCAAATTCACAAGAGGAAGAAGTCAACAAAACTAACTGGACTGCACTTTGACATTTCTACTGACATGAAAACACACAAGTTTACGTCTCTGTGCAGCAAAGTGGATGAAGTGGAACTTTCACAGTATTCAAACACGAGAACAGAAAACATACATGCTGTGAAATATACAGCTGTAGCCGCCTGAGGATCCACACACTGCTGTCACACTTTGTTTTCTCAATCATCACTTAAGTGTTCAATGTTTTTCTCTTTTTAAAACAGAGATAAGGCCACAGCGGCTGCAGCTCTCATCCTAAGATGGCTTCCACTGTATATGTTATATTTCATGCATGTTGAAGTACCTCTTGGCACAAGACATGGAGCAGAACCTTTTGGTGCCTCTGAACTGGCTGGCAGGAGCAAAGTTTTTACAGTACTCACACTTCAGCACTGCGGGGAAAGTCAGAGGAAAAACACGGCACATGGTAAACAGATCAGTTCTGGGACTTGTGCGTTAATGAATGTGCTGAACTGCTGTAATGCTACATCAGAAAAAAAAGACAAACGCAGCACTCAGAATGCACTCAGCCTGCTTTATTCTACACCGGCGTACTGCGGTGAGAAAAGAGCACTGCAATAGCGCTTCGCTGTGCTGTTCTGCTGCCTCCCAGTTGAGGCGAGAGGTGGGAAATTCTCAGCTCGAGGGTTGTAATTAAAACCAGCGAGTGCAGGTCCAGTGGCCCAGCGCAGACAAACAAGGGTCAGACCAGGGTCATTTTGTTACATAATGTAAAACCCTGGCGTCTGTGTTCCTCTAATGTTAATTATTTTTGGCAAGGTTAGTAGCAAATTAGCAAATTAGCATGGACAGTTAGCTTTCAGTAGAAATTAACACTTAAATGATGTCCTCTGCCTTTCACTAGGAAGCTGCTCTGGAATACTGCAGAGTCATATGATGCTAAAAGTACAATTACAGTGTATTTTGAGGATTGTGATTATTTTAAAGTGCTTTTGTCAGACTAACATGCCATTATGGAGATCATTTTAACTCAGGAACTCTGACCCAAGTGACAGTTTTCTACCCTCAGACGTGTCTGGAAGGCAGCAGTACTTTCAGAGCGGTTTGGCTGTTACCTGTCGCTGTTGTGACAGTCTCTGATTGGTTCGTGTCCGGACTGTCATTCGTTAAATCCTCACCAGCCGAGTCCTTCACTGAACCACAGACCTGCCGATCAAACACAAAAGGCAGTTAGAGAAAAGGTGTCACGCTTTGAAGGGGTCTTAGAAACTACAAATCCCATGCACTCACAGGGAAAGGCTCTGCCCCTTCCTGGATGACGAAGCCCTCGATGAGGTGTGTGAGGACATTCGGTTTAACCACAGCTTGGGGGGGAGGAGCTCTCTCCCCCTGGCCGCTCACGCCACGGGACACTGACAGCACTGGGGAGAAAGAGGAGGAAGCTGGAGGAGGAGCGCCAGAGCCTGGTGGGGAGGTGGGGGGGAGAGAGAGCAGTGATGTATGATATCTGCTGGGAACAATTCAAATGAATCGTTAGCTAATTATTCATTAGATTCAGGCCCTTTTATGTCGTTACCTGCTTCGATGGGATTGGCCGGCAGCGCTGAGGGGTGATCTCTGACTGGCTGGAGCCGTGGAGGGGAGGGTCCATCTTCGTCATTGGCTGAGTTGGAGTCCGACTTTCTTTTTAGTGAGCCAGTCAACTGCTTTCCCTAAAAGGAATAGTTTAAACAGCGATAGGAGGAGTTGGATAAATCTGATCATTATTATTCAGAGGCAGTTATGGCAGAAAGTCCTGAGTAGTTCAGCTGACCTGGGGTGTCTGACTCCGCGACGAGTCTCCGTTGGTGGTCACACCAGCCGACGCTCCTCTCTGCTCTTCCGTCACCAGGGGGAGGGAGAGGGAGGAGCGGGACACAGAGGAAGGAGGAGTGGAAACAGCGGGGGGCTGGGAGGGGGCGGGGCTCGAAGCCAGGGGTCCATTCTGACTCTGTGCAGAGCTTTGATTGGCCTGCGGATGCACCTGAGAGACCTGAGCCAACGGGGGAGCTTCCTGGGGCGACTGAAGCGTCTTCAGCCCCACCCCTCTGCCCACGACCCCGCCCTCCCTGGAGGCGATGGACGCCACCATGGTGAGCAGGCTGGACGAGCTGCTGAGGACGGCTGCTCCGTCCTGACTGCAGCTGCCCCGGGCCAGAGCCAGAGCCTGGGTGTTTCCCAAAGTGCTCTGCCTCGCCCCGACGATCTGGACCGGGATGTGTGGCGGCTGTGGAGGCTGAGCGGAGCTGCTGACGGGTGGCGGGGCCGGCAGGATGGGAGGGGGGTTCCGAGAGGGGAGCTGGAGGGGCAGGCGGAGCCCCTGCAGAGTTTTGGGTTGGATGGGAATGGGTCCGTTGCCGTGGCCTGATTTCTCTGCACTGAGCGAGGTCTTCTGCAGAGGCTGCACCACCAGCGTCTGAGCGTTGACTGCTGGTTTGATGGTCGCCGTGCCAACAGGATACCCGTGGGGCTGGGATGCTGCGTTGGACGTGAGGACCAGCGTGTGTGCTGCCGTGGGAGCCGTGGTTCCTGTGGCGAGCGTTCGGGTTCCATGGAGCAGGAGCTGGGAGAGAGGGATGGAGGAGGTGGAGGACGAGGACGAGGCCACGGAGGAGGAGGAAGGATGGGCTTTGAGGTTTGTGGGCTGAGGGTACGTGGGGATTTTGATGTGGGGGGGCTGCGGCTGAGGCTGGTTTGGCTTAGAGGGGGACTGGGAGTTTGTTTGGTGGGAGGGCTGGACCAGGGAGTAGGCAGCTGAAAACACAGAAAGAAGTTGAACATCAACATTTAGGAAATTTAAACCTGCTTTAACTGAAAACAAGCTGTAAACACAACATCAACATATTATCACTCTATAAAGACAGACAGACAGACTGATAGGGAGCAGCATTAGTTTTCATTCGGAGTTGTGCTTCTGGCCAAATCTAAGAATGTTCTTTAAGTCCAATATTTACTCTCCTTCTGGCTCTGTTTACCTCTCAACCAAGAGAGATCTGGCTCACAGGGTGCGAGATGTTCCACAAGCATTTTGCTGTTTAGTGCTGGCCAGGTGGTGAACAGTTTGTTTTAAAGGGCTGCTGAAGATGCTGCATCTCAAACATCGAGCTGGTGAGAGCAATGAGCAGTAAAGTACGAGCAGGAAACCAAAAGAGCAACTTGAAGGACCCAAAAACGCTATGAAGAGCCGAGGAGAACAGATGATTCTTCCCTGTGGGCTCGTCAACAGGAGTGGCCCCTTTCGTCATTTGATCCATTGTTAATATAAAAATATTGGTTACCGCTAATCAATGAATAATTGTGGATTCTAGTAAACGTTAGGAGGCGTCTCTCCTTTTCTCTTTACCTGAGTCGCTCCTCTCTGGGGCTTCAGTCTTAACACCCACACCTTTGGGACTGGACACACCTCGCATGGCAAGATTCTGCACCTGCAGCAAGAGAAGAAACACACAGGTGGTTAAGGATTCAGCACAGTGAACTGAAAAGACACATTAGTCCTCTTCTTAAATACACAGACCTGGTCATTGTCTGACTGGCTGCCGGAGGAGGAAGTTGGTGTCACTTCCTGTTGCTGATGCTGTTGCTGAGCCTGTGGCTGCTGGGTGACGGTTGCCACGGCAGCGGTTGCTGTGTTGCCAGGCATAAAGATGAGCTGAGAGGAGATGGGAGCCCTCAGGGAGCGGTTGACCTGCAGGACAGCCATCAAACACACATGAACGAAGCCAACGCTGGTGTCAAGTCCAATCTGATCTCTATATTAATATGAAAAGTGAACTGAAAACTTCCTCATCCTGCTTCATGATGAGGATTGAATAACAACTCTTGGTACAAGGTTGTTTTCCCAAAATACATGTATAAAAAAAACTGCATTCCTGCTACAGTGCATTAAAGGGATTCCTGACAGTGCAGTGTTCTCAGAGTTATGCTGAAACTCACCCTCAGGTACATTTGTCCCTGCCCCCCTGCTGTCCCGCTCAGCAGCACCGACTGGCTGATGGTAGACGTTGCTGAGGCGCCCATGGGACGGCTACTGGCTGAAGACCCTGATCCAGACGTTACACTGGCCTGACAAACGATACGAGTAACTTCAATGTGTAGAACTGGTGTCATTTTTTGATGCATTACTTTAAAAAGTAGGTCAGTTAGGAGAACATGTCACTGTTGTCCTCAGTTTGTAGGCGGCAGAGAGCGGCCATGATGGTGTAGCCATGAAAACAGTACATACAGCCGTGGTGCTGGTGGTCTGAGAGGAGCTGCTGCTGGAGGGACTAGACTGACGACTGGCGGCCAGAGTGGCCTGGGAGGAAGAGGAGGAAGAGAAAAGGAGAGGAGAAGAGAAGAGCAACAGCTGTCAGACCGCTGAATAAATCACTGCGAGCCAAATCCAAAACACTACCTCCAAGATCCTGGAGCGGATTATGACTCGGTGTATATATATATATGAGACAACGTGCTGCTGTAATCGCAGCAAAACACGACTCTTCGCTTTGGTCGCAAATCTATTTTGGTCACGCAGCAGATTTAATTTTGGTCTCTGTTTGTGCATGCTGCTGGCCTGGTTCATTGGGATGTTGCCATTTCAATTTGTTCTGTGACTCCTGATTGATTAGATCAAGTGCCTTTTTCTGATGGTCTTTCATTGTCTTTGTGAGTCTCTTAGCATAAGAGCAAAACATGGACTTGGCACAGTGGCACATAGTGACGCAGAATTACGAGCACCGTAACACAGACGCACCTTTACCTGCTGAACGGCTGCCAGGTTCTGCAGCTGGGCGTTGTTGATCTGCTGCTGCAGCATCAGCTGCTGGAAGTACTGAGCTGCATTAGGCTGCCTCTGTAACGCCTGCAGGGCCTGGTGGAGGGAGGAGAGGAGACCAAATGAAAAATCATGACACAGTAATGGAAATGGAGAAGAGGAGAGGAGACAGAGAGCAAGATGAAGGGTGATGAAAGAGAAGCCAAGAGAGGGACGCAGAGGAGATGATGGCAAACCAGAGGAAGACGTGATGGGAAGGAGGAGAAAGAAGCAGGAGAAACCACAGAAGAAAGGGAAGATTTGGGAGGAAAAGGTGTCATGAAAAATGAGAAAAAATGGAGTGGGGGATAAGGGAAACGAGGGCAGAGGAGGCAGAGAGGGAGGGTTTCTTTAGTGTGAAGCCTCCTGCCAGCTGCCTGATGTATGAGCAGAGGCTTGTACAGTAATAAGTCGAGGGATGAAAGCGAGCGCGGCGGGCTGGATTACTGTGTGCAGGGTGACAAAGACAGATGGCTGTGCAGGGTGACAGAAGCCTGAGAAAATTACACAGCTCCATCAGCCCAGCACGACTCAATCCCTTTCCTCCCCTCCCTGCTTCAGTCACTCTCCATCACACCGGCTTACCCGTGAATCAGAAAATATGAAGACAAACAAGCACATCCGCCCTACCTCACTACAACAAGAGTCCTAACAAGTTCATGAGAAGAGGCAGCACCCACTGACACATAAACTGGAAAAGAAGAGGAAATGACTGCACAGCCATAGTATTATTATCTAGAGGAAGGTATTTCACCTCACACCACTTATAGCTCTCAGGGAAGCTAAGTCGATTTCAGCTGCTAGATATAATAAACTGTATTAAAACGAATAAGTTAACTTCATGCCGTCATTCCCTATAATAACTTTAATCTATGTGAGCAGACAAAAGCTTCCAAAAGTTAGATCTTTTTTTAATTTAGACCTGATTCACATGGTTTTTGTGCCATCTGATCCCCAGACAGGCAGCCTGCTAGAGGGCTAGTTGAAAGCTCCAGTTTCAGACGCAGTCTAACGATAACAAGTCACCAGCTAAATCGTGCAGTTTTTCATTCACTGCTCATCCTCAACTTTTCTCTCTGTCAGATTTGCTGCTGGACCATCATCCTCTGGGTGAAAGTTAAGCACAGTTAGGTGTGTTTCTGACGGCGGAGGGGCAAAAGATTAAACATTACAGGTGTAGGTTTTCTTCTATTTCAAATCTGGAGAAATTTGATTGTAAAAAAAGAATGTAAATGTAAATTGTAAACAAACAAAGCATTTGATATCTGACAGCACACACACACACACACACACACCTGCACCGCCTGTCTTTCATACAGGGACATTGAATTCATCGGAGAAGGGCGGGAGCTCGTCCCAGATGCGGAGCTCCCATTGGTCGAGGCCCCCTGCTGGTTCTGCTCTCCATCCGTCTCCATGGCTGCTGAGGAGACAGAGAAGCGTCCATCAGTCAAACACTGAGAAAAAAAAACACACTCCTCCGTCTGTGTGAGAGCCCGGCGCGTGAAAAAGCACCCGTCAGCGCTCCTGACAAACGGCGTCCTTCACTGAGCCGAGACGCTGCACAAAACTCAGTCAATATTTCACTATGTGGCTGATTCTAGCACTGACTGATGGAGTCCTGCTCGTCCCAGTAAGAAAACTGTTGCGCTGACGATTACTGATGCTTTCTTCTGCCACTTTCAACATCTTTAAATTTCATCATGTCTTCGCCGTCACGTCACAATAATTCAGCGGCTCACAAACGACTGGACACTAAACTCTCTGCTGGGACACAGAGAAGTAAGACACCTCTCTCAATACGAGGAGCAGAACTCAAATCAAACGAAGAGCGTAACTGTACTCAATACATCCATGTAAAGAGTAAAAAAGAATCTGTAAATAAATCCACAAAGACAACGCTGCAAATGTTATTAGACATTAAAAGTTTCAAGTGCAAGTTGGATATGTTTTATTTGAGGATTACAGGATGCAGCTGTGATCACAATAATCCAGAAAATGATCATTAATGTTTGTTAATCTTTATTTCTTGACTCTTGCATGATGAAAACTGCATTAGTCACTAATATTGAGATTGATTTCTCCCCATAACATCATATATAATGAGGTGTGCTACACTAACTGCATTATATACAAGTAATATTATATAATTAGAAGTAATATAAAAGGGAAACGTGCAGGTGGAACTTCAAATACAACAATTCCTTCACAAGCCAGCCTCCATTTTTTAAATCTAGCCAAACCAGTGCAGGACGTTTCTACCACAAACTGATTACACTGGAGAATATATATTTAAAAAATAAACACAGACAGTAAAACAGCACCTTTGGACTGGTCACTACAGAGCAACACTTTTTCTTTATCAGGTCATTTCTTCACTGCACATCACATGAATACACCTTGAATAAGATCATATTGGCTCGTTTGAACGAGATTAGAGCCATAATTTAAACTGTCTGGATTACAACCAGGTTTTGGAAAAGAGCAAATATAAATAGGTTAAAAGATTATGATGCAGGCAGTAATGATGCTGCTTTCACACAGACGTCCTGCAGACTCCAACATCTGTTTTCTTTTATCAAAAACATCAACATTATTATTTTTTATTTGCTTAATTAATCATCAAGTGGACTCATTTAGATCCTATTTGGATTTATGTCCATTTTATCCCTGCTGTATCTTTATCACCCCCCCACCCCCCCATAGACACACACACACACACACACACACACACACACACACACACACACACACACACACACACACACACACACACACACACTGTCCCAGCACGGCCAGTCTGCTCCCTCCAGCCCCCCCACACTCTTCCTCTTTAGCTGCAGCCTTCATCATCACCACCCTGTGTTAGCTAGCTGCCCTCCATGTTCCCCTCCAGGTACCGCAGGCTCCACCGGAGGCTACCCCTCCTAGCATCCCGCTAACGGCCGCTGCTGTCTGGCTCCTTAACGGGGCTCTCGGTGCGTCCTTACCGTCGCCGGTCCGCGGTTCTCAGCCTCCTCCTGCACCGGCTCCCCGCTGCAGACCGACTCCGAGCGGCTCACCGGCCTCCGGAGCCTGCTGGTGGGGCTCTTTTCTCTCTGCTTCGCGGGACTTGCAGCAGAAGCAGCAGCGGCGGCGGCAGCAGTGCTTTTACTGTTTTGCATAAATTTGCAGCTGATGTGTTGTTGGAGGGCAACGCCTCCTTTCTCCGCTGCTCTGCCTTTTCCGGCGCGACGGGATGACGGAGCAGCAGGACGGAGAGAGGGGGACCTGCAGCCCGGAGAGAGGGGGACCTGCAGCCCGGAGAGAGGGGGACCCGCAGCCCGGAGAGAGGGGGACCCGCAGCCCGGAGAGAGGGGGACCTGCAGCCCGGTGTGGCCACGGCAGCACCGGACCTCCCGGAGCACCTCTGCGCCCTTTGTCTCCAAAGGTGCCACACAGCCCAAACCCAGTGGAGAAGGTGTTAAAGGCCAAACATATGAGCCACGATTACAGTAACATTAAAATCACCTGAATATTAAAAAGAAAATGTAAATATTACCTGATCCATACAGTCCTACCATATCTGCAGAAACATGATTATATTTATATTATATTATATTATTTGGTGTAATCCCAACATTTGTTATATCACCCTCAGATCCTAAAGCACCATGCATGTGGTCAAAAACAGCTGAATATATATATAAAAACATCAAAACAACATGTCAGACAGATTTTTTAAAAAAGAAGCATTTGGTTAAATGAAATATATCAAGATGGAGACAAAGGGGGACAAACACTGGAAGCTCTCATCTAAGGGGGACAGTTCAGTCATAAAACCAGACAATAAAACCATCATAGTGTCGTATAGTAAATATAATACTGATGTTATTGTTTGACTGCAAAACCTATAAAAACGCGAATTACTAAAAAAAACTTTTTTCAGATTTATCTGAGACTTTTGGTCCAAATAATTCTGGGTCCTACACTTCCCATAATGCAGCTCCATCCTCTTTTGTTAGACTGTGGTTAAAGTCAAATCTGCAGTTAAACTGAACCAGAAACAATAAAATGTACTGATGTAAAAGCCTGAAGTGGTGGTTTATAGATGATCACTTATTAGTAGTAAGTATTTTTTTAAGAAACACTCTTGGAAAGCATTCACACCACGTCTTGTTACATGATGAATATTTTATTTAACAACATTATATCTGGTATGTACAGTACAAACACAAGTGAAACCAAAACAGCTGGGGTGCATCACCGGTGTGGCACAGAGAAGCTACATGTCACCTGCTCAGCTCACTTCCATCACATCACATCACATCACATCACATCACATCACAGACTCTGGACTTCATCACCCAAAACTCATTAGCAGTGACATTCGAGGCCCCTAAACATGCTGTGAATGTCATTTTTAGTTTCTCCAGCGTCCAAATTCTCATGTGCACTATTCTGTTTTACCTCAGGTGTGGTGTGGATCGCAGCACCTGGTGGAGAAACAATTAAGTTCATTAAGTGAGCGAGCAAGAGAGCGACACGTCTGACGCACAGAAGCCGAGGAGAGCTGTTCACAAACACACACACATATTGAATAACAGTCTGTGGATGAGATGAGAGTGTGTGAGAGATGCAGCGAGGCACAGAGAGCAGACTTACAGTACATGATACTCAAACATACAGTACATTTATTTACACAGTTATATCACACAGATCGGGACCAAACAATAGAAATAAGACCACAGCAGCCAAAGCATGTTGGCGAGACGCTTTTCTTCCTGTCAGATTCAAGTCTGTGACAACACACGATTGGTTTTAGAGACGGTTTATCGTACAGTAGCTTGGATATTTTGAAAAATGCCACGGCAACATCATTATTAGCGACAGGAAAGGACGACAATATGGCGGCCAAACACCTGACTCATCTACTATCAACAGCTCTGAGTGTAATCTGATTAGGCACACAGATAAAAATACATGGCTGTGGCTGTGAGCGTTGAGAAAGACATGAGGTGAAAATGAAAGAGAGGAGCCGGTAGACACACAGAGGGGGTAATAAAATGTGCCAGGGGGCTATTTAAAGAGCAGCCTGGAAAGAGATTCCCTCCTCTGCAGAACGGACGTGTGCACCCCAAGAGAAAAGTAACTCCAACACAGGTACGACCGTGCAAGTCAACATATAAATAGTACTCTTTTACAAAATATATATTTACAAATGAATGCTAACACTCTCCTATCTTTGTACAGTGAGCGGAGGCTTTGCGTACATGTGCATAAAGTAAAAGGCGATGGTTTGGAGCAGTGTGCGCCCGGATCCACATGTTTGTTTCAAATCCTTTCTCTTCAGCTGTCACATAAACAAGTTTGTGTGACCTCGGGAGCGTTTGGTTCGTATGATCTGGGGGAAAAGTTGCCCAAAAATGCCAAAAAATATCCAATCTGCTTGTGTTAAATGCTCCCAAATCCCTCTAACACAACAAGGCTGCAACATGTTTCATTGGCAATCCCTGATTCATTTGTAAATGGGCAGTTTTAAACAAATCACATGAGTTTTTCCACCATGGTTCGGTGGGTGTGACTGCACCCTGGTGTCGGCCACTGAGCTGCACAGAAAACTGAAGCTCCTCGCATCAAAAGCAAATCCCTCCTGGTTAAAAGTGACATTCAGGCTTTCTTTACAAGGTTAAAGCATTTTTTAAAACTCATCTTCTTCACTTTTACATCTTGGGCAGCTTCGTTTAACCTCGGGGCTCAGAGAAAGATCATAGTGACGAGCCCAAATTGTGAAATCACAAGACGCAACCCCCCCCCACCCTCCCGACTGAGCAACAGAAAGCATTTTAAACCCATATTGGACTCAGGTTTGGTGAAGTTCAGTGTTAGTACCACATGGAAGGAGCAGTGTGGGTGTAGCCACAGACAGAAGTGGGACACTGGCATGAGAGGAGCGAACCGCACACCTCCCTCAGTGCAAACACAGCACGTCACTATCATCCACAAGTACAGCAATACACGACGAGCAGAATCGATCCTCTCACTGTGTGGAATATCCATCTTAACAAGCACTTTTAAACCACATCCAGTCAGTCTTGGGTCTATTTCCCACAACAAGGCGGTATCACTTCAATCACATGTCACACTTTTAGTTTAAATCATCCGACTTACTTGTCAAGATAAACATCTTTCCAGTGTGGCCACAAAAATAAATAATCCATAAATAAATAAATATGATCTCAAAGTGCAGCATGAGTGACTGGGACTGATAATCTAAAGTAATTCGGTCACTACAGGATATAGAAAATATACTTTGTGTCTTATACACTTATACACCAAACATACAATACAATGTTTGTAACACATGAATCTGTGAAGGTGGACGATGCTACACATGCCGAACTTTTCAGACGAAGCATCACAACGCAGACAAATAAAGCCAGAAACGGTCTGAGTTTAGTGGACGGACGCCGTCACGTGTTGGTGCGGCTCCAGATCCGACTCATGAACTAGAATTTAATAGCAGATTTAGACTACTGGTCTTGGCTTTCTGGTTGACTTCATTATCATATATATATATATATAGTTTACTAAAAGCTGCAGGATGTCGTCACAGCACAATTCTACATTTCATTATTAAGGAACTACTGCTACTCTTGGCAGGACTGAAAAGCAGAGTGGCAGCTGACTGAAAAAGTAAAACAAGTTTCTCACTATTCAAAGTCCGAAGTTTCCTTCAGAGCGTTTGGGCTTTGAATGTCACACACATGATTTTTTTAAAACACATTCTTCATGTTGGATCACAACACACATGGAGCACGTTACATCTGAAGGTTTTACTCCAAAATGCTTTTTCCATTTTCAAGAAAAAAAGAAATGTTGACTTGGCAGCAGATTGTAGTTTTTGTTCTTAAAAAAAAGAAGAAGTCAGTTGAAGTGTGCTCACTGGTTTAAAGCCCAGTGAGACAAAAGACACAAAACAAAAAGAAATAATGAACGTTTTTCTTCTTTAAGACCAAAGATGACGACAGTTGTCTTTGCTAAACAGGTGAAATCAGCTAAATTACATAACTTAGCATTCAGGTGGTAACAAGACTTCATTATATCAGCGTCCTCGTCACATAGATTTTACCTTTTAGATTTAGAAAATCAAAGCAGATTCGCTCCAAGTCCTAAAACCTAATGTCACGCTGTTACTCATGTGATAAAAGTTTCCTCACATTATCGTGGCGGTTAACACAGTTGAGTAGTCATAGCAGTCATTTCTGCCTTCGTGAAACCATGAAATAAAGCAACCAGATCAGTTCATCTGATAAAACAACCGAAGACATTCAGATCATTTGGTCTTCCACTAAAACGCTATTAGCACTTCCCCTTGAGTTGTCTCTGTACGCTGTCAGCTCCTACATTGTTTAAGTTATGTGATTGCACATTTAATACAACTCTTATCTATTCTACTAACAGCTCGGCCAGATATACGCTCAGTTAAATACAGCTTTAAGAATTCTAATTCTGTTGGTGTAAAGCGCTGCAGTGCTCGATGACTGCGATATAAGTGATCTGGTGATCACTTCGCCGCGTGTCTGGTTAACAAAGTGCATCTAAATACAGATCTCTGAGCTCCTCTTCATGGGACGTACAGTAGGTTTACTCCACCAGATCAGGTACAGCTCACTACGGACCCTTTAGACTTTTCTGGAAAGCATTACGATTCTAAATTAGCTTTAGTGCATCGTAACTATATACTTTATACAAAAATTAAATACTCTTCTCTTCAACAGAAAAATATACATTGCACGTTACCCTACTGTAATCTACATGTGTAAAACAATGCAGCCAACATGTCCTCGTCCACAGGCCTGTCACTCAAAAGACCCTCCAGCAGAGCCTTGATCCACAAGACATGGCAACAAATAAATATCTATTTGTCTCTATATATTTGCATATTAATAAATCAAAATAGAAATCAAACCAAGAACGAGTTCATGGAAAGTTTTCTGTCACAAAATTCTCTGTGAACAGGAAATTTTGTTTGTTTGGAGGAAAAGTTCAACTTCATCACCTGAAAACCCGAAAACAAGCGGGACCAGCTCCTAAAACCACAGAGGAGGGTGCTGATTTAAGTTTTCCCACCCTGAATTTAACCACTAGAGGAAACTCGTTTGAAGTTACAGGTTCCCACCAGGTGGCAATTAACCTTCAGTACTTTGGCAATGCTTAAAAACAGTTTCTCAGCTTCAACAGCTGAGGCACTGATTTAAAAAATCCCTTCTTGGACCTGCGAACACTTCCGAAAAACAAAAATAGATAGAACACAATTGAATATTCCTACATGAAAACACAGCTACAAAGTCATATTGCACTAAAATATCCACTATAACAGGAATACTTGGGAAAAAAATGTGCATCAACGCTATCTGTGTCACCTCACGTACACCACATGGACCTGAACACGTCTGGAAACACCTGTACACCTGAACCAAAGCTGTGCCGCCGTCAGCACACTCTGCTTCTAGTCTGCAGCGATGGACACTTAAACTTAAGAGGTCCCGTTCAGACAAACTGTGTCTGCTGGAAAAGTGTCGTCCTGACTGTCCTGAAAAAGACTCACCCTTGTCATGAGTATAGCTTAATTCCTAGGAATGTACAGTAGCGTTAATCTGAAGTATTGTACAGTGACTTCTTCCCCTCCACAGTTGAGGAAGGGAGGATTTAAACGAAAGGATCGTAGGAAATGTCCCGTGAAAATAAGACGTCTAAGGAGTTATTGTGAAAGCAGAAAGCATGACCTTTTAGAGGTCAAAGCCTGTAATGTTCTTCTCAGTAAGTCTATTATAAAATTATGATAATTAACTACAATTTACAGTATTTTTGAAACTTCTGTGATTCTTCCTTCATTTCTACCCCCCCCCCCTTCACCCATTAAAACTTTGTCTGCAGCTGCTCTACACACTCTCCTGCACTGTGGAGTTTGATTTATCCTCAAGAGGCGCGCTTTCAGCTGCAGAGGGTGGAGCCGCTGCCGACGCCTCCACCAGCGGGACCTTCTCCTTCACCGGGGAGGCGGGAAGCGTCACCGCGGTGCTGGCGGTGGCGGGAGGGTCGTCAGCAGACGAGCTGGGAGGAGGGCCGCCGCTGAAGCAGCGGGCGATCTCGTCGAAAGTCTTGCCCTTCGTCTCGGGGACTTTAATGAATGTGAAGATGAAAAAGAGGATGAGGAAGCCGGTGAAGATGAGGAACACCCAAGGCCCGCACACCTCCTGTGGAGACGAGATGGGAGGGTTCAGTGTTCTCATGCTGTAACTGAATATGATCTTTAGTAATGTTTCTATTTCTATATATGATAGAGAGTGACAGGAAAACACAAAGGAACAAAACTCCTGTAGAAAGAAATGAGGAAGTAGTCCAAGCTAAACCCGAAGCTCTTCCCTTACCACTAGTTTGGGGAAGCTCACTCCAACCAGGAAGTTGGACGTCCAATTGCAGCAGCCGGCCACAGCCATGGCCGCCGGACGGGGCCCCTGGGAGAACAGCTCGGCCACAATGAACCACGGGATTGGACCGGGGCCCAGCTCAAACATAGCCACAAACAGCATGATAGCCAAGATGGCCACGTAGCTCATCGCCGGAATGTCTTTCTGCTCAGATCGAAGGGAAAAGGAGAGAGGGAAGCATCAGACAGTGACATTTACTACGTGCTCACTGATTTAACGAACAGTTGGTGAATGAGGATAAATCATTAAATCTGCTGGGAGACTTTCTAATCAAGTGAAATAGTTGCACCCTGTGGCAAAAAGACATAACTGTAATGTACTGCATACAGAACGGGATGTTTTGATGTATTGCATAATTGAAAAGGGGCGCTGGAAGAAGATTAGGGGTGGCTAATATAATCAGCTGAGCTCTACAGAGTGCTTTAGCTTCTTTCAGCTCTGATGGCCTGCAACTCTACAGTTCTGGTTCACCCTCAGCTGCTCATCATCCTCACTTCCAGCTGCAGAAGCTGTTTTTAGCAGACAAGCTCTGATAAACCCACTGCACCCGCCATTAAATGGCAGACAGGCAAAATTAATAACCAGCTGGTGAACACAGTGCAGCTTTTAGCAGCCATGGAACCAGATATTTCCCTCAGGAGATGGACCTGATCATCCATCCATCCATCGTCTATACCGCTTATCGTTAAGGGCCGCTCCTTTTGCTGAATTTGGGAATTAAAATTGTTGAACAGAGAACAATATCAGACTGAAGGAACATTTTTAAAGTGATCCAACAATATATTTACCGCATGTTTCATGAGGGAGTTTAAAGCTAAGTACACTGCTGGAGAACCGCTGTGCTTTGTATATATTTTACACAAATATTTCAATTTTATTTGTAATTATCTTACATTTCACTGTGGCGAGTTCCAGAGGTCACAGGAAACAAGACTTTCATCTGGTGTTACGTTGTTTTTTGAAGTCTAACATTAGTTTATTAGGCTCTTTCTGGTGTAACTGTGGTCCTGCATACATTGTACGCTAGTTGTTTTATTCTGACGTCTGTATTTGTCATTGTATTTGTGCGTGCAGATCATATAGTTTGGTTTAGAGGAGGCAACACGTGGTTCTCTTCACCACGGTGACAGCACTGAACTCACCAGCAGGAGGGAGATGGTCATGATCAGAGCACTGAACGCCATTCCTCCCAGTCCCAGGAGGTGCAGAGTCCTCCGTCCTGCCTTCTCCACCAGGAAGAGCTGGAGGACAGACACAGCGATGATGTGCTGCTGCACACACACACACACACACACACACAAGCAGGAAGCGTTGATGTCACTCACAGAGACGACGGTGAAGATGGTGTTGACGATGCCGGCTCCGATGGTGGCGAAGATGGGCTGCTTCACACCAGCTGTCTGAAAGATCCCTGTCGAGTAGTAGAACACCTGAGGGACGGATGAGATGGAGGAGGAAAATGTTCCAATTATATTTGAATAACGGTGCATTCATGTGCTCAACAACTCAGAGAGTCTGTGAACATTTTAGCACACGACTCTCACATCACACGTGCAGAAACATGGCGGCTGAAAGCACGTGTTTTTATTCTGATGGTAAAAAAAAAACTATTTAACAATTTACACATTGCGCATCAGTTCTTTCCTCACATGTAATGTCTCATCTGGTATTAAGGTTGTAACCCAGAACAATTAGAAACGTTATTTATTAGCATTAACCCTGATAATAAAGCACATGAGGAAGTCTGGGACTGAATCACTCTGTAACATTAAGCTTCAAACGGCTTCCCAACACTTAAAGAGCAGCACTTCGTGTTATAGAAGCTACTAAAATGTAATCATGGTGGGGGGATGTAACATTTCTCAGTGACCCAGTTGGACAAAGTAACACAGTGACCTTTTATATTCTCGCTGATTAGTGTGTGTTTGAGTTATAACAGAGCCTCATTGTCCCTCTACTCTCATTTATGTGTGTTATACAGTTATGTATAGAGCCTCATCTCGGAGGAACAGTCTGAGGTTCATCCAGAAGCCAGTCCTGTAGAATAAATGATTCTGTTTTTAAACTTCTCTTTGCAATGTGAACATTCAAATATAACAAGTTTGTTTTTCTTCAGTGGTAAATCAAATCAAATCAGTTCATCCAAAGTGTTTTACAGCTCACACAGAGGAAAACAATTCCTAATTTTGGGGCAGTGATAGAGACGGATGTGTCCCCATAACACTCTCAGGACCTTGTACACAAAAATGAGGACTTTAAAATGTTGCTTTAATGTTGAAATTGCTGCTGTACGTGGAATATTTACTGCAGTAGTGAGTGTTGTGTGTTTCTATGACATTATGTTTGTCCATCCATCCCATTCTCAGCTCTCAGGAACACCTCGAGGATGTTTCTTCAAATTTGGCAACAAACGTCCACTTAGATAGACACATAGATGAGATTTAGGTGGTCGGAGGTTAAAGGTCACTGTGACCTCAAAAAAGTCAAGAATTCAAATGCTGATTGTGACAGAATTTCACACACATATCTAACAGGGTGAAATGATGAAGTGGTGATATTCTATATCCAAAAGGTCAGAGGTCAGCTTCACTGTGAAATCATAATGTTCTGCCGTTATTCAACACCATAACTACGGAGCAGACTGTGACCATGTTTCACATTTAGCCAGACGCTGAACTGGTGACACTAATCTTGGGTCTGGATGGACGTGAATGTAAACTGGGAGTTGATGGTTTTAATTTAGGCCACAGAATGAGTGGTACATTATCAGGGCAACAACGAATGGAGATCCAAGTAAGCAATAAATACATGTAGGTGTGTGTGTGTGTGTGTGTGTGTGTGTGTGTGTGTGTGTGTGTGTGTGTGTGTGAGACTCACAGCGTTGATCCCTGACAGCTGCTGGGAGAGCTGCAGCATGACGGCGATGAGGAGCGGCTGTCGATACGAGGCCGAGCGGAAGAGCTCGGGGATGGTCACCTTCTTCTCCATGGCCATCTTAGCGCTCTCCTCCTTCATCTCCTGCAGGTCTTTGCTCACATCCTCGCTGCCTCGCAGACGCACCAGGGCTGTCCGCAGAAGGAGGAGTGGATGGGTAAATGCTCTACGGCCATTTTGGCTTTACAGTAGCAGTGAGAGAGTCATTTATGTTTAATTCAGTTATTCTCAAGTGAAAATAAATAACTGATGTCTTTACAAAGAGCCCTGGTGTAAACAAATGTTTTACTTGGACTCTTAAGTGTAGTGAATAACTAAACTTATCTGTTTTAACATTTAACATTTAAAGCCACTGTATGAAAGCATCTTTGTGCTTCTAGTGGTTTAAAATGCTGAGCCTGTGATGGAAATATCCACAGTGTGACCTCAGACATGTCACCCCCCCCCATCTCATGTCTTTCCTCGTCTCTTGACACTGGATATTATCAAAGTAAGACTCAAAAGGCACCAAAGCTGTGGCACCCTCCGGTGGTGGTATCAGAGAAGACAACGTGACGGACATCGGTGCACGCCGCCGACCCCCCTGCCCTCCTCCGACCCCACAGATCTGATCATGAATTGGCTGAAACCAAAAACTACACCAGTGTTCAGCTGGATTGGCTCATCTCTCCACAAACAAACTTTGTGAGCTTTCTCATCTCAGGCTGAAGGTGTGCATTAATCTTTTAGTCCATACAGTAAACCGTAATCACTTTAAAGTCGTTTCAGGTTTGTTCTCTCTGGAGAGCAAAGAACTTTTACTGTCTGTGACGAAAACTATCCAGAAAGTCTGCAGTGATCTCTGTGACTTCCACAAGCAGCTCAGAATGACCGGACCTGCCGAGCATATTTTTATAATTGATTGTTTTATTAATGAATGTTGACAAGAGAGAGAGAGAGAGAGCAGCTATAACGCCACAGACACAGTGATGCAGCTCGAGCCTTGTGTTTGCTTTTGTTTGTGTCAGCTGAGACGCGTGAAGGAGAAGTGGGTCAGCGCCTCCGAGTCGACCCTGACAGGATACGTGTTGAGCAGCTGCCAAAACCTTCTGTCCGTTCAAGGACTCTTCTCTCCGAACTAAAACATCACCCTGACTCGCCTGATCTCCCTGATTTATCTTTGCCCCTCAGTCTTTCCTTTCTCCCTCCTTGATCTTTCTGTTTAGTCACACTTCTTCTCTCCTTCGCTCTCACTTCTTCCTTCCTTTCTGCTGCTCTGCCTCTCGTACATTTTTCACGCTACAGTAACTTGCATGACTGAAGTAGCTCCACTGGTCTTAGCAGTTGTAGTGACGTTGACAGAAGCTTGTCTGTGAAGAGCTGCAGCAGAAATATCAACATTTTTGAGAGAAGAACTGCTCGTAATATTGTTATTTGTATAAGTAAAACAAGTAATATGGTAGTAGTAGTAGTAGTAGAAGAGGTTGTAGTATTGTAGTAGCAGCAGTCTTAGTGACAGAGGCAGTGGTTACAACAGAAGTAGCATCATTTGAGCAGTGATAGGGGTAGTAGGGGTAGAAGTGGGTACCTTTGCGTGCCTGCTCCTCCTGTTTAAGGTTGATGAGCAGGAAGCGAGGGCTCTCTGGACAGAAGGGCAGCAGGATGCACTGCAGCACGGCAGGGACCACAGTGAGGGCCAGCAGCAAGGGCCACAGCTTGGCCGAGCCCAGCAGAGCCTCCAGACCAAAGATCTAAACACCGAGAGGCCACAGCAGCTGGGTTAGGTTTGTCACGTTGTATAACTTCCCTGTGACGGCGCTCAGCTCTGTATTTTCTGGCTAATGAATCGTGAACTCTGTTTCTCCCGCTAACCTGAGCGATCAGGATGCCCACCACCACGCCGAGCTGGTGAAGAGTGCCGAAGGCTCCGCGGAGGGGAGTGGGTGACACCTCGCCCACATACATGGGAGTCAGGCCGGTGAAGAGCCCGCAGAACAGGCCGATGACGAGGCGACCGGCGATCACCATCTCATAGGACGAGCAGATGGTGGAGAAGCCCATGAGGAGGCCGCCGATCACGGCCAGACAGTTCACCAGGAACATGGAGCGGCGCCTGTGGCAACAACATGGTTTTAATGTAGTTTAGTAGGTCAGAGAAAGCTTCAGTGTGGAGAGAGGGAGGCTGAGAGCAGCTGAGAGGTTTGTGGTTGAGGAAGATAAAATATCAGGAAATCTGTTTTCTGTCAACTGTGCTTTTGTCTGGTGTGAAGAATATCTCATTAGCTGCATCTGTTTAACGGAATAAGTCGACATTTTGGGGACAACATTTAAAAAACCAACACCTTCTCCCCCAAGTCTGCGTGTTAATTAGGGAACTAGAGCAGGAGGCACTTAGCTTAGCTTAGCATAAAGGCTGGAAGAAAGAAAATACACCCATGAACACATCTTAAGATGAGTTATTAACACAGTGGTTGTTTAATCTGACTCAAGCAGAACTGAAAACCTGAATGACTTTTGGACAAGTTCTTTCTTTGACAAGTTCAGAATAGTGGAAAAGGCTGAATGTATCTCCACTGTGAACCATCGAGTTCTTTAACCGTATGTGGAAAACACAGTGAGGTCAAAACAACAGCCTCAGCGTGGAGAGAAAAAAGCCTGGTGGTTTGAGGCCGAGAGGCAAATGGAGGAATGAAACAACTCTATGGGGAACATTAGAGCCGAGCAGTGGACTCAAGACAGATTCGCTTCATAAACTCCATTAGGAGTAATGGCTTGTGACAGTTATGCTGAAATGCACAGAGCCATTAAAGGAGAAACAAAACACTCAGAGCACAGAGCTACTTCATATAGGCATTGAATATTTCCCAAAATAGTCTCTGCTGAAACCTGAGAATTAAAGGTGACAATCCTCACTTTGGTCATATTGTACAAATTTCATTCCCACCTGCCAAAGCGGTCCGCCATGACACCCACGCTGAAGGAGCCCACCATGCCGCCCACACTAAAGATGGCCACGGCGACGCTCCACACGATGGTGCACACCCCCGGACTGATGGGCTCACCGTAACGCTCCATCCAGGTGTCGTTGAAGAAAGATTTTAGTTTCTGATGGCGACAGATGAATAAAAAAAAAAGATGAAGGGAAGAGAAGCTCAAACTTTCACCAAGTCACTAAACCTCAGCTAACCCTAACCCTAGCTGTACTAACTCCTAAAGTGTGAGTTAAAGGAATAGTTCAACATTTTGGAAACTATAATTATTTGTTTTCTTTCTACCAAAACCTCTAAAGCTATTTAACCACATGTTTATTGTACAGATCAATAATCAGTGAGTTTTTGAGGGTCTTGAGGGACAGCTGGTCTCCTGCTTCAGCTCTTTATGTTTTACTTATCCAGACTTGAACAGATATGAGCAGGTTGAATTTTCCCAAAATGTATTCAGCTGCCAAATTAGCAGTGATTAAATGGGTAAGTCTGAACATCTTTGCCTTTACATCTGTATTTGTAGAGTTTCATATTTAAAGTCACTCATCAAATCTGCTTAAATCGAAGCCTTGCAACAGAGACAACTCTCCTGGTTATAAGTTACAGCTGTAAACAGGCACTGATGGATCAGAGGACAAAACACTCTGAGTGCTGAGTGACTCATCACCATCTCTGTCTTATCTGGTTTGATTTGGTGTGAAGCATCACATGTTGACCCTCAGACATCTGGAGGCTACAGATCTACACACATTTACTACCACTGTTTGCAGCTTTAGCCTGGGGGGGGGGGTCTTGGATCTTGGCAACAAACACACTCCGATGTTAGAAACTGATCACCAACCTCCTCTGGAGCATTGATGACTCCAGTGTTGTAACCGAACTGCAGAGAGCCGATGACAGCGGTGCCCAGAGAGAACAGGAGAAAACCTGTTACCTGCTTTGGCTGCACAGAGGGGAGGAAGGAAGGAGGAGGAGGAGGAGGAGGAAATGTCAGGAGGAGGAAGAGGAAAAGAAGAAGGATGGAGAAAATGGAGACGAATGTGGAAATAAAAGCAGGGGTGGAGGAAGGAGAGACAGAGAGAGAGAGAGAGACGTAATAAATATGAAATCTGAGCTCATAATAAGATTTTCAACGACTGCAGACAGATGCAATAAAGCTGCTGTGCTGACGGCAGACAGGTCAGTGACACACACACACACACACACACACACACACACACAATAATATCAGGTATCACTACATACAGTCAATACATCCCACATGCAGCCACACAAGATTACTCATCATATTTAATCGGAAATCACTACGACTGATGCTACATCGGCTCTTTGTGGAATTCCTGTAAACATCAGAGTATTTATCCATAAATTATGAGTCAAATGACTTTAAAACCTACAAATAAAACGTCGAAAAGTGAGGTAAGACGTCCTTATCAACGCTAATGTACTGCGCTTGTATACATTTTGAGGTTTCAGCTGGATGAAGCAACGATCTCTGTGATCAACTGTTTTTATGACTTCTTGAACATAATCAGCTAAACGCAGATGAAATTCAATACTGGCGCCGTCCACCTGCTCCTGTTTCTGAGCCGGTGACGAATACGAGTGATTCGTCACGGTAATGAAATCAGGGTGAGTAATAAAACCGCCGTCACTGACGTCATGATGAGGAGATTTTCAAAAAACCGGAAACGGTGATGAGCTGGAGCCATTTAGGAAGATCAGAGCGGTAAAACCATCAGAGCAAAAACTGTGAGGACAGAAATCAGCAGCAAGACAGCAGAGGAACTTTCTCATTTCCTAAAAGTACGATGATAATAATTCTGTGATTGAAGGAAGAGTTAGGAGGATAAATTATGATAAATCATGCAGAGACTGCAAGGCGCTGCTTCAGAGTCTCGCTCAAGGACGCTGGAGTCACAACTCAGCAAGAGAGGACCATGAATTATCCGTGTGGGGGTGTGGATAAAAACACTCGTACACTTGTATTGGTGGAATTAATATACAGACTATCTATGAGCTTCCATCGGGGTTATAATGAAGGCATCATGGTTACTTGCACAGGAGATTTCTGGCTTTTCTTCTACACTGTTTCCAGGCTTTTTGTCAGGAGTCAACAGGTCAAAGTTTACGAAACACTCCTTAATATATGAGACTCCTGACAGGTCAAGCTGGGTCAAAGCAGCAGAAAGAAATTAGGCCACTGTGTCTTAGTTTCTGCTGACGTCTGTAATCCAGAAACTCGGCGCTGACGGGGCAGACTGTGCAGCTGTTATATGAGACAGTAGAGAGACCTGGCCCGGCCTCAGGTGATCCTCCGCCCTTGGTGCAACAATATCAGAGCGAGGTCAGATAATATCAGCACAGGCCGCACTTCTCAGGGCTCGTTTTGGCCAGATGGGCGTTGGCTGCAACCGACCAATCAGACGCAGAGAGAGAAACGTGTACGGGAAACAATATGAAGGTCAAAGTGGAGACGTTCAGAAGAGCTCAGGATGGTTTCTTTTACATTTTGTGGTCGACACACACGAAGCTGATGAAGGTCACTGTGTTTGACAGAGAGTCCACTGAGAATAAGAAGGTCAAAGTTTGTGGAAATCATGGGCGGATTAACCTGATGGGGGGCCTGAAGGTAAAACAGGGCTCCATGTAACCCCCCTGGTCCCTCCACCTTCTGTGAATACCACTTATTTCAATTAACCCTTTCATGCATGAATTATGATCCTTACTAAGTGTTTTTATTCATCTTTAGGCTGAAAAACAACCCACATTTTATAAAGATATATTTACATGTCCAGTAGTTTAAATCTAGCTCCTAATACATGATGGACACTTCAGTGGACATGTGATTAATCAGAATTTCCTCCCAATATAAAATCAATACCTGGAAAATGTAGCAATTGCATGACTCCTTAGATGTTACTTGATGTCACCATATGTTTCTAACCTGCAAGAGTGCAAAAATGAGCAACTTGGTGTTTCTGGCTGTCTGTCGGCCATCTTGGCTTCACTCTGAGTGGATGAGATGATGCAGTATCTTCACTGTAGCGGCTGATGTGCAGCTACGCCATCAAAACTCATGCATATACAAGAGAACAGCTCTTGAAGAGCTGCACACTGCAGTGACCTCTATGCATGAAAGGGTTAAGTTAGAACCTGGATCGTACTTCAGGATCGTGATGCAAAAAGGAAATAAAGGAAACTTCAAAGTTAGTAAACCACGTTTGGCCTGTGATCACAGCGAGCTTTGTTGTGACTGCTAACTTCTCGTTTCCTGCAAAAAAGAAATCAGAAAATTCCCATTTAAGCCTCAAACTGACCCGTTTGGATGTCATTTAAGAGGGACTTATCCACTCATACAATAAATTGCACTATTTTCATTTATTTATTCACGTTTTTCCTCTTGTATGCGCCTGTGTTTAATAAGTTGTTGCTGCTCTTTAGTATCTGTGGCACATTTATGTGTTCATGAGGCCGTTTAAGATGCATCTACATTTAAAAACATGTTGTAAATGTTTACCACACCTCAGTCATGTTTGACCAAAGAGCTGCACGTTATTTCTCAGCATGTCCGTCGCTGGTTGGTTGTTCACCAAATAATTTCTTATGAGGTAAAGTGAGAGGAGGCCAGCACACTGAATATTTCATGCTCACATTAAAAAAAAAAAAAAATGGGGCAGATGTTTTTCCTCATCAAACAAACCTCCACCCAACGATATCGTCCTTCCTTCCTCTGGAGAACAACCCAAGATGTTTCCCATCCGTTCCACCTCTCAAGGTTAATGAAATCTGCAGCCTTTCACTGTGTGCTGCCTCTCTTTGTTTGTCCCTGAGGATTTAGGTGACATTTATGGACAATCAATCAGTCCAGCCGATACTCTGGTGAGCCCACACAGACTGAACGCCACTGTTTCTGCAAATGGACAGATAAAGGATTCTTCTGCTTTTGTTTTTTTTTTTAATCTTAGCATCTAAAATGGATCTAACTTTGTCTTTTTTTTTAATTTTCTCTCACACATTTATTGATAGTATTGAGTAAAGTCGAATAACAACGATATTTGTAATCTGTGAATTTGTGTGTGATGACCAAACGATGATTGGATCTGATGGATCCTCTTAAAGTTCCCCATATAGAGACGGATGCAGTTCCACAGTCACCCTCAGTGTTTATAACACAAGCTTGGATAAAAACAATATTCCTTCTTTACGTCAAGCTGCTCTTAGTGAATACGCTGCACTGGTTCAGCACCACGGCTGGATTATTGATTATCCTTTGACTCCTCATGTATGAATTGGATTATTTTTGTCCCAGAGGGTCTCAGGGTTTAGTCCCTCATGTCAATAACAGAGCCGCCTTTTACACGTCTCATCATCTGCCCATGTACCGTCGCTCCAACATCACAAAACTGGACACAATATTATCAGTGTGTTCACAATAATCATATAATACTACCACAGCCACGACTGTGGATTAAAGGAACTGCAGAGATGAAGCTTTAATCTATGTGATATATTTTTCTTGTCAGAATAAAAACGTTTATGCCGATTTAGGGTTATCGCTTTAGATTCTCCACCAGAGCCAAAGACGACATCATACAACCGTTTTCACACACAGAGCTGCACTCACCAGTAACTGCACTCCATGTGTAAAATGAGTGGAGTGCACCTTTAACTGATGGCATTCATTGGTAAAAGTTAATTTCAGAGAGTTAGCAGGCCTTTCTCATAAACTTTGGGTGTTTGTGCAGCGACGGTTCAGAGCCAAATCATCACTTTGTATTTTTATCATGTAGTAAATCTTTAACTCTGAGAACAAACTTTGAATCCTTCGTCATCCTTCTGAACTCATCATCATCATCATCACTTGAGTTAAAAGTTAATCAAACGAGACAGAGAGAAAAGACACACACACACACACACACACACACACACTTGCTGCCATATTTGTCCTGAAGCTCACCTTCCTCTTTCCTCTCTGTGTCCGTCTCTGGTTTTTTTGTCAAGTCACAGTGACTCTGTAGAAAACACTGGTCACATGACAGCAGCACCTAGATGTCTCTGATACGGGTCAAATACTGATACAGCTGCCCTTTGGTGACACTAACAGATGTGTTTAAAGTGTCCTGAGAACCAGGATCTGACTCGCTGGACTGTATTCTGGTGTTCAAACCCTTTTTAATCTCAATTTTTTGCATAATTCAGGTCAATCTGACTCCCTGTCGTTGGATTTCAAACATTTTATTCTCAGTGCTTCGAACATGACAAAGATTTAAAGTCTCGGACTGTTTGAAGAAGAGAATGTTTCATTAGGCCCACAGTTAAGCTCCAGACAAACTACCGTGTTCGCAGCCTGTTGCAGCATCCGGATTTGCCGAGCAGATGCTGCGTCACCATGGCAACCGGTGTCACAATGACAGAACGTGATCATGTCGTCCAGAAAAACACAAATCTCAACCTGAAGCTTTCGCATGTGGCCTTTAAGCTTCGACGCTCGGATTAACAGAACCCAACATTTTATCGAAACTAATTTTAATTTGACGAGAACGTGGAAGAATAGGAGAACAGTCACATCCCTCCAGGTGTGTTTCACGTCCAGCTACTGTACACATGAGTCAGAGCGACGACTGTGACTCACTGAAACGTCTGTAATCACGATTTCTGGACGACAACATCATCTTTCTCTCATCTCTCTGCCGCTTTAAGCTTCCAGTCTCTCTCGTATCCGCTAAATCCCTCCATCCAGCCACGAGTGTCCACACAGCTCCATCGCACCCCTCCCTAGCTGTCTTCGTCTCCATGGCAACAGCCTGGAGGTGACAGTTTCATTGACACAGGCGGAAAAGTAACCACACACACACACACACACACACACGGTGACCACATCTGACTCACATCTGGCCCAAGAAACTCACGTTCTGAGTGAAACCAGGAGGGAAGGGGAAACGCATTGAGCTGTTTTGGGTGACGACATTACAGGCTGGATTGTGGCGTGAGGGTCCCACAGCGCTCAGGTCGCATATTGATGAGCTGGTCAATAATTGGCACGATCAACATGAGCAGAATGCAGAGTCAGAACACGACAGGACGCCCTTCAGGGACTCAGGAGTGTATATATATATATATATATACACATGCCTACACGGTGACACACATCTAAACAGACTTCACTGATCTGATGTCAGTTAGAAGAAGATCATCAACACTTTCAAGTCAAACTTTAAGTCAAATAACTCTCTGAGCACTTTGCTAAATCTGTTTATTGGTTCTACATCTCCAGCTACTGCTTCTACTTCATCTATAACCTTTATTTGATCAGGTAATCTCACTGAGACCAAGATCTCTTCTGCAAGAAAAGACCTGAGCACAAAACAAACAAAGAGAAGCATCAGAGGCAATTAAAGACACCACTGAATATATCTGATTACTTTCACTTCCTCTCATCTTCTTCGACCCCTAATTTGATTTTCTATGTTTCCTCTACATCCTTTCCTTTCAGCAAACCCCAGAGGGAGGAGGCTGCATTAGTCTGTGGTGATTATAAGAATGTCTAAGCCTTTGCAGTGAGGCCTTTCTCGTCAAATCCAATGATTACTATGATGTTTTGAATCATTTCCTGCTACTGAACTCTATTATGGCTGATAAGAATATCTAAAAAAAGATTGTTTGAAGAAGAAATGCAAGTTTGGAACCATTATTTTCCTTTAAATATTTAAATCACTCCTGCCTGCAAGAATGAATTGAACATGTGATGATATTCACCAGTAGCTCAACACAGACATCATCAAATCACACGTGCACACTGAAAATGATCCCAGACCTCATACAGAACGTGATGTTTCTCTCACACACTCATCTGCAGTGCACATGGGTGACTCACAGTGTTATTATGGGATACATACAGGCTCACGCCGCCCACGCAGCTCTGCTCAGGCTTCATATAGAAACACTACACATGATTTATTGAGAACACACAACTCCAGTGACCTACAGACTGAAGCTGCAACAGTCACTCTGCTGCTTTTTAATCCATTTCCTCCAACACACAGGAAAGAATCCCGTCCTGAATGTGGGCCACAACACAAGCTGGGAGGGAATAAGAATAATAATAATAATAATAAAAACACTTGCCTGTTCCTCCATCCTGTGAATCTAGCTGGATGATCTCCGGGCAAATGTTACTCCAAGTGAAGGGTGTGGAGAGGAGATCTTCAGGTGGTGGTGGAAAGCTTTGCAGGACCCGCCCGCCGGCGCTGCAAGCTGCAGGAAAAGAAACACCCCCAGTTAGGCGCTGTCCGTGGTACCAGCCGGCTGTGCCAGGAAGGACACGACCGCCTCCCCCTCCTCCCCACCGGGACACCCACCACTAGTGATCGGCATCATGCTTTTAACAGCTGGAGGAGGAGGAGGAGGCTTCTTTCTTCTGTTTCTGTGTCGGTCAAACGGTGAGCAGCAGCTTTTTCCCACCAGAATAAAGCCCCCACATCCGTGCAGAAGCAGCTGAAAGCGGACAGAAAGCGGGCACTCACCTGTCGTGGCTCCGGCCGGACAAAGGAAGCCGCAGCAGTCGGTTTTCTGCAGCAGCGCCTCCCTCCTGTTCTCTTCTACTTCTTCTCATGCAGGAGCTGCGAGGAGAACCGCACGTAAACGCACGCAGTTGTTTGTATTATTTTTTTCTCCCATCTGCTCCATCAGCCTATGAAGGACGAGGATGCTGGGGTGCCGTGCCGTGGCTCCGCCCCTCCGCTTTTACGTGCACAAGTCCGTGACTCTTCTGCATCATCACCGCATCCCGTGAGCCGAGGAGGCGCCCATGTCCTATTATGGCTGCGGCCTCCGCTCCCTTACTAAGTCAGCGCCCCTGACGTGAGCGCATGCGCGGAAGCTGAGCTCCTGAGGGTCGTGAGTGCGGTGGGGGTGGTCCCCCTCCTCCTCCTCCCCCTCCTCCCCCCTCGCTCGCTCCGGTGTCCTCCTCGCCTTCCCATGATGCCTCTCGCTGGCGACCTTGACAGGAGCTGCTGGGTGACTGATGCTGATGCTGCGGATGCTGATGCAAGCCGGGCCGTTACTACGGCAACGGGTTATGCGGCGCAAGCTCAGACGATGCTCCGGTTGTAGAGATGATTACTTCACAAACCTCTTTCTCTGGATTTGCTGACGATTACAGTTTGTGAAGGTCCACCACACCAAGTGACACGTCAGTCAAACAATGGAGTCAGTGCAGCTCCACGGTCTCATGATCCTCTGGTGACTCACAGAGAACAGCAGAAGTCAGCTGACTGCATCCTGGAGGTTTGTGCAACATGATTATGCAGTGGATTTAGCTTAATTCTGTTGGGCCACAGCTTCAGAACAACTCTTAAACTGTGTTTCTCAGCAGCATAAGAGACTCCAGAGGAGCTGCTAACTGGACCTCACGGTGAGGTCGTTCTGTCAGCTTTGGTCACAAATAAAGTTTTAGAGTCAACATGGATGAAAAACCCTTCAAGTGCTCAAGAACCAGGTGGAATTTTAAGTTTAGTCTTTGTGTTTTTGTCCTGTTTTCACCCAAAAGTGTCCAAGTTTTAAAGTGCAATTGTTTTTTTCTAAACTCCTTTACTTTACTTGTACTTGTTATTTCCCTCCACTGTGATTTTACTCATTTCTTTTTCTTTTTTGAGGTTTTAGGCTCCATCAATAACTTGAATTATTGATTTGTCCCATTTCATATTTCTGGTATTTTAACAGCAAAACCCCATTCCTGTTTCCTGACTCTAGTCTTACTTTCCTCGACACATTCACACCAAAGAAACAGAACCAAGAACATGTTCCTCCTTCTGATAACCTCCTACTTTGAGTTTCCTAAATAACTTCCTGGACCCTATAAACCAGGATGCTGTGTAACCCAGGACCACCACAACAGGGTTCAAAGTGACAGTAAATAATTTATTTAGTTGTGTTTGTACAGAAAGAGCAGGTGCTTCACATTAAGATACGATGACGAGGAAAAGGAACTGAAGGAGGGAAAAGCATGTGTCTGTTCAGATCTTCCCGGGGAAATTTCCCGTCTCCAGCTGCTCGTCCCATTTCTGAACCTGCAGGAGAGAGAGGGAGAAAGAAAAGAGAGAAAGTCACTAAAGATTTCATGCTTAAGGGAAACACTGGAAGTTAAAGGATCTACTGGACCAGTTCCAAAACTCTTTACACCCACCAGACATTTAGACACCAGGATATGTTAAAAAAAAGGCTCTCTGACATGATGTCACTAATATTTTTACACACAGATTATGAGGTGATTGTGTGTGATTATTCCGTCATGCGACAGGCAGACATTTATGTAGTTACAGTTGCTCGCGGCAGTTTTTAAACGATGAAATCAGTCTGTATTTGGTGTGACGTACCCAGGCCACGGGGCACAGGCTCCTGTAGACCCGGTGGTACCACTCGCAGGGAGCCGTGTCCAGGTCTTTGGCAGACAGAGCTTTGTTACACCTGTGGAAATCTGCAGAGGACACAAGACGACATGTCAGAAACAACCAGCAGTGACCTCCAACATGAATATCAACACTTTCTATGAATGAACAAACCGTCCATCCATCAGAGAGGCTGACAAACAAATAGTACGGCTGACCGTCAAGCTTCGAGTGAGCCTGAAATATGGTCACAGAGCTCAGAAAATAATTCTCCTGATAAAATAAATCCAAGTGAACAATAAAAATGAGATTTGAATGACAGCTGAGACAGAAATAGAAATCTTGCACCTCTTCAGTTGGCTTCTAATAATAATAATACTACTACTACTAGAAATAATAATAGTTATTGTCCACAAAGGGCTCACAGGCTGGTTAAAACACAACATGCACAGCACAAACAACAACTACAGACATGATTTAAATTTACAAATTCAGCAAAGTTATCACGTTTAGAACAAGAGACTTTTTGTAAATGTTCTTGGTTGCTGCAGCGACTCTAAAGTGTCTTCAGAGGGCAGTGTGGTGAATCCTTTGAGAAGAGATGAACAGGATCAGACTGTTGGGCTTTTTTACCATTTGCATTTTAAATGTACATCCCGGTGGTTTCTGCTCTGTCTCAGTAATTTAACCCTTTATAGGGCACTAGAACATTACTGGTGGTGAAAATCAGGGTCAGTGAAGTCACCATATATGGTTTCTTGCCGGTCTGTCATGCAGCCTGATTGTCGCTGACTGGCTCTGAGAAATCTGGTAGTTCTGCTGCCTCATGGTGGGGCAAGGGGCGGCATTTTGAACTCCCACTTGAGTATCCAAATACGGTCCCTTTGCCCGATAAAGGGTTAACTGGCTCCCCTGACAGAGGGGGCATTTAGTCCTCAGGACACTGAACAACATAATGACCTTTGTAGCAAAGGTGCAGTTTACTCTTGTGCCTTGTTCTTTGTGTAATGAGTTCCTGCAGCATCATGGAAGACTCAACACGGCTTTGATTTCAATACTGAAGTCTGGACATTTTTTAACTCGAACAAATTTTACATTTTTGGTAGGTGTTTAGCAGGATTTACACCTGCTGTCATGTTTCTTAGCCTCACCACATCCCTTTTTAAATCTACAATAATATATGAAATGACAAAGCATTCAAATGTTTGATCAAATGAACATAAAATATCTGTAGTTTCACTGCTTCAGCTCTTATGAAGACGGGACAATATGTGAAGTGCTCAAATGATGAGGGGAAAAACAAATCTGGAGGCTTTAACACACTGTTTTGCACTTTGACCTGCAGTTTCACTGTGGACACAAAAGCCGAAACACAAAAGGGATAAAGTTCAGACACACAGAGAAAGTTTTAGAGCAAATCAAGTGGTTACAAGTTCAGGTTGAATTCAGCGTAAGAGGAAATAAGAATAACTGTCCAGTGCTGCTCTGACATGATATTCTGAATCAGTGGCAGGATGGGGGGGGGGTATTAGGTAAGAAACGCCACCTGAGGGATCAGATCAATCAGTCAGAGCCTTGATGGGGGTCTAGACTCGCTGTACTATGACAGTGAAGCTGTGTGAGTTTACCCAGATAGTTCTGGAAACAGTTGCGGGTCTGGTTGGTGTTGGGGAAGCGGGCGTCAAACGGAGCCGTCTTGTAGTTCTTGATCTTCTCCTCCATCACGTCAGACATCTTTAAACTCCTGGATCACTGCAGAGGACAAACAACATGAGAGCAACTATAAAGTGAGATCACGTTGACTAGAAGACACAGGAGACAGCCAACGGATCTACATTACAAGAGAGGGCAGTTTAATCCCCAAGACTAGCGCGGTGGATAACGTTAGCGTTGATCACCAACTGATAATATTTATCATTTATTCAATTTTAGGCTGGAATTAATCAGCTGTGTGGGGAGCCGGATTTACAGGATGAGCCCACTAACAATAAAGAGATCTTCAGTTGTGCTCTTTGAGGTATGCATTTTGTAATAACACAGGAAATATTCAAATACACCTCTTTTCCAAACGGAGTTCCGCACAGCAGATCCGATTATGGTGCGTTCAAAGTCAACATGAAGCAGGTTTGGCTAACGTTAGTTGGGACTGAGACAGTTAGCTGCTTTTGAATAAATATCTATTATCAATAATAACCACTGTCATAAAGCTGTTCAATGAGGTTAAATATGGGTAGTTTAACGTCAAGCCTGGTTCGGTATTACTGGACGTTTGCTAACGACTGAGCAGATTTAGATTAACGCCAGATCACCACAGATAAATGACTGATAAATTACCACATTAACAACGTACAGGCGAAGCATTAAACATGCCGTTATAAAAGAAAAAGAGTTTACCTTTCACACAGACTTTCCTATTTAAAAAAAGATGCTAATCGGTTTCAGGCGATAATCTCAACCCTGGTTATCCTCTGGCTGCTCACTCGCAAAGCATGCCGGGAAATAAAAATGGCGCTTGAGGTGATGTTTGAAAAGGGCGGCACCGCCACCTGCTGGACACTCCGAGCAGGTACAACTACAGGCCAGCACACACAACCAACCCCCTCATGATAATAATAATGATAATAATAATAATAACAATATTAATATTAATAATTATTATTATAATATTAATAATAATGGTAGTAATAATAACAATAACAACAACAACAACAATAATAATAATAATAATAATACTGAGCCTTAAAGTTCATCCTTAAGATAAGATGAAGAGACTTTATTTATCTCATACTGGGGAAATTTACTTTCAAGGTCATATGTGACCCCATAAATTGCTTTAATGTGTTTCCCATTTACAAAAGATGATCAGATTTTGCAGTTTATTTGCATCTCTCATAATATAATTTCTGTTTTTTCTTTTTATTATATTTTATAATAGTAATTTTCTTTGGGCGGATTCCTGCTTTAAAAAACAAAAACAAAAAAAGTAAAACAAACAAAGAGAAAAAACAAACATGTCTTTTATTTTCATTATTATTAGAACAGCTAATACATGTAAAACAACATGTATATATCATATATATCTCCTCTCCTCTCCTCTCCTCTCCTCTCCTCTCCTCTCCTCTCTCCTCCCCTCCCCTCCCCTCTCCTCTCCTCTCACTGTAGGGTGGCCTGCCTCCTCTCACAGATGCTCCTCAGCAGGTTGGAGCACCTGGAGGTGAACCAGCTCCTCCTGTAGTCGTCTCCTGGGGTGAGTCGACCACACAGCTCCCTGCTGTCACTTTTATCAGGCTCACGAGCCCAAAACCTGCAGAGAGGCAGAGGAGACACAGACAGACAGACAGACAGACAGACTGTTACCATGACGACCACTACTCCTCCTCCTTATGCAAACACATCACGCCAACACAATGATGCACATTCACGATAAAAACAGCATTTAAATGCCACTGTACTTGATGCTGGACTGTTTGTTGATGACTGGTTAACTTTACTTTAAAAACTAAAGGTGAAATCTATTCAGAATGAGCCTGGATTTGATTTTTCATTCATGAAAATATGTTTTTTTATTTATAAAATAAAAAAATGTACATCAACTCACTTTGTACTTTAAAGAACTGGTGATGATGATGATGAAAATAAAAAACTCTGACTGTCCAGTTTTGGATAAACCAACTTTTAGGGGTTTGATTGTGAACTCAAACATTAAAAAAGAGAACAAATACGTGTTTATTACTGTTAAGTCTTGTGTTTCCTCTCCTGCTGCTGTGACTTCCTCATCAGGCACTTTTTCCCTTCAAGGTAGGTTCATTTGTTGTTTTAAAAATGTATTTTTATATCTGAACTTTATTGTTATCCTGAACAGACTCAATCATTAAACAGTGAGGATATCTTTCTTCACAAAACTAATATTTCAGTCTGGGGATCTTCATCATTTTGATATGAGTTTTCATCCCAAGTTTCTACACTTGTGCGTCCTCACCGCTGAACCAGCAACATGTCACCAAAGCTGCAGGAATAGAGATCAGCGTCTGGTGACTCCCCACCCCAGGAGCCCCATTTGTCCCTGTTCAGCCCTCCTCCTCCTCCTCCTCCTCCTCCTCCTCCTCCTCCTCCCCCTGCCTGTTATTACTCACTGTGGTCCCTTCTCCACCAGGGAGCCGTCGCTCCACTTCCAGCCCCCGTCCCCACCGCTGCTCCTCAGGCCGAGCCAGTACGAGTCCCCCTGGCTCAGACTCTGGGCCTGATTCCACACAAACACCTGAGACGTGTGTCAGAAAGTCCCGTCATTTCTCCCCCCTTGTCTCCGTAGAACATTTAACGTGCCCACATCTTAACTGGGATCATCTATGACACAATCTGAGTTACATGTGACAGGAAACAGTGAAAGACAAAACCTCAGACGACCTCAAGCAGTAACTGCTTCTGCAGATGTCTCCCATATTTCATTTAGGTCTTAAATCTATTCTTAACTTCTCTCCCTGATGGTGTGTGTGTGTGTGTGTGTGTGTGTGTGTGTGTGCAGGTTGCAATGTGTGTCCTTGCAGCTGATATTTCAGGGAGAACATCTCAAATGTTTACTGGACAGATGCAGATTTGGAGACAGATAAATGTGAACAGAAGAAGGTTTAATGAAAACTTAGTGGATGAAACACTTAAGGAAAAATAATCAGAATGTGTTTAATTAATAAATCAAACTAGAAAATGATTGGACATAGCAGGAAGTGTGTGTGTGTGTGTGTGTGTGTGTGTGTGTGTGTGTGTGTGTACCTCCTCCTCCTCTGTCCTCACTGTGGCCACAGCGCCCCCCAGTGCCATGCAGTGGTACTGGCTGCTGATCCAGTCAGCCCTGTCCTGACTGAACAGGAAACACTTCTCCCCCTGCGGCGTCCAGCTGGCTGGACACGGCCTGCACACTCTCTCTGTGTGAGAGGAGAAGAAGGAGGAAGGCGGATGAAATAAGTTATCCTCAGAGTGGGTTTTAATCTGCTTCCAGCTCCAAGTGACCTTTTCACAACAGAACTGAACTTCAGCAGTTTTTCCAGCTGTGAAAACATCCCAATGTTGTTTAAAGTCGATATACAAGTACAAATGACATCATTATATGAATATAATACATTATCTAACGGCATTTTAGGTGTGAAGGGATGCGCTGAATGCCTGATGTCTCCCTGAGAGCAGAGAGAAAACATCTTGACGTGGTCATGCTTCAGCTGTTTGTGGTTTGTGTACTTTTGCAAATGACTCTGCAAATCAGAGCTGCTGGGTCAAACAGTTTTTGCAAATAACTCCTTGTGTTTAATCTGCAGATACATGTCTGACTGTCAGCTCTGACAGAAACACCTAATAACTCATTCTCAGATAGTCACTTCTGTGGAAATGATCTAAAACATGTAGTTCATACTATTCACCAACGTCTAAACACGTGAAAATGATGCTCCAACTATCAGCCAAGTTAACAAACACTAAAACTGACATGAATGTTTGTGCAAATGTGCATTGAAACCTTTTATTTATTCAGGGGACTTTCACTGAGAGCCAGCGGCACGTACTGACACCTGGAAGCCGCCAAGCACCACCAAGACCACTGAGGGGAGCAGATTGTGGTGCTTTGGTCGAGGGAGCCTCAGTGGAGGTGATGAGGGAGAGGCAGACGTTTCTCCACCCATTTCAATTCTATCACATTCAAAATAAAATACATAAAACCATTTCCTTGTCAGGAATAAATGTATAAAAGTTGTGGTCTATCATATCAGTGACGGACAGATGTTTGCATAAGTTGGGAGCGTTCTCATCAGCATTATATCATTCCTTAGCTCACACACCTGACCCTAGAGGGATTGTTTGGACTGTTTGAAGTGGGGTTGTATGAAGTAGGTCTACTTATCCACAGCCAGAGAACTTGGACGCTGAGCTGCTGTGGACGGTCGGGGTCGGAAGAGAGAAGAGACTTTCTGAGCCAAAAATATCTACAAACAGGGACCCAGGTTCAAAGATACAGAACTGTCCTTTAACTCCAAGTCTCTGCTCACAAACAGCCCTTTGAAGACGTCAGACCAGGACAAAATGTTCTCACTTTCCCAAGGTCACACACACACACACACACACACACACACACACTCTTTGTGGGGGCCTCCCATAGGCACAATGTGTACTGTAACTAAAGAATACGAACCTATCCCCGACCCCGACCCTTTTCCAAACCTTAACCATCACCGAAGAAATATTTTGACACTTTTAGTTTTCTCACTAACAAAAGCATAGTTTAGAAAACTTGTGTTCTCCTAGTGGGGTCCAGCGAAACACTGGGGGCCCCACACTGTGAGGGTTCTCCCTGTTCTCTGGCCCCACTAAGTCAGTAATACAAGAACACACACACACACACACACACACACACAGTGCTTACCACCGGTGGTGGAGTTGCTGACTGGGCAGTACTGGTTCAGAGCTGGGTACCTGGAGAACAGGATGTGATAGGACTGGTTGAGCTTCTGCAGTCTGTTTGTCAGATCTCTCAGTTTGGTTTCCTGCAGCGTCGACCGTGACTGGAACACCAAGGTGAGCTGAACCACTGCGATATCAAACACACACACACACACACACACACACACCACAAAGACAGAAAATTACATACAAAATGTCCCATCACCTGTTTCCATGGATACAGGATAGTAAAGGATGTGTCGGGAGAAAACTAAGCAGAGTGACGGAGGTAAAATAAAGTAAAAAGAAGAGAGCATTCAGGAGAAACATAAAGAGTTAATCCTCTCTTTAAACGAAGACATTCAGACTAAAATAAGATGTGAAGAGAATGACGGCTTCATCTCTGACAAAGTGACAGCTGCTGGCACCGCGGCAAAGAACAGTCTGGATTTTTTCAAAAGATGAATACGTTATCAGTTCATGGCTGCTGTGAAGTTTTAGCTTTTAAAAATATATCTTTACGCCGTTTTTTAAGATCCTTTCTGTCAGTAAATCCCATGAAAAGACACAAACCCACACAGCTGTGATCCTACGAAGTATCATCTGGTTAGTTAAACCCTGGTGCCTCTTAGTCCTCTGTGCCTTATCCTGAATTAATCTTAATATAATGCTGGTTACATCAATTTCCATATTATATTGTACAATTTATTATTAAAATATCTTAAAATATCTCTTTCTATAGACATTTCTTCATGTATATTAACTCTCTTTTCTTTTGTTGCTGTTGTGTTTCTGGTATTTTGTGTAAAACTCAGTATTAAGAGGTGAAACCATGGCGAAGTACTCACAGCAGAGAGTCTGGAGCAGAGTGATGATGATGAGCAGGAAGCAGAGCAGAGAGAAGTAATGAGCCAGCTGTCGGTGCTGACTCAGACAACCTGAGAGACAAACACATGAACTTTACATACCATCCCGACAGGAGATGACTTAGCACAACACTGCAGATTTAAACAAAAGGTCAGTTCAGTTTTTATAGACTGGAACTGCCCCACAGGCAAACACAGGCCCCACTTACCCCCCGTGGAGTCCAGCCATGCGGACAGTTTCACTTTTATTTGCTGAAGTGTCGCTCCCCCACAGTGAGGTTTGTGGAGCATCTTTAGTAACTGCGATATCGTTTCTGGAAAGAAACACCGGTGTTGACTTTTCAAATGTCATTTTAATGCTCTGAACACAACGTGGGAACGAGGTCCTTCTCAAAACCTCAACAAATAAAGCTTTCGCTACCTGCATGGCAAGACATCACTGAAGATGGGAGTTTTATTTTATGTTGTAGCTGTTGTTTGATCGCTGAATCTCCAAAGCAGAAAAAGCAGCTTGTTCGTAAAAAGTAAAACTCATGCAAGTAATTGATTTTTAAGGTAAAATTTATTTTAAATATAAAGAAATGAAAATTACAAGCACTCTAAAGATGAATGCACCTGATCTCTGTGTAAAGTCAAATCTGCTGTAGTAAGATTGTAATTTTTTAAAGCAAAAGTGGCTAAAAAGAATCATAAAATGATAAATATTCAAACTTTACATGTGCAGATGAAGCAGAAAAGAAGAAGAAGAAGAAGAAGAAGAAAAAATTACTTTTGTCTGTAGACTTTTGCTGTTGTTGTTCTTCCAGCAGAGCCGACCCATTGTTCTCTCCCATGGTTTGAAGCCAACACTTCCAACAAAGCAAACAAAGCTTTTGTTTTAATTACTGAATTAATGCATAGTGGCTCTGTGTTAAACCCTCATATGGTGCTTTAATACCTAAAACCCTTTGCTCCCTGAAGGCAGGTACGAGAGAGCAGCGCAGCGTTCCTCTGGTTAGTGTTTAATGCAGACTTATATATCTCATATGAAAATAGCAGCTCCTCTGCAGCCGTATGCAAAGCAGAACGTTGCTCTGATAACCAAACAAGCAGTTATAGCTCCGATGGAAGTCTCATCAGTGTAATGCAGAGACATTAAGATCCCCACCGCTGAACTGCACTGTGTTTGACCTTTTAATCATGGCGCCCGCCAAAAGGTACTAGCTGCTGGCCACCATTAACCAGGGCAGAAGCCTCCATCTCTGAAAAGGTTCAACAATGACGTCACACCCAAGTTTTGACACTATTTATTGCTTTATTTGTCAGTAATAACGATCTAATTCTGTAATTGCCTCTCTTTGAAGTAGTCCTCGTGGTTTTCCCGCACACAGTGGGTCAGCAGGTAACAACAGGTGCTTGCATTTCACATGATGTGCATTCTTGTATCAGACGACACGACCGCCCCAGAAGAACGACAACATTAAAGTGACGGCGCCCTCCAGTGGCTGGAGTAGTTATGTTGGGAGCAAATGAGGAAGTCAGGAGGAGGTCAGGTGGAGTCGGTAAAATACTTCTTTAAAAGTGCAATCTCTGTTATTCCCAACTGTATCCATGACGATGGAGGGAGCATTTCCCCTAAACTAAACTTAATAATTCTAACCAAAAGCACAATGTGTCTCCTGATCCTCACCAAGTCATTCCAGTGCTGTATTCTGTCGTTTAGTGTGGAGAACTTGTTGGCTTGTCAGTAGGAAGACACATCAGTGGCTCTTCTTTTGTTGCATTGTGAAGCAAATATCTAATCAAATGCAGCTCTTACTCTACTCTGAGTTGCTATTTGAACTCTGAAAAAACAATGCAACATGTGCGTTCTGTGTTTTGTAGAGTGCAAAATGTTCAAAGAAAAAAAAAAGAGTTTGTAGTCCAGTTTGACTTCATAAAATATTTGAAATAGTTTTATTCAAAATCCTGACATATTTATTAATATTTGACAGCATTTGCAGTGCATTTCTGTCCTCTTTCAAGTTTTACAATTCAGTTTATAGTTTTGGCTTACACACGAGGGAGGGACTGTCGACTGAACACAATGCAGTACTTTGAATATTTACAGCCAAAGACACATGAATAATCATAGCAAAAAAAAAAAAACAACAACTAACAAACATCAAAATATACACAAAAGGCAAAAATAAGCAAGTATATGCACACAATTGTATACCTTATTTTTACATGTCTTATGTCAACATTCATCTTGCAAACTACACAGTTTGGTAGTAGTAGTAGTAGTAGTAGGAGGAGGAGGAGGAGGAGGAGGTGTAGGAGGAGGTGTATATATAACAAAGACAGGAGAAACATATGGAAGACATGTCACATGCATTTGGCCCACTATCATATGAAGAAATCAGGAGCATGGTTTTAAAGTGCTGCTCGCCTTGGCATTACGTTTGAAGAAACTTTTTGCGGATATTTACAGCTGTAGTGCGACACTGACGGGATGATGTGGTCCTGATGCTGAGAGAATCTATCACCATGGCAACAACAGATACCTCTTTTTTTTTTTTTTTTTTTTTTTTTACTATCAACACAGAGAGTTTAACTCACCGGGGATGGGGTTACGATGAACAAAAAAAAAATAATTTTACTCTCAAAGATGTGCTTTACAAACAAACACGGAGTTAAGAGTGCATCAAGAAAGTGCTATGTACTTATTAAATTATTTACAATGTGAGAAATACATGCTTTTAATCTGATTTAATTTACATGTACAAAAACCTATTTGTTATAAAAACATGAAGGTGCATCTACAAACAGTTACCATGACATCAACAATGCCTCTTTTCACCTCTTTATCTCCGCTGAGCATGTGTGTGTGTGTGTGTGTGTGTGTGTGTGAGAGAGTCTGCCATATGTTTTGAGCTGGTCGGAAATAGGCAGGATCAGATCAGTTGTCCACAGGTAAATCCTGCTGTAAGCCACCTGTTGCTGAGGAGACATCAGCATTACTGCGGTGACATGTTGGTGGTCAGCGCTGTGTGGATGCAGTCAGGTGGCCGAAGCGTGTCATGTCTGACTTATGCTGTTATGTAACGGCGGTTTCACTCTTGAGCAGAGAAACAGATCCAGACAGAGACAGAGATATTTTTCCTCAATGTAAAACATCTTTTACACTTATGAAGAACACATAACACATGAATTACATATGTTTTTTCTTTCTACAAAAGAGCCTGTTGTAGGGTTTTCAATATGAAATACTAGTACAAAACAGTCTGCCGAAGTCTCACTGTGCAAAATTAACATCAGTAGGTTGTTCTAACTCCATGTAGAATTTGACCTGCATTGTAAAAAAGTCCTGCAGCAGCATTATTCCTCCTTTGTCTCCACAAAACCCACATGAATCATCACAGTTCAGGTCTTGATGTGGCTTTATTTGTAAGCGATCCTGTGCCCTTCAGACACTCTTTCACCTCCTGTAATGTTTATGTTGCTCACATACCAAACAAAAAAGCTGGTGCAGGCGAGCTACTGGCAACAAGCAACCTTTGGACCTGTTCTGATGGAATGAAATCCTATTATGTGTGTTGGATCTCTCCGAGCAGCTGTAGTCATGACCACACAGCCGCTAAATCCAAAGCCCTGCGCTCTTTGGAGCCTTTAAAGTCGTCCTGCTGAGAGCGCCAGAGCGAAGAAGTGAGGGTGTAGGTGGAGAAGGCAGAAAGATCGAACGGGAATGGCAAAAATATATTGAAAAAGCAAAATAACTCCTTGCTCTGTCTGTTGCCCATGGCTGAGCTTGTGTTATTAAATGTCTGCAGACGAATATGATGTAAAGCCAGAGTAAGCAATGAAATAAATGATTCCCCCGTCTTTGATCCGTGACGAGAAAACATTTCCCCTCTCTCCGGCTATTTATGACAAGGACATGTGATCACAAACTGTGACGCGGCTGATGCTGCAGCTCTGGACGTGGGGATCCAGTGGCAGCCCTAGTGGCAGGGGTCAAAGGGGACCTCGGCGAGCCCTCCGTGGAGCTCCACGGATTCCTCCGACCAGGACATGACGTCACCGACGAGGTGGCCTCCGCAGGTCGCCTGGCTGTAGATCTCATTGGGCGTCAGGACTCTGGACCAGAACTGGAGATCGGACAACTCTCCCATGAAGGACTGAGTGACGTCGAAGCGGCCTCCCATCGTGTCCTGTGAGGAAGGTCGGACATTTTGAATGGACTGAATTCTAATTGAGGGATTGCTGAGTGAAGAGAGTGAGTGAAAGTCATCAAACGAAGAGTACAGCTAAGTTCACTCACGGCTTCAGGAGGAACGGCTGCCTGACGAGTGACCGTATATGTTTGTGAAGTTAAACAGGTTTGTAGTTACCTGCTCCTGGCCCAGGATGAAGATCCCTCCTGGTCTGATGGGGTGCCAGGCTGACAGGTTTTGCCCTGAGCCTTTCTTCACCCCGTCCTGGTAGACCTCCCAGACTCCATCTCGCGTCGACCACGTGATGCACACGTGATGCCACTTCCCATCCGTCATGGTTACGGGCAACGTCACCGCCTGAGCACACAGATGGAGAGACACAGGTAGACAGAGGCCACTATCGATGAGGGCAACACTGTGCTCCAAATGTCATCAATCTGAATGAAATTGTTGCATTAAAAGAAAAAATAAGATGCTTTCACAGAATTCAACTTTTAACAAACGTTGGAAATGTTCCCAGTGGTGGATATTTCTCTCTGGAACTTTAATCCACATAGAAACAACATTTTTTTTTTCTTTGGTCGTGAGGAAAGACCTTCTTCTTTCCCAGTGATCACTGTAACATTGTGGGAACACAACAAACCTCTCTTGAATAACAGCTTTGGACAACTTTACATGCGAGGGCTCACTAATGGAGGGAAAGAGGATTAGAGTGACATATATTCATAAACTGTAGGACGTTAATTACTGAGATTAATCTGCATTCTGGGGAACGTTTAACTGGGTCATTGATCAGTTTGATGACTGAAAAGTGTGTGAGCAGAGGAAAACAAACATGACAGTTAATCCCTCCTGGTAATGTCACTCCTACAGACAATTAAGCCAATCAATTACATTAATGGGATTGTTGATTTGTTTGCTGAGCTCACTGCTCACAGTTCTGGGGCAAGGGAGAGAATAAGACAAACATCTGTCTTCCGTTTAGGGGAAAAGGGTATCAGCCTTTCAGAGAATGAAAGATTAGAAGGTTAAGGGAATAATTGAATAATTTGTACGTCAAAGAATCTGCGTATAAGTTAATGACTTGTTAAATCATAACGTGCCATTCAAATGCAAATAAAACCAAACTGGTTTCATAAAATGCTCTCAAGTGTTTGTGGGCAAAGTAGCAAAAAGAAATTAACAACGTTCACGTGTTTCTTAAAGGCTCTAATGCACGAACACAGATAAGCAAGCATCTTCCTCTGACACTGGATCATTATGGGAGAAAACACAAGCAGACCATTTACAGTCGAAGAGGTCTCCACTGTAGCCGGCTCAGCCCCGACACAGTATCGAGGCTCTGTAGCTATGTGTTAGCAAAAGAAGCTATTTAATTTACAGGCACATCTCAGCTACCGTACTGTGAGTACTTCTTCTGTCAGCATGGCACATCTGGAGTGGTACAGATGTCAAAAGACACGGTGGGTGTCCCTTTTTCTGTGCAGCTCTGCGTGAGTATTGTGGTCCTGAGTCTGAGGTCACTGTCCTCTCTCTGTAGCTCTGACCTGCTCTGATGAAGTGATGTTAACCTGCCAGTCTGAGCTGTGACTATCACACCTCCCTGCATGCAAGATTATCAACACCCTATGTGAGAACTACGTGTTACCTACCAACATTAGTCTCCTCAAGCTCAGGGAAGCTGCTTTTTGACTGGAAAATCCCTCTATAAGAACTTCATAGAGGGCCCTAAGTCTTTAATCTTTTAATATACAAGTGTACCAGTGTTTTCTGCTCCAGAATCAGTGGTAGAAACAGGAGCTGTGTGTCTTCTCTGCCCCTTGACTCTTTACATTAAGCTTACTTTTTTTAATGCATCGCTTTTACCTTGTCGTTGATGAGCAGCTCCATGGGGTTACTGCCCCACTCGATGAGCACCAGCTCATTGGCTTGTCCGGGCACGGCGTAGGAGAAGGGGGTGCCGAGGCCAGGACCTGCTCCTGACTTCAGCTGCAAGCAGATAGTCATGGCAAAGATCTCGTTGACCACCGACCGCTTCATCCTGGCGTACATGTAGTTGGTCCTCATGGGGAAGTCGAGCAGGAAGGCGCTGGGACTCTTTAGCTTCTTGTGGTTTCCTGCTGAGATGGAGCGTGCAGGATTCAGATAAAAACAAGCACTGCTATATTTTGCTTAGTTTCAATCTTGCTGCCTCTTCCTGGAGTCCTTTAGTATGAATCATTTAATGTGTGAGTTAAACCCATTTGTTGGCTTGATTACATTTAGGTCACAGAACTAAGCCACTGTTGTCTGTAAAATAGACTCACATTTACAAACTTCGACTGAACTGTCTCTGAAATCTATGAAGACAAAACATACTCCTTCCTGGTGCGCAGTGAAAAGGATTAAAAGTCATTTCACAGACTGCATCTGAATTCCTTCAACCAAAAACAACTGGAAGATGTGTCGGAGGTGTAGAGAAGAGAGCAGAGAGAGCGCTACGAGCCTCAGAAGTGTTTTCACCAGCAGTAAGGGACAGGTTAAAGTGGAGCTGTTGCCTTTTCTGTGAGTTAGATATATCCAAGTCATCACTGGATGAGATTAAAATGCAAAATCAATGATTAACAATGAGACTAAACTGCAGTAGCTCTGTGTGTGTGTGTGTGTGTGTGTGTGTGTGTGTGTGTGTGTGTGTGTGTGTGTGTGTACCATGGTCAGTCTTGCCGTGGTGCAGCTGGCTGAACACGGTCTCCAGCTTGCTGTGTCCGGCGCCCCGCAGGCTCGACTCTTTGCTGCTGAAGGGCAGCCGCCGTGGGTGATGATCGCTACCAGGGTGGTTGTCATGGTTGTCGTTGCCGTGGTGATTGTCGTGGTGGTCATCGTGGTGGTCATCATAGTGACCGGGTCCGTGGTGATAGTCGTGGTGACTGCTGCCATGGTGATCAGTGTCGTGACCACGGTGGTCGTCGTGATGGTCGTCGTGATGGTCGTCGTGGTGGTCGTCGTGGTGGTCGTCGTGGTGATCGTCGTGGTGGTCCTCGTGGTGGTCATCGTGGTGGTCATCGTGATGGTCATCGTGGTGGTTGCTGTGATGGTTGCCATGCCGACCATGATACCGCCTGTGGTGCCAGTCATAGTGGTGGTCGTGATGGCGGTTGTGGTGACCGCTGTGATGGTTGTACCTGTGGCTGCTGTGGTGGTTGTTGTTGTTATGATGGCTGTCGTGGTGGTCGTTATGGTGACCGGTGCCATGTTGATCATCGTGGTGGTCGTCATGGTTGCCACTGCCACGGTGGTCGTCGTGGTGGTCGTCGTGATGGTCGTCGTGGTGGTCGTCGTGGTGATCGTCGTGGTGGTCGTTATGGTGACCGTAGTCACGGTGATCTCGGTAGTAGCTGTGCAGCTGCTCCTCCAGAGCTGTGATTTTCCGCTGGAGGAGTTCTCTCAGGGAGCTGGAGTAGGAGCTGGAGGAGTTCCTGGCCTGCAGACGCATAAACACATCAGTTAGGATTTCTGACAGTCTGACAGAGTGAAAGCAAAACACACACAAACTCTGCACTGTTAGAAAGTTAGAACATGAATCAGATAATGGCTTCAGAAGTGCACATTTTCACTTGTCAAGAGATTAAAAGACTCTGAATTGCTGTTTGCCTGGGTCTTTCTTTTATCTGTGTATATGGCACTTAATGTATTTGCTTATCCTGCGTACTGTATCTATAGGCTACACATTTATTTGGCACCATCTTAAAATGTATTTATCATTATATATTTTTATTATCATGTATTCCCTACTTCCTTACTTTGCCCTGAAACCTTCCTGAAACTGTTCCTACCACAGGAATTTTCCCAGAATCACCAGCATCTTTGTCATAACCATCATCATAATCATCAACATCCTGCGAAGATCTTTGGGTTAGGATCATCATCAAATGATAACACGTTACACGTAATGACATCTGAAATTCAAGAGAATCCAGTAGTAATGTCAGTAATAAATATTAAACTGAAAGATGCTTAATCTGAAAGTCTTATATTCAGTCAAAAGTCAGTAAACTGAGTGATAAGAAAAATGATGGTGTGACATTTAAAGTTGCATCAGACTAGTTTCCGGCCCTCTCTTCAACTCCTCCTCCCCCCTCTCCCTTGCTCATCCTCGCTTTCCTCACCAGCAAATCCGGCTTTGTTCCCTGCCAGCGCACGCCACGATTAATAGCCTCGTCAGAGGGGATGAAGCTAATTGAAGGTGAGGCTGGCGAGCGCGTGGCCAAAGGCTGGTGGCATAGACATCCTGTTAGAGGAGGGAGTGACGGGAGGTAAATCCTGGCTCCGCTTCTGTTTTGTCTCACACCTTTGAGGGAGATTGGAGGGGATTTCTGGCAGCACTTTCCCTGAGCGTAGCCTGAGACCACCTGCACTGATAATGAGGCTTTCACAGGCCAGCGGGCAGCAGGGCTTTAGTCTTGCAATGTGACACCAGCATGATTAAATGTTGTAACACAAGTGAGACAGCAGAACTGCATACATGTCTCGTTTTAGATGCTCGAACGCAATTTAGGTAATGTATCACATACTCTCACATACTGTGCAGCGTCTACATGTGAGAAAAGATGAAAAATCTGGGAAAATAACAGCAGTGACGACCTACTGAGTTCCTACTGATTTGCTGCCTTGCTCAGACTAAAACAAATTAAAGCTTAAACATGAATGTTTTTTGGATGTGTGGATGAGCAATTCCCAACCTTTTCAGCGTTAAAAGTTAAAAAGTTGACTTTGTTGGCAGCGTTTCCTTTGGGAAAACCCTCCTTAATCTAAAAATGATCAACCAGGAGGAATGAAAATTAAATGAATGTTCAAATAACAACCTGATCTGGAGATCTTCCTCAGAGAGGATGGGACCCTCCCTCTTCTTCCCTCACCTGTCGTCCTTTAAGCTTCACTCGCCTGACCCCATCATGTGACGGTTGGACACCGGGGGGTTGTTTAAGTCCAGGGGTGAGGCCTAATCAACTTAGAGCAGCTTTCTTTATGAGCTCAGGCTTGGCCACTGATATCCAGGAGAGGGATCGAGAGCCGGAACAAGGCAGGACATTAGAGGCCAGTGGCTCAGAGACAAACAGCTGAGACATTGGCTTTGTGGGTGGTGTGTGTCTGACTGCCGGCTGCTTCTTGATGTGACTGTTGAATCTCACTTTTGTTCACAATCGTACGTGTTCCAATACGACATTTAGCCACCAAGAATAACATGAAAAATTCTACCTGGAAAATACGTTTTATTAATGAAAAAATTAATTGCTTTTAAAACTTTTAATGTAGTAAAAAAAACAGAATCCTATGGGTTACCATGTCGTCGTGAAACAGGTTGTGGTATTTTTGCAGCGGGCTGATTCGGCGGCGGAGCTCATGACCCTTAATGACGCAAGACGTGACCCCAATTAAGTCAAACCTTTGATAGGCTTCGGCCTCCCTGCAGACAGCCGGACTTTGCCGACACACTGCTGAGCAATTCAGAATGTTTTTGCGGTGCAGACGGTGTTAAGTCCTCCTTCAGATTATTACAGAACATTTACCCATTTCACCTGAAACTTCAGAGCTTTAATTACAGCCACATATCGATAGGAGACAGTGCTGCGCCTCACTTACCCTGCAGTGTTTTTGCATAGAGAAGAAAATAAATTGAAATTCTGTAGGAGACAGTTTGCCTTTTTTGAACAGTGTTCACAAGTTGAATCAGTTAACATTTCACATTTCACATATTCTCTGTTCTGTTTATACTTAACAAGGGAACTTCTATCAGCTTTAACTCTCTCTGATCCTGTATTTTTCTGTTTCAACGCTGCCACTCACACTAGGTTTTGTCATTTACATTCACATGTCGGCCCTCTTTATTTACCTTCAAGTCAAAGCTCCAACACGGCTGAGCAGAATTACATTTAACCGTTAAGAACAAACACTTGTATAGCACAAGTAGTTCCCTTTACATCCCTTTCTTTAAACCTTTCAGCTTGTTTAACTGTGGTGGCTGAAGCTACAAGCCAGAGAGTCCATTAAGGTGGAGCTCCAGCTCTCAGTGCAGGGGCAAGAAGCAGGCGCTTGTGTTACAAGACAGCAAACAAGCTACAAACTATTACTTGTAGCTTCTAGTTCGTCTTTTAGTGCATACCTTTACTGGCATTGCTCAAAACTTGCTAATTTTTGTTTGTGTTCCTGCAACCACTTTTTTCTAAATGCAGATTCTCCCTTAGACCCATTCTGCTCACCTGGACACTGGGCAAAGAAGACACTTTTGGTTTGTCGGTTTCAGAAAATAACAAATCTGAAATCCCTACTTTTCAGTGTCCTGCACTCACCTGTAAGCTCTCCAGCCTCTCCTTCAGCGTCTGCAGTGTTTTTCCGGTCTGTTCGGGAGAGAAGGAGCTGTGTTTTCCATACGACGAGCCCTTCCTGTGGTGGGGGTCTGACCTGTGGCTGCCGTGGGAGTAGTGGTGGTCGTTGCTGTGATACGGCGGCGGCCCGTGGTGTAAGGACGATGACGTGTGGTGGTTGCTGTGGTGCCCGTGGTGGTCATCGTGGTTGTTGTCGTGATGGTTTTCATGATGGGTATCGTGATGGTTGTCGTGGTGACCGATGCTATGGTGACCACCAAAGCCCTCGCACAGGGTGAGCTTGGCGGTCAGTTCCCTGATGGTCTCCCTCTGGTCCAGGATGGTCTCCTTTTGCCTCACAAGGCTCTCGCGCAGGTGCAAGATGGTGGCTTTGGCCTCGTCAGACATCATGCTTCGCCGGCTACTCCCATTGTGGCCGTTGGTGTTACTGCTTGGTCCATGGGGCACGCTGGGTGGGGAATAGCAGCTGGGGTCTGCTTCTGGGGGAATTGGGGTGCAAACAAATTTGGGACTAATGCCATAGTCGTGTTCTATACCAGGCAAACTGCCTGCTGCCGCTACACAGGACAGGAAGGAGTAGAAAATTAGAGAGCGTACGGGGAGGAAGGGGAGGACGAAGCCCAGAGAGGCTCCAACCCATTGCTGGTGGCGTGCAGACAAAGGCACGAGGCTCAGAGGACTGACGTCTCTGGCCATATTTGGCCTGAGTCCAAGATATTCTTTGACAAATGACAGTCCTCCCAGGCCTTAGCTTTGTTGTGATGAACACCATGAATGGAGGTCATATGCGTTGGGACAAAACATATCAACAGTAAAATCGTGGATGAAATCTCCTGCCAGACAGCATAAATCCCTTTCAGAGGACAAATAGCCAAACTCCAAGGCAGTATTTCAAAAGAACACAAAGAGTGCTGCCAAACTCTTTAGCTGTTCGCCTTTGAGACAACCCTGCAAGATCACGCAAGGATTCTTGGCTCCATGGCAAGTTAACAGAGCTGGGCTGATGTATCCTGATAGGTCCTTCTGCTGTCTTGGGAAAGAGGCGCTGGGCCACCGCCAGCCAGGTGATCCCTCTTGGCTCTAAGGACCTCCTGTGTTTGACAGCCAAGAGTAATCCCTTTAACTTCGGCTTCTAACCACCCATCAGATCGCAGAGTACTCTGGGAGAGAGAAAGGAAAAACAAGATATCAGAAAAACAAGTCTAGACTCTGAGATATAATGGAACATAAATGAAGTGGCTCTGTTTTGAATAAAGGAGTATACTGATGTTTCTGAGTGCAACGTCCAGTTTCAAGCGATAATAATTTGGATTGCAACCAATTAGAGCAACAAAACAAAAACTAGACATCATGATGTACAAATGTAAACGTGTGGCTACCTTGCAGGTAAAAGAGTGGAGCTTAAAGTGGACAGAACGACATTCAAGAGAAGGGAATTAATACCAAACAGCATTTATATAAATGGATGTATAGCTATGTTAGTTTAGGCAGATAACAGACTGAGAACGCGTAGGAGAAAAGTAATCTGCATCATAAACAGTTCATCTCCAATTATCAAATCGCTCCTTCAATCCGTCAGCATTTCCTGTCTGCACTGAGCCAGCTGACAGTATAATATTCAGTGACGCCAGCAGGCAGGTAGACGGCGTTGAGGGGGAGGCCGCTGCGGGGTCGTCAGTGCCTCACCAGGACAAGGTGTAATGAGATTACAGCCAATTAATCTGCCCTTAAAACCGCAGCCCAGCAATTCGCATAATGGAAGCTGGTTTTCATTTGAAACATGGGCGGGCCTGTGCACCAGTCAATGCCAGAGCCGGCATGTTTACTGGCTATTTAGGGAAAGTACAGTGAGTGGAGGCAAAGAGTTTAGGAAGGGAGGGATCCCAGAAAATATCTCTTATTTGAGCGCAGTATTGACGAAGCTTGAACCAAAGCCACGTGTCCGTAGTTGCTTCAGAGCTGCTAAGAGCTCCAAACAGTTACCATAAATATTTCATAGACATATACACACACATGTATACTGTATATATGTATATACAGTATATATATACACAGTATGTGCACATGTTGTTCTCATTTGGGTCCAACAATGCCCACTTGCACATCCCTATCTGTCAAAGTCTTCCTCACCAGCTCAAAATTCAGTTTCCAACATTATTCTGCCTAATTTGTGAAGGTTTCCTGACCTTATACAGTAAACTGATGTAAACATGTCAGTGAAAAACAATAGACACAGAAACACAGATATTTCTGGTTGCTTGGCCAAGGAAGTCAAGAATTTCTGTGCAGGCGTGACGGTTTTATATAATTCATTTTTATGAATTAAAGTGAGCAAAGCTGTTGGGAAAAAACAATTTTCACATTTCGCATGACTCTTTAATGAACTTTCCATCTGAGGCAAGTCTTCTTCCTGCTCTCTGGTTCAGACAGAGGGCAAGATGTAAAGCCAAGAGGAAGACTTTTCAGAAGACAGAGGACGCTGGAGCCGCCAAGCTTCTTATCTCTACAGCCTATCACCAGTTTAAACACCCACAGCACCCATTAGGTACAAACTGCTGAGTCTCAGGCACCTCGGCTTCTGTGAAAAATGATAGCGTTGGTTGTATGTAAGTGTCAAGCTTCTTGGTTTGTGTTTGGTGTTAAAACAATGCTTAAAATTTTGAGAATTGTTTGCTTTCTGGCTGAGATTAAGATGAAAAGCTTGATGTCATATCTCATATCTGTAGGTTAAAGCAACCGGAAACAAGGAGGGAACAGTCCGTCTGGTTCTGTCCAAAGGTCGACTAATCTGCCTACAAGCACCTCTAAATGTCTTATACTGTTGGTTTAATGTACAAAAAGGGCAAAAACAAGTTGTGATAGCATGTGCTGGACTATTTCTTACAGTATATAGCACATGAATAACACGACGGCGAGGATGGATATCTGTCTCTAAAAGTAGATACTGACATTTTGTGCTTTTGGCTGACGTTCAGAACATAAATAAATCTTTGAATCTTCAGTTTTTAAAGGCAAAAATGGAGCTGACATTGTTTGGATCATCATGAAATGACGCAACTTTAAGAATAACAGCCTGGTGTCAGATGCTGCCGGCTGCATCAGGAGAGTAGAAGTGTAACTCCACTCACTGTATAATTGTGAGATGACGGAGAATGGCACCTCTAACTAGTAACTCTAAATAACTTAAACTGTGTGTGAGAGGTCAATATTATCATTCACAGGAGTTTAAGCTATTTAGAGTTACTGGTTAGAGCGTTATTTAAAAAAAAAAAGGAGTTCATGAAGTAGACAAGTCCCAAATGGTCAGTAGCATTTATATATCTATCTAAATAGGAGGTGGCCTGTTGAGCCATTTAAACCCATGAAATGCATATTTTGATATATTTAATAAGAACTATCAGTGTCAGTACCATTGTTAGATTACACTGTAGTCGTTTAGCTTACACACGTTTTGTGTGCAGTGCCTCTTTAATAAAGTGAGCATTCAGCCAGCAGCGGAGGGCTTTAATCTGACAGCGAGCTCTGCTGTCTGATAGTTAGACAACATTAGTGGAGGTTCAGGGTATTTATGATGCTTCACTGAGGCACGAGGCGTCACACATGAGCCTGAAGAGCATCACTTCATGTGCAGCATCATCGAGGAGAACAATCCTGCTGTTGACTGAGACAAAAGGAAGAAAGGCAGTGGGTCTGTATGAATGACATTACAGTGTATTAAGTATAAGTATAACTTTTTTAACTTACTGCATGGAGCGATCACGTGTTTTAAGTGTGTTTAAAACAGTTAATGCTGATATACAAAGACAATTAACAGCCTACATTTTAAAATACACATTATGAATTTGTTATATTTAAAGTTTCTCTCATTTTCTCCACATTTCTTTTCCTCCAATCATAATTTGCACTGTAGTGTGTTTCAATGGGTCGCTGCAGAAATCGACAGCGGCGTCTCAGCGGCCTTGGCGGTGCTGTACATCAGGTCGATAAACATCTTATCTGCTCGCTTGTGGAGCCGGAGCAGACCACAGGAACACATCTCGCCGCCTGTTCTCCTCCGCTCAAGGGTGACAGACTAATAGGATTGGTTGGATTTAATGCTATTTAATGAGGGATTGGCTGCAGGGTCCTGGTTCCACCGGAGGAACTTGCCTTTCCACCCACAAGCCATTGTTGTCACACGTGTCAGTGCAGAGGAAGGACGTCAGTGTGACATGCAGCTGGTGATGATAACGGGGCAGTCAGCAGCTAATACGAACAAAGATCACTTTTTAAACATTTTGTACAGGCACTCTTCACTCTCCTTCCACCACCACATTGTGTTTAGATAGCATGTTCAGATTTATTATGACAATCTACATCTTTCAGTGTTAAAAACTCTTCAGGGAGATGCTGACTGGACTCACAAAGCAAATACTGTCATACTGTTAATAGTGTTGGTTTAAATGCTTTCTAACTATGATGCTCACTATAGAGTAGAAATATATAAAAAAAACAATAGAAAATTAATAATAAATTGTTATAACTTGTATGGCATTTAACAGAAACCTCTGCACTACATCTCTGCTTGCCCGTAACGTGGACGTACATGTGCACGCTGAACCTCTCAAGCCGATCCCAGCCCCTCGCCGGGGTCAGTTATCCAGGTTCATTGGATATACATCCTACCAAGTGGCCTCGCCCTCCTTGCAGCTTAAAAAACACTCCTCCTCCTCCTCCTCCTCCTCCTGCGCATGCCCTGAGCTCACCCTCTTGCCTGATGCAACACATCACACAAGCCCCCCACCCTCCCTGTCAGGTGCAGCTGACAGGATGGTAAACCCAGAGTGTGGAGGAGGTGAGTCATGTCTGTCTGAACGTGACTCGCCACAACACAGAGCGGCCAAGTGGCACTGATGTAGCTGTAAGTGTTGTGGCATCACATGTCAGAGCTAAAAGTCTTCACTTCTTTAGACACAGCCAGGCGTCCAGCTGGGGGAGCACTCAAACACTGGGAGGGACTGCACAGAAATCAACCCGTCGCTATGTGCAGTTTCAATTTGTGCATTGAAAAGGCTGAAGTGGAAAAGTAAAGCACAGAAACAGTAAATCACGCAGAGTGTGCCTTAAACATGCTCTGAGCAGACAAACTTGTAATAATCGATCACTGGTGGTGGATGGAAACGCTCATTCATTTGCATTTTCTTTCGCCGATTTTTTTAAAATAAAAAAATTGCACTACATTTGGATGGAACCAGTGTTTTTTCATTGAGGAAGAAGAAGAAGACAGTTAGACAAACAAACCAGAGAGTCTAAAAAGTTGTTGCCACAAATGAAAGGCCGACATTTTGGAGAACGTTTTAAATCAATATCTGGTCATTCCACCAACTACAAATGTTGGAAATGGAAATATTTGCTCACAGCAGCTGATCTCTATGTTTCCTCCACATGAGAAAACTGAAACCTCCATTCAGAAAAAGAAAAGATACTCAAACTATTAAAGCAGAGTTTTGCAAACACAAACTCCTCCAGAGAATAAAGTTCACAGATTTGTGTGAACATTTATTTAATCTTTATTTAACCAGTAAAAGCCTGAAACATACTAAATCACTACTGCACATCAGGTTAATACGGAGAGATTTAATCTAAACAACAATCAGACGCTGCTCTCAGTTGAATCTTAACTGTTTCTAAGTAACTACAAACTTTAAACGTGCACTTTACAGATTTTAGTGCATAAAACTATTGTTGAAACATGCTTTTATGTAATATGATGATTTTCATCATTAAAACTTAATTTTTTGGGATGTTATGTGACATTGATGCAGAGATTTAGCTTTAGAACTAATTCCTGTAATATTTAGTTTATTATTATTTATTTAGTTTAGTTTAGTTATGACTTTTTTTTTAATGAAATCGAACTCCGAGGACTTGTGGTTGAACAGATGTTGTGAAGACTTTTTTATGAGGTATTTCTAGTTGTGAGGACTTTTCTTTTCTTTGACTATTATTTGTTATGATTTTAAGATACTTTTCTGCTTTTCATTGTTCTTTGTCCATATATTGAAAATGTCTCCTGTCACTGTAGCATCACATGACTTTATGTTGTTGTAATACATCAGATTTCTAACTATTAACTTATTACTATATCTACTATTTGTTGTTTTCACAGCGTTTTGGCATCAGTGTAAATAAACTTTATACATGTTTGAAGTGTATTTGTTTCCAGATATCACTGTAACTTGGAATTAATCTGATTTCTTGGAATACAAATAACACAGTAACCTGCCCAGGATGAGAGCGAATAACGAGCTGACAGACAAACTAACACTATCAAGGATGATAACTCTTAGAAATAAAATAAATCATCTATCTCCCTGTCGCTGCAAAACAGGCAGCAGTTCAATTCAAATCAGCTGAAAATGGCTGCTTGGCTGACGAGTTACTGATTTACTCCTTGAACCCCATCCTGCCTCACATTCACACAGCTACATGTAATTATAGTTTAGAGCTGCCCGGGTCAATAGTCCTCTACTGTGCAGCTGCTGAGTGCCACATGTGCTGAACGGCACATTTGCACCATTGTATGTTTTATTTTAGTACATTTTGGTGTCAGTAATTTGGTCTTTTGTGATTTTACACTAAAGTGTTATCTGTCTTTTTGCTTTGACCTGAATCCATTACCCCGAGCAGATTGTGTCTCCAAAAGTAACAAGACTTTTAATAGTAGATGCTTCCATTTCTCCTCTCTTTTGTTTTAGCATAGTAGCTTTAGAGGCAAGTAAAAAGTGATAAAGTCCCCTTCAAGTTGCCACACAGGCTGCTGGAAAATGTATAGTAGTTATGCTTCCTATCATACTTTAAATCTTTACATTTAAATCAGTTTCATTTAAAGGTTTGGAACAGTTTAAGCAGTAGTGATGCATGTGGCAGCCCCACCACATTTAGCTGGTGTCTCTTGTCTTTCCTGACACTGACTGTAACCTTAACCTCAGCCAAAGTGGTTTATTTAGCAAATGATGTACTATTGTCTCATAAAATTATACATTTTAACTTTAAGCTATCGTTTTTTTGCAGTCAAGCGTTCATGAAGATGATGCCACGCAATAACATTAGGAGGGAAAAACAACTCCGGCGTGGGTGAACTCGAGCTAACCTCAAGCTGCTCCCGTGGGTGAGCCAGAGGTCAGCACCCTGCCTTCACCCTGAGGTTAAAACTCCGCCTGAGCTGACACACAGACGGGCCCGGGGTCGTCCTCGCCGGGCCGGCTGGGAATGCTTGTGATGCGGTGAAAAGCTCTCGGGCTCAAGCGGAGAGAGTGAAAACATGAACCACCTAATGTGACAATACAGGCGGTGCGCTGCGCTGCAGGGAGCTCAGGTTTCACACCAAAGGTCTGGACTGTCCAGTGTAACAGAGAGACTTCAATCAAATGTCATCACAAAAGCACATTTCAAAAGTGTCAAAAGCCAAAAGCATCAGTGGCTTCGCAACTGTGGATTCTGGACAGTAATGAGGGACCAGTTTTAATGTTCTTTCCATTGTGAAATCCTGTGAAGCACTTTGTAACTTAAGTTTAATAGGCACTTCATGTGAAGTTGACTCTACTCTACTCTGTCCTGTTTTATTTCGATTTTGGTTTTTGGTCTCTGAAGCACTCTGCTGTTGTAGGAAAGTGTGATGATAAAAAGTGCCCCACAAATAAGAGCACAGCTGCAAGAGCTGCTCAACACGGATGAAAACAAACAACAATAACATGGTTTCCTCTGCAGAGGATTCATGCTGAAGCTAAAAGTTTTAGTGGAGAACTCCAAACTTATACACACACTGAACTTTAGGTAATCGCCTTCCAATGTGAAATATACAGGTAGACCTTCCTTTTACCCAAGACTTTAAGTCACTGCTCAGTCTTTAAAATGATCAACAGTCAGTGGTTTAATGAGAGCAGCGTCATGCTTGTTGACATAAAGGGTTGATGGATCTCCTCACATTTTGTCTGGCCCCTGTAAGCTGTCTCTGGCCTCGCTGCCACTAATGAAGAGGAGTCAACCCAAGGTCTCAGTCCAGCACGTGGCCTCTAGTCCATCAGCGATGCACTGAGCGGGCCAACGGTTTACTGACGTACACAAGAGGGGAAACTGGACGGGATGCGAGCCAACGCGACGGGAGACTCCCCCGTACTGGATGGCCCTTTAGCTTTTGGAGGCACATTGTTAAAAACCAAGGTGGTTGTGAGATTTCAGAAGATGCAACAGTTTATGAACGTATTAACCACAACAGTTCCTTTGTTAAACAGAGATGATATCTACGGTAAAAATCTGACATGCCGAACAAAAACTACGCCAAAGGAAAGGAAACAGTGCAGCTACCACATGACCACATACACATGTAGTGTATCTATACAATAAAGAGGGTTTTTGACTTTGACTTTTTGAACACATTAGCTAAAGACCACACGTCAAACACGTCGGGATCTTAGCTGCACGTGAACTAAAGCTCATCATAACTGCACTTAAAATGAGATGAGGCTCAAGGTGCGGCGCACGAACATGGGACACCTGGAAATACCAGCAACAACAGGAAAATATCGCACTTGTTTGGGAACAAAAATACTTAACCCTTAAAAAAACCCTTAAAACCCTTAAAATGAATCATTCAGTCATTTAAATGCTGTGTTTTTTCTGATGCTGCCTCACGTCAAACCCACTAACATTGTTAGTTTTAATGCACTGATACACAACTTTATATCATCAGATAAATTCAGGATGTGTCTCTGTTTGTTAGCAGCAGATACAGATTCAGTTATTGAGGCCTTTTAGTTTTCACAGGGCTACAAATGCATATTAGCACAACTACATTTTCCTGTTTCTGGTTATTCTATATTTGATGTTTGGTTAAATCTTTTCTCAAAAATGTCTTAAAGGATAACTTTGATATTTAATCAATGATATTTAACAATCTACTTTGAGAATTGGCCCAGTAGATTACCTCAAACCAGCAATAATGGCTGAAAGGGAATCCTTTTGGGGCAACCGTACCGGTCAAAGTGCTTGTTTTTGCCACTGACTCGCTCAGAGGCAGACCTGTAAGATCCTTTTTGTTTAATCAGACACAGCTCTTGTGTCGCTCTCTTCAGAGTCACCAGACTTCAGTGATAAAGACAGTCATTTTACATCGCTGAACCCGCTAGTTCTTGTCTCAGTCAGTCAGTTTGTTTGTGTTACTTTGTGACTTTGGTGTTTTAAAAGGTTAGTTTGGATCGAGCACTATATTTGTTTAACACACAATAATACTGACAAACTGACTAATCGAGGCTGCACTAGACCAGCAACTCCCATGTTCTCTGTGGTAAAATCACTATTTTTGTCAATGGAGTCTGGTGACCTTGAAGAGAGCGACATAAAGGTGATCTATCTCTGTAGGAATCATTTTTCAAAAAGTTGTTGACACTTAGAATAATGATCGGAGCCCACCAGAGGCAAAAACAAGCCCTTTTAATGAACGTGCTATGACTTGCGGAGATGCTCAAAAGGATTACATTACAGCTTTGTAAAAAGAGAGAGTCATTTTGATTTCAGGGTAAGTTCAGATACCTCAGAGGAAGATAGATGATCACAGCTGCAGTGCTGTGCTATATGTGCAGCACATACATGTGGCCCATGGGCTTATAGCTTATAGTAGACTGTCCATTGTGCCTCCTTGAGAAACGAATCATTATTATCATTATTTTCAATATTAAAAAAATACACAGGCTTCCCTAAAAACTGCACCTGAAGATCTAATTCAGGATGCAGGAGCTTTATTTACATCATCTGCATCACTGTGACCAAACTACCTCCAGCAGTACCTCATCAAGTAGCTCACACAAGAGGCTTCTTGGTAAAAAGTTTAAAATCGTAGTGGTTTGTGTTTAAGAAAATAACAAATGATTGTGTGAGAAAAAAAAGAATATCTTACCTGCCGACAAGTTTGAAGTCCCCAAGCTGGTTAGTCCATTCAGCACACTGATCAGCTTGAGGAGGATTGGCTTTAGGTGGATAATTTTATCTCTCCCTCTTTCTCTCTCTCTCTCTCCCTCTCTCTCTCTCATACACACCCACCGGCTGTATGGTCGACACTATACGTCCTGACAGCTGTCATTTAACTTATTTGAAATCATTTTTATGTTACAGTGGAAAGTTAAGAAGAAAGTTAAAGATGTCTGCGCTTTGGGCAGAAAAGTGATGGATTGTTTATTTCACGAGTGAAACCTAGCGAGGAAGCCAAAATTAAAACGAAACAATTAGAGGAAAGTTATCGGTTTTCTTCATCATTCAAGCTGCTATATACTTTACACTTATATAATATAATACTAAAACAAATATAATAGTTTTACTAGTTCTTTTACTACTTTTTAACCCTTTAAAGCCTGAACCATGAAATAATTGCCAGAAAATTCTAATTTCTTGAAACTGGAGTGTTTAAAAAAGTTTTAATTTGTATAATTTTTGCTACATCTGGCATCTTTTGCAATTTATGGCTCACAGTTTGTTTATCTTAACCAAAAAAAATATATTAAATATTACGCTGATGATGTCCAGGTGTACGTCTCAAATATGATACACTTGGCGTTAAAGGGTTAAACAGTCTTTTTCTGCTCTGTAAACACATTTCAGTGTCTTAAAGTGTCTGTAAGCACTTGTTGTGAAATCTCTGAGCTAGGTCAAACTGTATTTGAATTCACTCCAAAGACTTTGGCTTCTGAATTCCTATTAATTGAAGATTAGGTTGAGCCTTCAGCCCTGACCCAGCCTACACAAATCTCAACCACACCCGACTATCTACAATTTAAAGTGCTCCAAAGGAGATGAACCTGCCCTCTCGTCAGGGCCGATGATTCAGACAGGAAAAGTCCCACATACCGGATTGGCTGCTAGACAGACCCACTGATGATACAATCAGAGTTGCCCTCACAACAAGCCACATATGTGAGTTCAGTGATGACTGCATGCAGCTCATCATCTCAACTAGGAGAAATCAGTTTTCACTCTATGAGAATATTCATTTGGATGAAAGTTAATGTGCAGCAAGACTGGAAACAAGAGAACAAGTATAAAATCTCATGATTAAATGTACAATGAGAAATAACAGACGCATGGCAGATAATAATATCCAGTAGAAATACATTAGTTTGGTGAGTGACACGAACTAAATGGCAAATTCAGGTTGTTTTCTGACCCGACATCCCCCCCTGTTAGAAACCACTACTATAAAATACATCTTCTATGTGATGTGCTTTGGTTAAGACTTGGGGGAAGAAGCACGGGCAGACAGACGCAGACAGAGAAGTGGTTCTAGGCTGAAACAGAGCCGATATGTTAATGTTTGTCGCATTGCTCAGCCATCGTGTGCCGACACATTTTTGTCTATAGCTGCCTTGTGCACAATTTTCCTACAATTCCCTTGTAACAACCCCTTACTGAATGTGCTGCACTTAGTTGTGGGTTTTACGTGTAGGTGGAGAGAGGTAGTGATAGTAAGAACAAAAAGTGTGAAAGTTAAGTGAGTTTCAGTCCAGAAAAAAGTGAAAGTGAACTGAAACAGGTCTTTATGTGTGTGTGCATTGCATTCTGGTCTATTTTCTGCAACTGCACGTGGGTGTAGAAAAAGCTTTCTGTGTGTCCTCCTCTCAGATGGATTTCTCCCTGTATTAGTTAGTACAAGGAAGCCATTGTTCCCTCTTTGATTCTGAGAGACTCTCCAACACCTGACATTTACTGTACTTGTGACTGCACCTTTACTCTACTTCAAAACGCTGGAATATTAAATTCATTCGTGACAGCAGTTGGCACATCATCATTGCATGAAAACTGACTTAAACATGCGTTGGCAAATGCCAGTAGATTTAATAATGTATATGATTAGTTTCTATCTCTTGTGGACGAGACAGTTATTAACCCTGATTCCACAAATTAGCATTTTCTCACTTCATTTCTCACGATCAGACTTTGTTCTGTGTAGCTCACTGGCTAACCAGCATGTCATCTTTCCTGTTCTGCTGTGTGAGTAGATGTTTCAAACCTAATTATGATTCGCCACTACATGAGCACAACACAGAACTGACTCTGTAAACTTAAACCTTTTAGCTCTTACTAACACACATATGACATGTAAGATACATGTGAAACGTTCTTCAGTTTGTGATCATGATAAACTCCATGAGTCATGTTGGGGTGACACGCTGGTCATCGGCAAATTTTACAGCTTACATGCAGGTCTGGACCTTTCCTCAGCCTAAGAGTGTTTCATAAGCCTGTTTGAGGCTGAACTCCTCACCCAGGACAGGCTAAATCCAGGTCTTTTCCTCTGCTCTGACCCTTGTTATTATGGTTATGGCAGCGCAGCGACAGCCAGCCAGGCAGCCACTTAGCTATTATTACTGTAACCTTCAGATTAGGTCATCATGGTAAAGCCTACTATAGTTTGATCCATATATAGAAACACGCTAAAAATACACTGCGGTGTGGTTAAAAAAGAAGTTATGTGTTTACATTCATTCTGAGTTGCCGTTCCCTTCACTGTATCCACAATACAAGAGGCACAATATGCAAATACTTTCTTTTGCTAAACACAAATAAACCTGATTTTATTGTGCAGCAGTTTTGCTTGATATTGTGTTTGAAAATAAGAAAATATCTGACAATTATTCAAAAGAATTCAACCATTCAAAGCAATAAAAATGCACCAATTAGACACTTAAAGTACATCTTTTATAATAAATGTGCTCATTTTATAAAGCAAATATGTTTTTTTGTTTATAAGTTTTGCTCATAAATAATATTCATATAACTCTTTTTGCAGGCTTTTCATGTTTAACTATAATCCCTCAATTTCTCTTCAAAGTAAAAGCACAGCTTACTTAAAACGATTCCCCTTCAGTCAGAGCTACACTTGTATTAATCAGCTTCATATCTTAAAAAAAGATCAGTGTGATATAAGATTATTAGGGCGCATTAACCCTTTACAAACATGTGAACACTACATGTTTGTCGGCTAGTTGGTGGATGAAGCGGCTCAGGTGTGGGTTGAAAAACGTTTGTTGAAAGTGAAAGTATCTCAGACCTAAAAGTCATCAACCCTAAACCCAAACAAACCCACTGCTAATTACCACCTTAGCAGGCTTTAAATGCTGCACACCTCATAAGTCGGGGTCTAGAAAGCTCCTTATGAGTGATAATGCACTTACAGGAAAAGGCAAAATCGTATAGTTTCTTTATGTAACCTTCTCATTGGCTTGTGGCTGAGCATGTTATTCAGGGACTGCGGTTTTAACTGAACCTATCGACCACATCAACGATTAAAAAGGAGCTGCTATATTTACCAACTGTGAATTGCTATTGTTTGTCGTTTAATATAGCAAACTAGTGGTATTTTTGAGCCCACATTTCCCATACCAATACTTCTTCTAAACAAGGTGTTACTACTTCCCTCCCTATTTCTTCATTTGGTTTGTGCCATGAAGCCGTCATGGGGACTTGAGCATTAATAATCACACTGGTTCTCCAACAGACAGCAGCTACGTCGAGTCTCTGTTTGACAAAATGATGCTGTTTTTACGAACCAGCTCCCCTTTTTTCTGGTGCTGTTGAATGATGGCTGTCGGGAAATTATTTTATTCCCATATGTATTCACGCCCGGCCGAAGCAAAGCTCTTCGTGTGGTAAAAGCACTTCAGTCGGTGCAGGACTGACAGATGCATAATCAGTTTTCAGAACCAGATAAGCACATTTTAAAGACAACCACACAGGAGTGAAACTATGAATAAATTGCTTCTGTTCAAACTGTGGATTAGAAAACTTTGTCATCTGATAAAACATTTGACTGACAGCTCAGGAGCTGCAGTACCATTACAAACAGCCTTATATAACCTCTAAAAGTTCTGCCTTTTGTTAAGTGAGAGACAGAATATGTGAGTGAACAAGAATGAGAATTTTTGAATGACATAAACTGAATTAAACTACTTGATGGCAGCGTTGTATGAAAATTAAAATCAGAGAAGCTTTTGTTGCATTTGAAAATCAGCAGCTGCCATAATGATCTACTCAGAGCTGCTGCTGTTGTTAATAGATTCTGCTTTGGAGATATTCGAAGTTCAGAGGACGTCTGTCGACTTCCACAATTTTGTGCAAAATGATTGCATGAAACCGAGCACTTGTGTTTGTGCTCCTGTCGCTTCTCGCAAAGCAAAAGGCTTTCGGTCAGGGGGAGGAAACAGCATGAGAGTGGCATCATTTCCAATCAGTCCACGTCTTATTTTGTGATCACCACAGGCTGAAGCCATTTCATAATGGTGACAGACTTATAATCATCTATGATGATTAAGTGGCCCTGTTCACAAATGCAAAATGTAAATGTCCCTGCTGTCGGACTAATAAAGGAATATCTTATCTTATCTTATCTTAAAAAGCAAAATACCATCATTACCATTGGTGCTATACAGCTTGGTGACCATGAAGATAATGAAGCAGAACAAGAAAATGAACAACTTAGTGTGCATTTGTCTTGTGGAAGTTTCCTGCACAGTGTTTGGTTTGGAAAAATCCACCAGAAACTCATTGAGTCTAGCAGGTGGATGATGTGTCACTAGTTACATACTGACTACAGCAGCTGCCTCTTTATAAAATGCAAATGCAGGAGAGGAAAATAGAGGATAAAGCTGACTGTGCTTTAAGGAGGGACTACTTTGTGACTAACCAACCAGAGGCAGGTTATGCTGAAACCAACCAATCAGAGCCAGGGGAAAAACTCATGCGTCACTTTTGGCTCCCAAACCAACACAGTGACAGCTGTTAAACCAAGATTGTGATCGAGGGGTGACACAAGGGTGACACAAGGGTGACACAAGGGTGACATCCTGATGGCTGCTGTATCAAACCCAACCGGGATCTTTACCTTGATCTGATTTAGCAGGAAAACAAATTAACTCACCAGATACTGTTATTAACAACATCTCTTCATTATGCATTAGAAAATGTAACGTTTATCTCTAATATAAGGAGTATTTGTACTGCCTGATAACACTAAATGTTGCCTTGTAACTAAAGTTTGCACAAACAGACCATCTTCTGAACTTGTCACCTACTGAAAACCACATAGACCAACATCAGGGTTGTATTCCATGGACAATTAATTTTCCGCTATATATAAAAAAAAGAAAGAAAACATGATGAAATATTACAGAAACCAGTTTTTAGTCACACAAACTAAACTAAACTGTTCCAGTACTGAGGACGATGATGTATCATGTCTTCAACATGTCTGCTCTTGTTGGCTCTCGGCCTTTTGAAAGATACTCGTCATATAATCAAGTCAAGCATTATTTCAAGACTGATTTTCGATTTAAAGAAGAATAAAGTGATGATGTGTAGCACACATGGAAAACATTATCTCTGCAGCGTGTTCAGGAAAGTGAGAACCAGTTGATTGGCACGCGAGGAAAACACGATGCTCCCTGCTGTAATTACCGTAACACATCATCAAGAAACTGGAACACTCACATACATATGATTATTTGGAGCGTGACCTGCAGGTCATTGCTGACGCAGATGGATCATTATGTCTAATTGTCTCTTACACAATAACAACTAAAGATGGAGGGAAGCTGCTGATGGAGAGAGTGAATAACAAGGTCACAGAGACAATGGATGGATCAGAAGAAGAGGAGAGTGTGATGAGACACATCAGTGGGCTTCAATTGTCTCTGCTTTCCAAACTTTTATCTATCTTTCCTCTTTTCTTTAATCCCATCCTTTGGTACCAACCTCCTCTTGTCTCTCTGCATCAGCCGCTGCCTTCGCTCAGTCAGATTGGAACAAGAAAAGGAGCAGCAGCTTCAGCATCACTATCGCTCAACACAGCGCTGCTCTCTCTCTGGTTACATAAACACACAGTACATATATAAAATATATGACTCCCACTTATACGGAGCTAACTGAGCTGTTGCCGTCCTTGAACACTTCTTTTACTCTTGTACGGATCAGATCTGAATTAGTCGAAATTAGTAGAAAAAACTATATTTTACAAGAGCAGAAAAAAGCACATTAAGATAAGAAAACACATGCAGGTGCAGAGTTATCGCCAAATCTGTGCAATTTGTGGGTGTAAAACTACAAAAGTCATCTTGAGAGCATCTCCTCCACTGCTTGGGTGATGGTCCTGAATGCTTCTGATAGAGGAATCAACTGGAAGTTAACTAAACATGCACATGCCAAACCAACCAGTAGGTCCTCACTGATGAAATTTGAAACGTGGTGTCATGAAACATATTTAATAAAGCACGACCTGCTGGAACAACTCTAACTCCCTAAAGCACTTTGAGTTGTCTCTGTGTTAAACAGCGTGTAATGACTCAGTCTGCAAACATGAACCTGAACTGAAGGGTGTTTCATCCCCAGCGGATCATCTAGAGAATCCTCTCGCTCTGTAATCCCATCAGACCTCACTGCAACGCACAAGTTCAGGATTGAGAGTCCTGGCTCTCCGCACGTCTGATGGTGTCACGCCCGACACGCCTGCCAGGTGGTGCCACCTTATGGTCGGGGCTCGCTGCTGCACTAGCAACAGGTGCACAGGTAGATTTAGCAGAAAGACCTCTGAGCCTGGTCCTGTTCCAGGTTTCTTCCTGTTAAAGGGGAGTTCTTCCTGCCACTGATATAATATCTGATGCTGCTCATGTGGGGATTCTTGAATCCCTGAATCTTCTCTTAATGAAACAGTTTGGTCTAGATCTGCTCTTTATGGAAAGAGTCTTGAGATAACACTGTTATGAATTGGCACTATATAAATAAAGATAGATTGATTGATTGACTAGTACCACGGCTTTACTGAAACCTACTATGATGAGTAGCCAGCTGCTCCTTTTAGTAAAGAACACAGTCAGCGAGGAGACAGTGGATACACTGGCTGCCTTTTACTAAACACCCTCCACAGGGTCCGATTCCCAACTTTTCATTTTACTAGTACATTTTTTAGCATCATGTCATCAGAATAATGAATAATACTCACAGACGTCGCTTTAGCACAGAGGGAAAATGAAGAACAACATCTAAACTGAGGAGCTGACAACTGCTCATGATCAATGTCCCATCACAATCACATCCGATCACCACATGGTGAACTTATTTCCTGCTTCCTACTTCCTGTTTCCTGCTTCCTGTTTCCTAGTTGCTATGGTTACAGCAACAACATATCACACTGAACTGGATTTCCGACAGAAACTTATTTCCGGGGGCACGACGCCTGCTTTTATTGGAAACTAACATTATGCTGATTAGGAGTCAGCCCGACCAGAAGGTCAATAGAAAACACTTCCTCTGCCCTGAACACTTAAGGTCCAGTCCTCCTTGAGCAAAGCACCCAACCTTCAGCTGCCTTTATGAGGCATTAGCCGAGCACTGAGAGGTCTGATGCAAAGCCACTTTGGCGTGTTCAGCTGAAGGGTCAAATGAAGAGCAGCCATAAATTAAGCCACGCTGTGCTTTTTGGTGGTTTTAGGTGTAATTAAGTGGCAACAGCACATCACAGAAAGCAGTGAGTCAAATCTGTTGCTTTTTCATGCCGTCACTTCACAGAAGCACACAGTTCTTATTCTATAAATGACTACTGTGCGTTAAAAAGACTTAAGCAACATTAAATCATTGGTTCAAACATAACTTTGTATTCAAAAGTAAGAAAAATTAAGCTGTTCAGGCGTGAACTTCATCAGCTTTGGAGAAAGATCTGATATTTAATCACTTCAGTAGAACCTTTTTATATATTCATCAGTCACAAAACATGTTAACCGGTGTGAAGCTTCAGGGCTAAAAAAAAACCCTGCTGCTCTTCATCAGCCACCATCGTCCACCTCAGCATGCTGTGCATTTTAATTTGGCTGCCGTGGCTCAGCGGTGAGGTTACTGTCTGAGCCTCTCCTGTCTCTGTGTTCATCATTATTTGGTTCTTCTCTTTCCTCTTCGTTCCTTCGGTCTTATACTTAATCTTTCTCTCCTTCCAGTCAGTCCTCCTCCTCCTCCGTCTGTCTTTGTCTGTCTGACCTTCTTGCTTGCACACACACACCATTTATCACAATGCCAGGCACATCTGACTGCAGTATTCTCTCTCTGTCTCTCTCTGTCTGTCTGTCTGCTTCTCTCTCTCTCTCTGTAATGGCTGACCATCTGATGAGATGCATGGAAAAAAATCACTGAATGAATGCTTCTACGTTTGTGCACAGCCAAGTGAGTATGTTGTGACATCAGTGTCATGTTAGTATCAGCATCAATTCATTGAAACATACTGTCCTCCGAGGCAGATTGAAATTACGTGGCTGCTGGATATGACTGTCAAAAGCAGTTATGCATCAGCAAGATTACCATACTCACACACACAGATCATCCGGGACATGAACGGTGCTCGAAGTGGAAAGTCCACCTCTTATTCACATGTGTATTGGACAGGATCATCAAGTATTACAGCAAATATTCTACAGTGAGTAAAAGATACTGAGAGTGATCGCTGATATTCACAACATTCATTTATTTAAAGCTATGGTATAATATATAATAAATAATATCATGTATATATGTTTAGTGCAGGTCGGAGAGGATTCTGACTTTGTTCACCTTCTCCAGCCAACGTTATCGTAAGCTTAAAGTTACATTGCTTAGACCGGCCACAGACAGAGAAAAGCAGGTAGGCCCAGTGCCCCCTGGGTAATGCAGTTTATTTAGGGCCATTACTAATCTCATTACTAGGGCTCTAGGAAGTGATGCTACAGTCAAAAAGTCATGCTACATCAAAGAGTAAAACATAGAAGAAGACAAGCAGAGACACTGAGACGTTGCTCTTAATTCTTGGACGGTTGCACAGATTCATCAGTGTTTTGGTGTCGGGAACGGTGAGGCTCACTGAGCTGACCGGCACTCGAAAGGTGTGCTGCGACCAGACCCTGACCAATAATAATACAGGTATTTATCAGCAGATATCGGCAAAGTATAGGCAAGTATTTTCAGAGGGAGGCCTTTAAAACTGCCTGATTGTGATACCAGTAAAAACTCAAAGCATGTAAAGGTATAAAACATAATAAAGAACTGGGATGAGTAGATAACTACAGAGTGGGACATCTTACAGCTGAGGATGTGACATAACGAGTTAAAGTGAAACTCTCTATCAGGCTTCACGTTCTCCCTTGTCTGTGATCGGCTCTAATATGTTTGGGCAGACTTTTTGTGCTACAGACGAAGGCTTTCCAGCAAATGTCACAGCTGACAAAAAACAACAGCAACACTAAATTATGCTGCATCATCACTCTGAGGACTGCGTCTAATCTCTCCTCTGACAGACTGCAGACAGCTGAAGATGCCTCCTGTGTGTGGACTGTCATCATGACTTATATCACCAAAGTGTGCTCATTAACACGATCATGCACTACGGACCTGCAGAGGACGTGATAGAAGGCTGCGGCTGATGCTGATCCTTTCTTATACTTGTTCAAATGAAGGGGAGTATTTTCTTGAGCTTGAAAGTTCATTTATAATATTGGTGTTAAAAAAAAACCCTTCTTGTTTCAGGACTTCCTGTTGCCAACCACATCAGCACCTTATGTTGTTTTGTATGTGACACGTTCATAAGACGTAGAGAGAAGGGTTATTCCACCAAAGCGTGTGTAGTTTGTGGAACAAAAATGATCTCTGACATAAAATAAAACCCATTTTTTCTTGTTTAGATCCACAAACATTTTAATAGACTCTTACAGCCTTTTCAGAGACCTAACAAACATCACATGAGGTTTCCGCCGCCCGCTTGGATTCGATCTCACAGCTCCAACATCCGATCACGTGAGCCGAACGACAGCCAACCGGCAGCGCAACTTGTTTTCGAGGTGTTGAATCTACAATTCCCTCTTCAATCAGCGGGATCGTAGCGGTGGCCGCAGACATGAGCCTCACAGCCAGGGCTGAGCTGACACATGCCCCCTGCCGAAGCCCTTTCCCCTGGGTCGTCTTTAATGTCATTAACAGGTGGGGGGTAAAAATAGACAGGACGGAGGCATAGCACGCACACACACACACACACACACACACACACAGTTAAGGAGTTGGAGTTTGTGTGTGTGTGTGTGTGTGTGTGAGAGAGAGACACATTTCCACACAAGTGCATTTTAAAAACCTAGAGACTCATCCAACACAACTGTCCATGTTAGCATAAACAAACAGATTCACTTACAGAAGCCACAGTGTAAATACACACACACCACACACACACTCACACACACACACACACACACACACACACACACACACTCACACACACACACACACACACACCACACACTCACACACACACACACACACACACACACTCACACACACACACACACTCACACACACACTTGGCTCTAGGGACACGCTCATACACGAGGCCTGCAGGCTAATGAGCAGGCATTCACACCCACATATGCATGTACACACACACACACACACACACACACACACACACACCCACACACTCTTATACACACACCAATATGTATTCCTGCAACCCTATATATATGTGCACACACACACACACACACAGGCATTTAGCTGATGCTCTTTTTCACCTCCACACACACGCACACTCTTAAAGCCCCCATCCTCCTTCGGACGTAACACTGAGGCCTACTTCGACCTCCACCCCCTTTTCCCCTCCCTCCCTCCCTCACCCGCCCACCTCTCTCTCCCTCACACACTCCCTCTCCTCGCCTTGCCTCGCCCTCGGTCACTCCGAGCAAGAAGCACACACACAAAAACCAGGTCAGCAACTTGTTAATATCATTGTTGTGGTATTTGTAAAGTGGCGGTGGAGTGTTGTGAGGCACGCGTGCAGCACGTGTTAAAGAGAGAGAGAATAAAACTAATGTGTCTAATTTCAGCATGATTTTTTTTTTTGGCTGCTGAACTGTTTTTGGGGGGGGTGGGCTGGTGTGTGTGTGTGTGTGTGGGGGGGGTGAAGCTGAACTTCTTTAAAAGTTGCTGGTACTGAGTGTTAGTGGATCTGAGTTAACACAGGAACTTTCTCCTCCATGTCGGCTGGGAGACAGTAAGAAGGATATTTTAAGAGAGTGGACGTATTAAAGGGCTGTTTGTTACAGCCGCTGTAATGAGTTTCCTCCTAGTGCTTCAGTGCTGCTTTTCCAATGTGGCCAACTGGAGGCCATGTAAGGAGCGCTGTGTTCAGGCCTGATGAGGAAGGACAGCAGTGTTTAATATTCTCAAAAGGTACCCCAACACTCTGTAACACCATTAACAGCTTTCTTTAAACCAACTAACTTGCTCTGTATTGACTCATGTGAATGTTGCTGTCTTGTTCTTGTGATCCTGTTTGCAGTGGTTTTGATAAGGAAGCCCATAATGACCAATTTACATCACTGCCATTTTGGCAAATTGCCTGCACTCAACTTTAAAGTAGAAATAAACTGTTTTCCTCAACAGATTCACACTGTAGTGTAAAGTGTTGCATCTGTATAGAACTTGTAGAATGTAAAAAACATTCATATGGTGCATAATAAAGAATCCAGTGAGTATTATTCTTATTGCAGTTGTTTGCAGCATAACTGCATCTGCTGCATGAACCTGCCAAAGTGCCTTTGAGCAAGATGCACAATACCAAATCTGCCTTAACTTACCACCACCACTACTACAACTACTTATTCTTCTTTATCTGCCACCACTAGTAGATCTAATATTGTACTGAAATGAACATTTGGTGTGAAGATTCAATACCAGCTTATATAAATAACTGTTCAAAGTGGTAAAGTAAGAGGTTAATCATCTTTTGCCAAATCTAATTCTTTCTATTTCTCATTAATTTAAAGGTTAAAGGTTATAAACTGTCTTTGAGTTACTGAAATGTTTTGCAATAATAGAACTGACTGAGTTTATGCTCAAGAATTGACAAGATAAAAAGTAAATACTTCAAAATTGTGCACATTATTTGTGGCAAATACGTCCAATAAAAATCCTCCTAATGAGCTGAATCTGGAGAGCTGTGCCAAGTGTCTGAATTTACTGATGATATGTGAAAATGTACATTTGATGAACGGCACTACGCTGTTTTTATTATCATCTACACTCCAGGAGGAGCAGTACCGGAAAACAACCCTTTACACAGCCGCTTGTTAACGAGACAGACCGTGATGTGAAAGTAAAGTTATGTGTTCTCTCCAGGGGGACGTGTTTCATTTTTGCTAACAAGAGGGAGGGCTGCATGTCATGTCTGTTGTCACCACAACTGTTGGAACGCGACAGGACAGCTGCTTCATTCACCCTACAGACATAAAGGGTTTAAGATTCAATTCATCGGCGACGTATCCGCGTGACTCCGCTATCACAGGGCTTCTCGGAATAGATAATTGGTTATGGCTTGAACATGATGAGTGTTTTCGTGCCGCTGAGGTACCACAAAGCATCTCAGAATAGACAGCAGGTTGTGATTTCGGTATGCTGACTGTTTTTTCTCTATGCATTTGCTGTCACATAACATCTCAAAATAGATAATTGATTGTAATTTTTCTCTGCCAAGTGCTTTTATATTGCTTTCAGTCCAAATGAAAAAAGTAGAACAGACGGCACAGATGATTTTATGTGATTGAAAGAGGAGTTTTCAGTTTCCTGCTTTTCTTCTAAGGCTGAATTTCAGGATGATACATACAGTTAATTTCTCTGGTAGAAAGACTTATTTCATCTTTATGTTTGACTTGTTTATGTTCACAATTACAGAGGAACCTGTGCTTTTAATCCAAACAGTTAAAGTTACTTGGATTCATAAGAGTTTGGGTCATTCTTTTATATTTATTATTTATAAGGAGTCCCTAACATGCACGCTCTGTTTCTTGGTTTACTTTGTGCACCATGAAATGTGCAGCCTGTCTATGGGTGTCTTAGATGGGTCTTTTTACTTTCTCCTCCTTTCTTTTCTCCTTTCATGCATCATCTGTAGGAAGCATCACTCCTGACTTCTACCTCTACACACTTTTCTACACGCATTTTCTGTCATTTTCTTTTTTCAGGATGATTCATTTATCAGTTTTCCATTTGTCATCAAAGCCGCCATTTTTCTTAAGCTTTTTCTCAACAGAAGGCTGAATCCTGCCCTTTTTCTGCTAAAGATTTAGGAAACATTTTATGTTTAGTTTCTATTATCGAGGAGACCTTTGGGTTTTAAACTTTTTCTGCTGTTTGTTCAGAGCTGATTTATTTTTTTCAGTTTATCTGTTTACCTCTGTCTCTCTCCGCTTCCTTCAGTGTCAGATTCACAGTTTACTTTAATACTGTCTCACTTTTTTACCTGCTCTCTTTATGGACTCAAACTGAGAAAACACAACGATCTTTGTTCCCATCTTCAATTTTTCTATTTTTAAGTCCACCATCCCTGTTGAGGGCAAAGCTCAAAGCAAGCTTGGCTGCCAAACTAAATCCCGCTCGGCCTGCTTTGTTGTTTTCTATTTTACCACATCATGTGGTCTACCTTTTTGGTGACCGATGAGGAGGGCCGCACGGTGGGTCCTGCGGCGGCAGGAACGGTGGGAGGGGCTGCACCGGGAGGGGCAGGCCAGGGTGCCGGAGGTCTTGCCGGCCTAATGACTGGACGCAGCACGTTTGGGGGGAACAAGCGCCGCAGGACAACGTCGACAGGACATGCCATGAGTGAGGCCCAGGAAGGGAAGGTGACTGATTTCATATTGTGTGAATGTGTGTTCTCCCGCAGGCCGTATGGAGCTAATGGAACCAATCAATCAAACAGCCACATTTTCGCCTGAAATCAGACTCTTTCACAGAGCAAGAAAGACCCCACGAGGACTTCTAATGTTAGAGAACCATCATATCATAAGTCATTCCCTATCCCCAAACTCTACACCTAATTCTTACCTAAAAAAACAAACTCTAACAGCCCTTGTCAGGAGTTCAAGACCAGATAAAATCCTCACTCTCACATCTACACTCTGAGTTGGAAGAACAAGAGCCCACCCACACACTCAACTGCTTCTTGGAGGGCTGGTAGTGCATCTGTTGAAGCCATTAAAAACAACATGCACACATTTCTCTTTCTCTTTCTGTGAGGTATTGTTACTTCTTCGCTGCACATTACAGTAGGATGTCAGCTCTCACCTCATCCTAATTACCCAGCTCTCTCGTTCTCTTTGAGGCTGTATATATCACAGCACATTATTCCCCAGCTCCAGTGTCCACCCTCAGCACGCTGGACTTTCATGCACTATATTTTTGCACAGCACTGAGCTAAATCAACATGAAAACGGTCACACAGCGAGCACCAGAACTCACCTACTGAGACAGGATGCCTGTGAGCCACTGAAGCTACGCTGCTGTATGTAGGGCAAGTGGAATCATAAGCTGTACAAACTCTATCACACTTATTTCACCGTGGAACAGCTGGAGGCCATGCAGACTTAGTGGGAATACATGCTAAGATCGATTGCTTTCTCAATTAAAAGGCATCAAATCAATCAGTGTGCTATTTTTCTCCTTGAAAAATGAATTTTTAAAGAAAATCTATCACTATTATCAGCAGCTTGTATTGACCTTCCTTACTGACACACTCAGCCTCAGCCTTTTTCAGCATGGAGTAATAGAGTAATAGAGTTGTGCAACAACTAAAGGCCTCAAATCAAGTCCCTTTTTCACCCCTTCAAGCATCTGATTTATCTGAATAATGCTGGAAAATGTGCCAAGAAGATTTTTATTAACTCTTTACTTCAGTGCTGCAAACTGAAATGTGTTCATGTCACTTTTTCATAATGAAATTGCTTGTTGTGTTCATGTTCTGTCACCAGATCAAGTTGGCGTTCTTCGTGGCCATCGTGGGCGTGGTCCTGACGGTCCTCGGGGTCGGGACGGAGTTCTGGGTGGAGCTGTCACCTCCCAAGAGTTTCTATAACAACCAGGTGAAATGTCGGAATAGACAATAAATCAGGGATGTTTTCTGCAGTTCCAAAAACCTGGAGACAAACTAAATAGTAATGTCCTGTTGGAGGTGGATCAGTGTTTGTTGCCTAAAGCTAGCCACTGTGCTGGATGGAAGACGAATGTCACTGCTGATCTTTTCTTAAAAAAAACCTGTTGGGCCTTTGTTTTGCAGACATGTCTGACAGCTCACTACGGCCTGTGGAAGGGCTGCACCAAGACCCTGTGGGTGGCTGATATCGACCCAGAGAGAGAGAGCTGTGGACCTGCTGAACTACCCGGAGGTGACTCAAAGATTTAGTGACTGCTTGGGTGGACGGCCGAATAACTTTTGTGATGAATGACTGATCTGTGTGAGGGAGGGGAGTCGTAGGCCGATGATTGACAGGCCAGCTGACCGACTGGACGTTTGTCAAACTGCTGAGCTTGTCGGTTTGAGGGAGAGAGTCAGCGTGAATGAATGGTCTACCTGACTTTCTGGCTAGACAAATGATCTGTGGCTCATTGTTTGATGGCTGAAAGCTCTGGCTGACTAACTGCCTGAGTCATTGTTACATAGTGTGAGTCCACAAGCTGCTTTTGGGTCAAGTGAAAGGAGACAATACCAGTTTAATGGTTTGTGCTCAGGTGTTTCCCAACATTTGCTTTGTTTTAGTTTTATTTTACATTATTTTAAGTCACACTGAGTTCAGACCAAACACACTAGAGAAAATAACAAGTCAAAAGCCAACTAAATATATATTGAATATATCAAAATAAAAGTCGTGGGGTGTCACAGTCCAGTTTTTTTGGAGGAATGTATCGAAGGATTATTAAAGCTGTTTACAGTATCACTCCCCATGTCTCACCTGTATCACCCCCTCCCCCCCTTTTGAAGAATAACTCACATAAAAACATCCTGAGAAGAGTCCACCAGGAGCTCTGTGTGTGTGTTCGGCATCAGATGCCTGTTTGTCATCAAAACAAGTGAGAGAGTTTCACAGGATTACTGGCTTAGCGCTTAATGGGGTTGCAGTGCACCCTGGGATGTTTTATCATCTAAGGTGTGTGAAGGAGACCTACAGTACAGTTCTCTACTGTTAGTCTGGTTTAGCTGCTGTCGTTCACTTATTGGAAGATCGGTGGTTTCAGGCTCCTCCAGTCTGCACGATGACGTGTTCTTGGCCACAGAAGCCCAAATTGCTCCCTTGTGAAAGATTTTAGTTTTCTCCTGGTGACCTCCTGGGTTAGTGTGAACGTAGTGTTTTTGCTGACTGACAAAGCTTTGGGGCACCTTTCAGGGTACTGTCAACGCTCAAACATGCCTCCCCTGTTGGATTAAGGTGTGCACACGGTCAGCCAGAGGAATGTCTGGTTACAGAGGCCCCTTATTTGTTGTTTGCTGATCGAATTTGAATCTCATCAGCGGTGCAGCTCCTCGACCGAACCGGTGCTGTAACCCTGATAACCGCTGTGGAGGGAAAAAAAAGAACCAGGCCAGAACACTCTGAGGAATTGGCTTTGATCAGGCTAATTAAGAGTGACGTGTGTGCGTGTGTTGCTTGCTTTGTGAGGGAACAGATAGAGGTGTCACATTCGATTTGACGGCCGAACTCCAATTATTGTAGCACATCATCAGGACGGCAGAATACTAATTGTGCAGGAAGCATTGGATTGTCACCTTCAGCTTGTCATTGACGTTCTCAGCTGATTATGAATTATTGAAACTAAAGAGCGCCGGGCTGAGGGAGACTGTGGCTCCTTGAATTTCAATAAGATGTTCATCAAGATTGTCTGCAGCTGACAGCAGATGACCTGTCAGCATTTGGGTTTCTCTTATTTACAGTAGCTGTTTCTTGTTTTTGTTTTTTTATTCTCCCTCCTGCAGAATCAAACTGCACCTACTTCAAGTTTTTCACCACTGGGGAAAACACAGTGTTGTTTCAGAAGACAACGCGAAAGAGTGAGTCACACACCTCTCAGCCGCCGTGCCTCCTTATCCGCCCACTCGCTCCTCTCTTTATCCCTTTTCTTTTCCTCCACCTCTACCTCTTGCTGCCTTTCTCTGTCCCTGTGGCCTCTTTAAAACCTCATCTTCCTCTTCTTGTGCTCTGTCTTTATTCCTCTGTCATCTCTCCCACGATCCATCCCTCTTTTCTCTCTGCCTCCCTTCACCTCTTCGCCCCACTCTTTCTGGCTGGCCATTGTCTGCTCTGTGAGTGTTTGAAATCTATTCCGCCTACGCTGTGTTTAAGTGTCTCCGAGCTGCTGTCTAACCCCTCATTTCACTGGCAGCTCCATTATGTATTAAGATCACCCGGTGCCACACGCTGAATGAAGAAAGACAGACACATATTAAATCTCATTGTTTGCTGATGCCACATCACTGTCATGCTACACACCTCACTGTGGTGATTTAACAAATGCACTATATAAAACACAGCACTGGAATTAGTATTAGTAGTATTAGAATACTAGTAAAATGTCCTCATATAGAAATCTTCTTTTATTATTAAAATGATCGTTAAGTGGAATCATCGTGGAGCGTAAGCATGCGTGGGTGCCATTCATGGGTGCTGTCTGTTGGCTGTAATACTTCCATTGCAGAGTCAGATCTGTTTGAGGTGCAGAGGAAAACAAGCTGATTGTTGAGATTTGGGAGGTTTGTGCATCAATTCCTCTGTGAACCTCCATCATCTATGGTTTCCCATAATGTCCTTCTCAGAGATAATAATATAGAAGTCTGCAACATCATCATTTAAAAGAGTTTACAGGCGTATCAGAAAATAATCATCATACTTTGAGACAGGATTTTTACACCTATTTAACAGTAAAACTACATTGTTTATGTCACAGTAATCCATCAGAAATGTGCATTTGTACATATTTTACCGGCCAGTACAAATAAAACTTCATTTTTTGGATCATGTAACTAAAACAAAGACTTTATGGAGATATTAAAACCCTGTGTACACATGTAATATCTGTTCTGTGTCATACCTATGAGATGATGATGATCCCTGTGAAAAAACTAATATAGCAAATGTTTAACAGCACTGTCCTTCTCCCTCGTGCAGATCTGAATGTAGTGTCGGCCATGTTGGCTCTGTTCAGCCTGTTCCTGATGGTGATGGGGGCCATATGCATCACCATGTCTCTCAGTAAAGAGATCCTGTTCTTCCTCAAGCCGGCGTCCGTCTGCTTTATTCTGTCAGGTCAGTAGAGACAAAAACACTGTGGGAAACCTTTGGAATTGGGTTTATAGTTTATGTCTTGAAGTCTACAAGAGGTTGCAAGAAGCTTATTTGCTGTAACAGCCCACGGTCTCCTCCACAGGTGCCATGGTGCTCCTCTCTCTCATGGTTTTCCACCAGTCCGTCCTGGCCTTACTGGCCAGCGACCACACCGTCCCCCTCCACCACGAGCTCTCCTGGTCGGTGTCGTGCATCGGCTGCGCGGGGGCCGTCCTCATAGTCGGTGGGATCCTCTTCCTGCTGCTGGCGCTGCCCTACAGCCCCTGGCAGAGGTGTCTCCCTCAGAAGGACGGCAACAGCTAGTGGCCCGGAGGTGGAGTTGCACTTTATCTGCCCTTTCTGTCTGTGAGGAGGGAGGAAGCAGAGGGGGCGAGGATGTTTCCCAAAGACATCTTAGCAAAGAGATTCATTCTTCTGTCAACTTAAAGGGAGGGAGGTTCACTGACGTGTGCAGAGAACACTTACCTGTCCATCTTTTAATATTTTTATTATTCAGTGTAAAATATCTCATCTATTTTTTATATCCTTCACTTTGATTCAGGTCCCCATAATTAAAAAAAAAAAGAAGAAGAAGTTTATCCTGTTCACCATCATGGAGACAGCTGGAGGCTCAAGGCCGCAATGCCAGATTACAGTGAAATACCCCTTTAATGATATCAAATATGGTGATCGCAATGCTGAGATATGTTTGGGAAATGGTCCTGTATTGTCTTACTAATCATCCTGCAGGGTTTGGAGGTAATTTACTGTTAGTTCATTCAATAAATTGAAGTACTCCCTATTCCACTCCTTTGAGATGAGCTTATTGTCAGACAATGAGCCAGAAACAAAAACACTGTGAATAGTTTATGCCATCGATTAAACAGGCACGCTAGCATGTTAGTATTCAGCTGAGCCTTTATTTTCACTGTTTGCTGAATAGCAGGCCTGGAGCTTAACAACCATTCAGAGTTATTAACTAAATACATCTATATAAATATATATAGCAACTTAAAAACAAAAGGAACTTGTAGTTTTGCCCAAATCACTGATCATTTGCAGCAGCTGGGCTTTGGTTACTGTGGATCTGTTGGCTCAGGTAAGAAGACGACCTTCAAAAACCCTCCAAAACAACAAAACCTACACTGAATGAACGGAGCAGTTCACTGACCTCCAATCTGAGAACCTCGTTTCAGAAACTTGTTTTTTTCTCAGCAAAGTGTGAAGAAAAGAAAATATTGTGTTTGTCCTGAAAAGCCTTCCTGTCTGCAGAGCTTCCTGTCTACTGTCCAACTCTGATGCTTCCTTCTCCATCATTTAACAATGAGACATTACTTAAGATAAGTTTTGTAATGGTATAAGATTTGTCTTCTATTTTCATTTACTTCATGCCTTCTGTGTTATCTGTGGGGCGATGATGAACACAACTTGTCCTCTGATCATTACTAGATTTCACATGCATTGTATGTTAGGTGGCTGCTGCTATTTGCAGATTGTTTTTGCCAAGCAGATAAAACTAGAAAACTTAACTTTGTAAAGGCTTATAGCGGGGGAAGAGGGTACAAAATGGTAAATCAGCTAAAAGTGTGACGCGCTGCCATGTTTTTACCTTCGGTGTTCTTCTTTGATGATTCATGTTAGAGCAAAGTGCTTTTCTGTGCCTGAATGGAAGGTGAAGCGTCTCCGCAACTTTTTTGAACTGAATCGATTGAGTATGAATGACTTCATTTTATTATTAAACATGACATGAATATTTAATGTCATCCTCTCTCAGGTTCCATTTCTCTCTTATTCTGCACTCTCAACACATTCTCAGCTTACAGTCGCTGCCTCTTCAATGAACCGTCCTACTTTACACCTCCTGGTAGAAAACGACTGCGCTAACTAGCTTCATATTTGAGACGTCCTCTTTTTTGGACTCTTGCAGGCGTTTCATGAGTTTTAAAACAGCTGCAAAGCATAAAATATCACATATGATAAAAGATATATACAGTATAATAAAATACTACAAATCAGGCATCATTTAGAAAACCACAAATCTCTGTAGGCGAACTGGTCGTAAACTTCAGAGAACATGAAATATGGAGTCTAATTGCAGATCTGACAGATGCTCAAATCTAACGTCTTCATGAGCTCGTTGCCGAACAGATCACTAAAGCCTGTAAGCACAGCTATATTAGTAACACATCTTCAAAACTGTCCAGAGGATGAGCCCCCTGTCAGCCCATCTAACATACTGGCTGTTGTGTGGCTTTTTATGAAGCAGCATGCAGCACCAGGATTAGATGGGGTGTAGGTGGCATACGATCTGAGATCTTTTTACAGCTTTTAAGTGCTGGCAGAGACACATTTGGATTGAGCCACGAGGAGCCATGTGAAATACATGTCTAAGCATTGATAATCTTTGGTGATGCACACGTGGATTTAATGCTGTTGATTCTTATGCTGAAAAGAAACAACTGTCATTATTCTTATCACATTGCCGCTACTTCACGACCGTAGGAAATTCCAACATCGGATATTAGATTTGTGCCATTTTCTGTCGTCACGTCGTTCAAACGTCAAAGTAAACTGTTAAGAGCAGCAGGAAATGAGAGCAGGGAAAGAGGGCAGCGACATACAACAAAGGTCCCGGCTAAATTTGAACTCGGGATGTTGCGGTTTCATGTTACTGCTGCTGTTACATGATACAGTACATACTTTGACTGCTAGACCACCAGCTTCACCCTCTTCTTTATACGTGTCAATCATGCTCAAGTCTTAATTTTGATATTTCCAGGAGCATTTGAAGGCAGCATAAAAAGTGGATTACAACCACGAGTCAAAAGCATCACATTACACGCAGAGTAGAATCATCTTTCATTATCACTTCACAAGCATTTTATGGCCTTTGGTGGTCTTTTGGGACGGCTGCCTGACTCTGGAGGTAAATGGATAAGAGCTACAAACAAGTGATGATTTTGTTTGGTGAGATTTAATCTTCTTGTTGTTTGGATAGCTCTGACTAATGGTTTCGGCCCCTTTCGGACCCCCTCTTCTGCCCGTAACGTTACCACCGGTTCGGTTCTTGTTATCCTGCTCACAGCACATCTCACCACACTGACCCCCTTCCAGGATCACGTCTCTCTGAAGCATCTCCCGTGCTGTTTGGCTGCGCCTTCCTCTCTAAATATAGACCGTGGCCAATAGGACTGACGTGGCAGGAGAAACACAAACCTGGATACAAGCTGTGCACACAAACACACTCTCGTTTCGCTTGTTCAATTACACATGTGTGCACTTATGCTCGTTCACAAACTGGGTCTCTGCGATGTGTGCGTGGCAACGCACGAATGTAACGATGCACACTAAGCGTTCACAGTGCGAGCACAGTCTGAACCTGTTTTAAGCTGAACCCCATACGTTATACATTCCCAACGTCATCCAATCCACTTTACTGCTCCACAGAGAATCAAATGATCCTCCTCAAATTAATACGAGACGTCATGAAGCGAAGAGAGCACAGATTTTAAAGCTACTTTTCTTTTTGAGTCAGCAAAGTGTGCTACAAACCCCCGGCTCTACTCCTCTTCTTGTGTTAGGTCAGATCTTACTAACAGCACCTGTCAGTCATGTTGATGTGCTGTGTGTGTCCGTGGAGTTAATCGGACACTGCTAGCATGCTAAGTATTAAACCTAAAACCTGGCTAATATCCCAGTGGTTTATCAGTAAACAATCCATCACTGCGTCAGCTACTTAGTCCCCTCGTGATGCCACGAGACACATAAACAACAGACGGACAACTAAACTCCTTCATTAACATCCACAGCACGTCATTTTTTAAACAAAAACTGTTTAGATGGAGTTTTTTAGGCTGACAACCTTTAATGGAAAAAAAAAAAACAATATAGAAAGAGAAAGACATCATCAGCTCTTGTTATTTTGTCCAAAATAATTCATAGATATTTTACCAATCACAAATAAAATAAATCAGATAAATCATCAGTAGACACCACAATAATGTCTTAAATGCATACTTGTGAATTATACTGATCATAGGCCTCATGAAACATAACATCATTATGTCAAGTCCATCAAATACCAGATTTCATCTATCAGACACCATAACAATGTGTTGTGCGGAACTAAACCGGCTGAACCCACAATGCAGACACAGAACAGCTGGGTGGTTGACAGATGAGTTTATTTACACCAACGGATGGAGCAAGGTCGGGGAAAAGGGGCTAGCGGGAAGCAGGATCGGGGTGGGGACCAGGGAGAGCAAATGGGGGAGGGAGACAAAAACCAGAACCAGGACAAAGAGCAAACAAAATCACAAGAAGTCTTGGAGAAAGGAGCCTGAAGTGTACCAAGTGCAACGGACAATCTGGCAGAGAGCGGTGATCTGGGCTGGGCTTATGTAGGCAGGGAGGGAGTGGGCGGCCTGATTGGGGATTGGTGTCAGGTGTGGGCGGAGTGACCTGGAGTAACCTCTGCTCAGGTGGCAGGTGATAAAAAAACGCCGTAACGATGCGCTTGAAAGGCAAAAACAAACACCACATTGTTTTATCATTTCTCTGCAATGACCAAATAAAGTCAGCTTCTTTTATCATGTGGACGACCTGGATAAGGGACTCAGTGGCCCAACTAAACTCTCATGAACCTTCACCTCATGTGATGTCTTCAAACGACCATCACTGGTAATTAAAAAACACAACTGAACAAAAATTAATTCCAGGTTTTGCCTTAACAATGTTCAGTGTAGTAAGGTGCACGACATTCATGCAGAGGGAACAGAGTCTGCAGCATTTTAGTTTGGGAGCTGAAATACCGAAGAATGAAGGAAAAAGTGGAATCAATGTCCACGGAAATATGTGGAGACATATCCAGAGTCATTAAACCTTTCCTCTTGTCATGTGTAACGATAACTCTGTATTTTTTCCCGCCTGATGCACCTTCACTTTGCGTACAGGTGGTTTGGACGACGGAGGACGGACGTTCTCCTTGGAGCTCTGTTTGTCACATTGCTTGTACCCTTCACATCAAGTGCCACAACTCTACTACACAGTGTCCTCAGGTCAATCACTCAACGCCATCCAATCCACCGGAAAGAAAATACACCCCTCCAAGAGTGTACTCGACGAAAACTGATATTAAGCTCTTAAATATTTGCCGCTTTGTTGGCTTGAACTCAGCACAACTCGCCTCTCTCCTGTTACACCAATGAGCACACACCCTGGCGGTCATTTAAACTGTCCAGCTCAAACACAGTGGCATCCAGTGGCAACACTACTATACATGTCACAATATCACACAGACGTAAAATTAGGAGCTCCAGAATGTCACACACGTCTAGACAACCATCATAAATTTAAAGCAAAACGAGCAATGAGCTAAATAAAGACTTTTTACAGCTCAGCGACTAATACAGCTTCCTCTGGTGGTCAGTCAGCGAATGTCTGATCCACTCATGCGCGCTCACACACCCACAGACGAGGCAGAGCTCTGACCATAAACTTATTGAGTACAAAACCACACAGTATGTCCACACAGGTCAGCTTTTATTGGACTTGAGCCTGATTTTCGGTTCCAAAATTGATTTAAAATATGAATTAATATTCATAAAGATTTAGTCCATTTTCATGCTTGTCACTTCTGCTAACTTTCCTGTATTTTCAGGTGACGATAAGGTGAATATTGATGCTACAGCGATTAACTGGACTGTGGTGTGTTTTCTTACATTCATTTCCTGGAAGCTTAAGTTTAAGACGTTTAACCTTTTAACCTTTTTGTTCCTGATTTGCATCAAAGTGCCAAAAAAATCTCCAAATTTGGTGTTTTTGAATTGTTGAGAATAAAAGTGGTTATCAATCCATGAAAACAAAAAAAAAAAGTCTCTCACTCTGTCACTGAAAGTAACGTTTAGACGGCATTTGTTTTAGAAATGTGCTAAAAACTGGAACAATGTCTGAACTAACTGAAGACAGTTAAGTGCAAGAATGATTAAAAGATCAAATCCAGCTGAATTTGACTGTTGTTCAGCTTTTTTCGACTCCACCTCTGGTTTTTAATTTGACAAACTGCAATAATTCTGCATTTGCCTTTACATTAACAGCACCAAAACCCAGATCTGCCTTGAGTGGTCTAAAAACACTCACCACAGTAACATGAACCGCTTCCTCCAAACACCTGACCCTCTGCTACCCTCCCGTCTCCGTCCCCTCCCCACAACCACTATCATATATATATATATAGAGCTAAAACCCTTTACCACCATGTTAGAGTTAGAGAGAGAGAGGAAGAGAGACGATGAGCTGACACATTTAAAAAGAGATTTTCAATAAATAATGAATTGTTTTGACCTTTTTCAGGTCAGTAGTAAGTTTAGTCTTTTCCTGGTGTGTTCAGTATGTTCAGTTCTGTTTCCACGGTTATAAGTCACTTATTCTGGACTGCACTATGAGGTTATGATCGTTTTCTTTGGCTTTGGGGGGTCTTTTAATATGCTTTTAATGAGGAAGTAATGTACTGCGAATCACAGCAGATCCATTCGTACACTGTGAACTCGGCTGAAAGGCAATATTGGGTCTTGCACATGCATTTATAATTACTAATATATTTGAATTCAATGTTGAAAGAGAGATTGAATTAATAGGAAAATGAATAGATTGTGTATGGACCAACACACACTGGGATCATGTGGACACTACTCCACTAGTGGGTGCAGAACTTATGCCTGTTTGTTTAAATATAATAAATATCTGATTGTTCCTTTGTTGAGAAATTGATCAGTTTTACAATGAGTGCCTTTTACCGTGATTTATTCTGGTGTGACACTTTGATAAAGTGCCACACATGAATGAATTTACATTAAAACTGTGATTTGGTTTGTTTGAATGGGAATGTTTAATGTCACATACAGATATTTTTAATCCGTGTGAATAAAATCAGGAATAATGTACATTTACTGTAATCTATGAGATGTAATTTGCCAGTTGAATGTCATGTTCTAGTCCTAAATACCTAAAACCTCCAGTTTGAGATTTTAAAAACATAATTCTCTGTGTGTTCCTTTGACAAACTCAGATAATTTGAATCGTGATGTGAACATACGTACCTGAGGTTCACCGTGTGTTTGAGTCTTCATGAGAGACAGTGTCACTCAGACAGCCCAGGTTTCCCGTCGTTGGATCTCCCTCTCTGGGAGCGAAGAAGGATTTGAGGACAAGAGGAAATGAGAGCGTAATCTTGACTGACAGGCCTCCCCACCGGCATATGGACGTCTGTCAGCGAGCCTGGTGCCGTTATCAGTGACTGCAGGCGTGCACTCTTCACCACCAAAGAGCCCTGGAAGGAGAGGCAGCTGGACGGCGAGCAAAAAGGCTGAATGAAGACAGGAAATTAAAATGCAGAATGTCTTCACAGGTGGCAGACTCCTGTTGACTCATGAAAGCTGACACAGGGCGGTAGCTATTATTGTATGTTCGACAACTGCACCGCAGGAGAAGCACAGTGTCGACACCGGTCTGCTGTGAAGGGTTATAGCATATACAAGGATGGAGGTTTCCACACCAACAGAAAAACTGCCTGTCTGGGTAATTATGTGTTATTATTTCCCACGTATCCACTAATCCGTCCTGTGTCCAGCTTGTGTGCTGTGGATTAGGAGAATTCCTGAGCCTCAGTGACTTACTAAGGACACAATATTCCCCACACCTTATCTTTACATGACAACAGTAGTGATGACAATTATGCCATTCAGTGCAAAATGAGTCCAGCAGTGTGAAGGTATGTAAAACTACAGGCCTACATCATCAGCTAAAAGTCAAATAGCTTTTTCGTCTTCGCTATCTCATATGTGGATGTTTTCTCAAACCAGGTAAATTAGCTTTTTAATGAGAGCACAGCTACTGGTCACTAACCCCGACCCAAAAGTTCAGCTTAACCTCGGCCTCAGATCAGTGAGCCTTTCGCTTTGTATGCAAACTGCTGAGCTGTAAGAGTCAATACAAGTTCAGTTTCCACTAATTCTGCCACAAAAATCAAACAGCTTTCCTAATTAATGCTGCAGATGATCACTATATTAATGACAAGGTGTTTTAGAAAAACAGTTCCATGTGTCTAAACCACCGAGCAACACCCAACATGCCGTTTCTCCATGACAGTAGTCGGTGTTCACAGCAGTTGAATAGGATAAGCAGGTTCTTTACAAAATGAATGAGAGCTGCGAGCCCACAGAAATATCAGGCTTCTTATATTTTGCATAGTTACAAAGATATGTTAGAATGCAGAAATACAAAGACAGCGCTCCACTTTGTAGACGCAGAGCTGCTGCGCCTGTTCCTGCTGCACAAAGACATGAAAACGGCACCGTGGCGTCGGGAGATTCCAGACAGAGAGGCCAACTAATTAAAACTTTGACACCAAATCACATTCCTCGCTGCTTCAACCAAACACATCTCAGTCTCCAGTGTGCTCCGCCAGCAGATCTATTGTCAGCGGGATTAAAAACTGTCACATTTCCCCTGGGCTGACAGTCCCTCCCTGTGTTCTCCTCCAGACAAGACATCTCAGCGTTATTAAGAGACCGCACCATCTTAATTACTGCCTGTCGTGGTCTGAACGCTTCCTTTGTTAGGTCTATCTACCTATCTATCTATCTATCTATCTACCTATCTATCTATCTATCTATCTATCTATCTATCTATCTATCTATCTATCTATCTATCTATCTATCTATCTATCTATCCCACAATGCTTTGAGTTATTTACGAGTGCTACATATAGAAAATGAATGGGACCAAACTTTGCCTCACATTAAGGGCCTCCTTCCTTCCTTCCTTCCTTCCTTCCTTATATGCAACATGCACTCGCTGCACCACAAAGGTCATTTTGACCATTTTTACCATTTACACATGCGATAATTAAAAGATACAATGCAGCTGGTACCAAACGTTTCCTAAAAGTATTTGTACTTTCATTTGAAATAGTTTATAGTCTATGTATCATCCAGACGTTTTGTTCCAAAAGTGATGCAATTTGGACTTGGATCGTTCATCAGAACAGCTCTTGTGATTGATGAATCCCAGCAGGTCTAGCGGTGGCGTGACTGCAAGGCTGCTTCTTTAAACACATGATCTTCCTCTAACTTTGACCAAGCTGTAAACTGCATCAGGTCAGAAAACAGTAACATGAATCTCTCTTGTAATGGTCACATTGGTCACAGTAACTATTTGTTAATTCAATAATTGACATGACACAGCACATTTTCATATAGAACTTTATTGAATATATCTATATATTTATTTATATTTATATATATATATATATATGTATATATATATGTTTGTACCTTATATTTTTTGTCTTTTCCAGTGAGGATCAGTATATTGTATTGCTTCCCCTTTTCCTTATTGTTCTTGACATATATCGGTCTGCTGAGTGGAAATATACCAGTTTTCCATTAGAAGAGTTTCAGGTTTGACTCCCGTCAGTAGCCTAAGTGTTGGGAAAAGGAGCTGGAGACTCACGCTGCCTTTTAAAATGGCTTTTACATCAGAATATGAACTGAAAACAAAAGAACAGAACGTCTGCTTTGACTATGTTCTTACAAACACTTTACAAAAGATCTCAGTTTAAAGATTTTCTAACAATTCACATGTTTCCCAGAAGCATGAGGCTGATGTCTTTCATAAAACTTATTGTTTACCGTGTAACCACTGACAGCACCAACACACACCACGTTTAGCCGACCCTCCCGACACTTAGGCTACTGACGACATGTCGCAGGCAGGCGTGAAGCCTTCATGGCCCAAAGTTACAGTTGTAGGAACTCTGAAACAATATAACATTAAGAATATCTATAATACCACCACGAAAAATAAATAGATTAATATAAATCCTATCGCCTACAGTTATACACTAGTTGGAACATTAAAAAACACTGATTATTAGGCTACGTTGGTAATGTTTATAAAGTAAAAAAAATCAATAGCCTGCAAGGAAAACAAGACCAAGTGGCGATGTTAGGCAGCGACAGTGGAGAAATATTAAAAAGTCACAGGAAGCAAACAAAACAACAAGAAATAAAAACTGGGAAAAAAAAACGACTAATTGAAGAACAATTACAAACAGATACAGAGAAGATTAAAGAAAACGATCAATAAATTAAATAAAAAAATATAATCATATGAAAATAGGAAGAACACAATGAACAATTCAAGTAGAAATGATATCTAAAACAGATGAAGGCCCATTAGAAAGGCTGGAACAACCAAGATGGAGGAAAATGAACAAGCACTCTTGCTTTCTTTCTTTAGCAACTATCCCAAGTGCCCTTGAGCAAGGCACATACCCCCAGGGAAGCCAATCAGTAACCAGCGGCAGGCTGGTTTTACTGGGCGAGCGCCGGTGCGAGTGTGTGAGCAGCGTGTTACCGGAAAAGAGCGTGAGCGCTCAGTCAGCTCTCCCCCGTACGAATACATTTACCAAAGTAATGAAAACGATCAGATGGATTTACACATTATCACCTTCTCACTGTTGTGCACATGCTTTCCACGTGACACCACTGGCTCTAGTGTACATAAGCAAGATGAAGAAATTCTTAAAGTCCTTGAAAGGAATATAAAAAAATTACAAAAAGAAAAGATTTCAAAATGTATAAATACCCTGCAATAACCATTACGATCATAGAAACACCAGCAACATGATATTAATACTCAATGAGTTACAATCTCATGTAACCAAGAGATGATAATCAATCACTCAGAATGAAAAGACAACCCAAAGATTACCATTTACAGACATTATGTGCTTTTGTTGAAGTGAACGGACCGATAATATACTCAATAATACATTTATTATTCTAGTTTGTGAAATAGTATATAGTTATAGCTAAAAGAGAGACGGAGGGAAGGGGAACTGAAGCTGGCTGTTGTGCTCTTTACTGCCTCCCTCCTCCTCCAACCTGTCGTCAGCCTGGATCGGGTTGAATTCATTTGCAAACGCAGCAGATCCAGAAGTGCATTCGGAGTTCAGTGCATCAGTCCAATAGTCAGATTTAGTACACGTGAAGGGTTGCAGTCCAAAATGTTATGGAGTCCGTTCGTTACGGCAATTTCTCCCCCTCAAATGATCTCTGACATTTCATGAACACCATCAAAAATATACTGCGCTCACAATCTGGTTGGCTTTTTAGAAGTTCTACTAAGATAATTCATGACTCCTTTAATAATTGATCATGTGCTTCAATTTGGTGGTTGTTATTTTACCAAGTGAGGAACGTCTGCTAAAATGACAGCTCCCTCATATACGATTTAGATTTTTAGCTTTTATCTAAGTTCGAGCTAAAACTCCACCCCCTGAGTGTAAACTGAAGTGACCACCGTCTTGTTGCCTGTGTGTGCAGCCCTTTGCAGGAACACTCAGCGGATGCTGCCTTGGAGCCTTCGATATTGAATAATCATCATAAACAGTCATACGAACCCGGGAATCAATTTTGGTGATTAAACATCTCATAGATTGCATAAAAAGTCCATCTTAACAAGTACTGTCATCGACTTTGGAGGCGCATTTATTAACGTTTCTGCTGTCCGATGACACGTATAACCATCAGTCATGAGCAGGAAGTGAAGTGCAGTTGATCAATACCAATTATTTAAGAATTACTGGGACATTTCTGGGTTTGAATCCATTTTTTTTTTTTTATAGTTATCTGCATTATCTTACAAATGGAGATTGGACAACATGAGTTGTATGTGTCCATTACAGGCCACCATATCAAAAGCCTCTTAATGTTGCATGTTTTGCACACACTGAGATGATGATATATTACACTATATAATACATTTTACACTATTAACCAAGTCAAGAAATGTTCTATAGGGTTGGATAAAGAACTACTTCATGCAACTTGAAGATTAACCTACATCCAATTGGCCAGAATTCAGCAAATATTTCACCAAAGACTCATTTCAACAGAGACTAGGAGGTTAACCTCGTAGTGTATGAAGCTACTTGTTCAGAGGGACGTCTATTGCAGTGTTTAATCAAACTGTGACAACTGGCAGTGGTGTAATGGAGGCGTACGGGGTGAAGCTTAAAGTTAATGGCTGTGCCTTCCTCTCGGAGTGCGGAGAATGCCCATCTGTCAGTGTAATTACCTTTGACACACAATGAAAAATAAATAGGCTCACAGTGTGTCAGCCTCTCCGAGTGTGTGTGTGTGTGTGTGTGTGTGTGTGTCACTAAGTTAGATATGGCTGAGGTCACTCTCTTAGGACCAGAGGTTAAGTAGCTACTGTTGACCTTGAATTGGCAGTCAACTCGTCACTGAGCAGCTTGTTTCCTGGCTGAATGTAACCGTCTGTGGCTCTCTGTTCTTTCTAAAGCAGAGATGTTACAGAGCACTGTGGCTTATACCATCTGGCCACTTTTTATTTATGGTGTTTAAAAGTGTTGATTAGAGCACCAGGAAGAGCTGGTTTGGTGGTTTGCAGGTGAAAAAATGTTTAAACTTCAAACTGGATGAGAAAGATGTTTCATTTTTAAACCAGATTCAGTGCTTTAAATAACTACTGAGCTCCCCTGCTTCCTCAGCAAGGCACTTAACCCCCAACTGCTGGTTGTACTGGGAAGCTCCCAGTTGTGTGTGTGTGTGTGTGTGTGATTTTGTACAACAATGTGAAATGGAGCTGAAATTGAAAGTAAAAAAAGTAAAAATCTCTTGTGATGAAGCCTCCACTGCACCATTGCTGGATAATCGACTCACAAACAAGGCGTTGCAGCTAAAGTCATGACCATTTTAAGGCAGTTGTCATGAATTTGCACGTGTCAGGTGTTTTATGGCTGTTTATGATCCTGGTAGGTGATCATGGCAGCTAGACACCCCAGGCTCTAGGACAGAAACGTTGAAATGTCACCCACACATTTATATAGCCCTACTCTTCCTCACCTTCTGCTCAGATATCTCTAATGTTTGACTAAATTCAGTAACACCTCTCTTTGACTCTCTCTCCCTCCTCTCTGAGGTTTAGTTTTAAACTGGTGTGGTTTTCCTGTTGAGTGTATCTGAGTTGCTATCCCGGTCCCTCTTGGCCGTCAGTCGGTCCAGGGTTCCCACGTTGCCCCTGTCCCTGTCCCTGTCCCTCTCCCTCTCCATGGTGGCCGTAGATATCGGAGGCGCCTGGGCTGGTGTGGTGGCTGATGTGGAGGTGTTAAGCGGTGCTGAATTCTGGGCTACAGCCGCTGCCGCCGCCAAGTTGGACTTGGAGTGAGATGGGAGCGTCCCGCTGCTTATGACCGCTCCTCCTCCTCCGCCACTGCCGCTGGAATCTTTTGGGAAGTAGTTGTGGAGCTGGTAGAGTGTGGCCCGATCCACAGTGCCGTAGAGAGGTGGGGCGCCGCCGCCCAGGCTGCCCAGCTTGGAGTCCCTCGTCAGGGTGTACATGGAGATGTCACCGCCTCCTCCGCTTCCACCGCTGCTGCTGTGGTGCGGGTTGGGAAGAGTGGCCACGGAGAAGGGTGGGGCGGATGGTGGCAGGCTGAAGGTCTTGGAGGCACCGATGGGTGAGGTCTCCTGTGAGTGTGGAGGGTCGGTGGAGCGTGAGCTGGAACGAGAGCGCCGCCTGAAACGGTAGCTTGGCAGTCGCAGCATGGCGTGCGTGGTGCTCTTGAAGAGGTCGGTGCGAGAGCGGCAGCGCAGCTCTTTGTTCTTCTCGATGTAGATGTTGACAGCGAGGACGCCCACCATCTCGGCCAGGATGAAGGACAGGCCGCCGAAGTAGAAGGACCAGCCGTAGGAGTAGTGCCACTTCTTGTCCTCATCTTTCTTAGGAGAGATATCGCTCAGTGCTGCTGAGATATACACGATCACTCCGATGATGTTGCTAAGGCCTGAGGAAATATAAAAGACTTCTAATGTAACTGCTCCTCTGAGACAAATTAACCTGCAGCTTCATTAAATTGTTTTCCTTGCAGGGATACTGGAACTGCCTCCTTTCAATTAGACAGAGAAGAGTAATAAGGAATAATAGAGAGGAAGAGGAATAATATGAAAGTCAATCTCCATATCATACATTAAAACATCTTATTATGCCAGTGTTTGTCTCAGTGTCAGTGTCAGTTTTGAGTGCAATATGGAAGCAGAAAGGCAGTTTCCACCCAAGGTAAAATAAACAATTATCAATTAAACAAGATAATAAACATTATCTCCAAGGTTAAAGAACATAGGTCTCAAAATCCACGGCCGCACTGAAGCCTTACCTGCAGCCACAAAGAGAATCCCTCCGCCGAGAATAATGTTTCTTTTGCTCTTGTAGAAGCCGCTGGAAGCAACACACACTCCACCCAGCAGCAGCAGGATGGCGCTGAGGATGGGGAAGATGCTGGAGGCTCGCACTACACCTGCAGAGGGGCACACTGACAGAAGTCATCCTCTGCCCCTGAAATGTTATTGCTTCTCAACTTGGTCAACTTTCTGTGGACTTTGTTGTGTCTGAGAAATATGACTAAATCTAATCTAATCTAATGTAGTACAATCTTTTAGTCTTTTTTGAGGTTCAACACCGTTTGAGGATGCAATGTTAACAGCCTTGTGACACACAACAAGTGTTACCAAGACGTGCTATAGCTGACACTACAACTTGGCTCTGGAGCAGCAGCTATCTGTTTATATAAGATTTCTCCATAGTATTAGTACATAATGTCTCTTGTGGCTTTGGAGGAGTTTTGTCAGGACTGAGAAAACCTTTAAAATCAGACAGGTGGGGTTCTATGAAAATGCATTATTATGTTTTAGTCACTAGAAATGTGTTTTTGGAGACTAAAATTAACTAGAATTCTACTAAATACAATAACTGAGCCAATAGGTTACACAGTAGATTGGAGCATGATCATTACACGGCTCAACAAGGGGCTAAAATAAGATCTCCATTATTGGTGCATGGAGAATCCACCGTGCTGACTATTAAGCAGCGGCAGCAGGTATGAAGCATGAAATCAATTACGTTTATCCGCAACAAAATGAAATGTTTCTTATCCTTATTGACTCTCAATAAGCAGTTCAGAGCCACTGCCCGCCAACAGGACCTTCAACAGGGCTGCAAAGTGATGCATTACATCACCTAAAGCCCCTCTGCTGTACATCCCTCTGCAGACACCTTAAAACCTACACGCAGTGATAACGTAGAGAGACATAATAGGAGATTAAAATGTTGAATGGCTCCGTCTCTAGCAGGGACACGAGGAACTGCAGTGCCTTCAAGTTTTCAAGGTGACTTCTCAAGCTGTGTTAGCTTTTGTTTGCCTCTGAAGGGACGAAATAATGCTGCAATAAGCATTTATTCATAGAAGCTTCTGTCTCGATCAGTGTTAGCAAATAATTCTATGAATTATGTTTTTAACGGGAAAGGGGACGATGTGGGTTCAGCACAATCTATTGATTGTCTGATATGCAGCTGGTAGGACAGAATACTAAATACTGTGTGGTACTTCCACTGAATAATCAGTCCACTGATTGTCATCTTCTGGATGTATTTGTATTTGTCCTCTTTCATTTGATAGAAGAGGAGCTGAAATGGTCCGTTGGTGAGATGAAGTGATCAACATAAATGTAATCTGTGACTATTTTGATAATCAATGAATGATTTCAGTCATTTTGCAGGCAAAAATAACAAAGGTGCTGGTTCCAGCTTCTCAAATGTAGATAAATTACTTTGCTTTTGTTATAATTGTATATTAATTTTGAGCTTTTGTTTGGACAAAAGAAGCCATTTCAGTTAGTGTATTTGCAGAAATATAATTAAAAGAAGTGTTACACCTCAAAAAGCTTGTTCATAGATTTCGGTGGATTGTGGTGGAGAATGAGGCCATGGACCGATGGAAGAAACTTTACTTTTTGGGGCCAATACTGGTGTTTAAAAGACGTCTTGAAAAAATAGAGTGTTTTTAGTATTTTTCTATCATTAAAACAAGTCGAAAGGACCGCGCAGCCTGTGCAGAGGTGAAAGCTTTCTTGTTCAGTCAAGGCTGAACAGCAAAGGAGACACGGAAATCTAAGATAGCATCGCAGCCTCCTTCACAGAAACAGATATCTTTATATAATATATGGATGGAACATACACTTTGTAAAGCAAAGGGGTGAGGGCTGTACGGAGAGAATTTGCTATCACAATGGAGGCAGGATGTGAAACCTGAATCCTGAGCTGAAAATAATCCATTAGTGAAGGCTGTTCTTTCAATCCATCTGTGAAAAAAAAGCTTTCTGTACACCCCCAGACTCCCAACCCCATGCACCTGGGCATTTAAACACACACACACACACACACACACACTTAACAGACACACACACACACACACACACACTTACACACACCTCCAGGAACGCTTTGCTTGAATCTGACATCCGTGCATCGATGTCCGCCCACCATCCCCTTCTGTCCTTTCTGTATCCGTGTGTAATGGAAACTGTGGTGTGTGTTGAGACGTGTGCATGTGTGTGTGTGCATGTGTGTGTGTGTGTGTGTGTGTGTGTGTGTGTGTGTGTGTGTGTGTGTGTGTGCCAGTACACAGTGCCTGTCTGTGTGCATTTGAAGTTTATTTGTAGATATGCGTGTGTCACTTACGCAGCAGATACTCTGCAGCATCTTGGTCGTAGTCTGCGTCGTCTGGGAAATGATTGATCTGAGAACACACACCTCGCTTCAGGCCTGAAAAAAAAAAACACCAGAGAAGAAGAGGAGGAGAGGATGAGGAAGACAGTAGAAAAAAAGTAGAGATCACAAGGAGCGGAGGAAGATAGGAAAAAGACAGAATGGCAGAAATGATAATAAAAAAAGAAGAGGGAAACGTTAGGCTCAGAGAAAGTGATGGGGGAAGAAGGTGAAAACAAGCATTGGGACAGCCAACACATTTGGAAAGAAAAGTTAAAAATGGTGAGAGAGTGGAGAAGAAAGAGGAAAGATGGGGAGGGAGAGAGATATGTAAGGAAGAGAAGTAATTTGCGATAACAGAGAGAGAGAAGAAGAAGATAACAGATGCACAGACAAGGCAGACGGATGAAGTGATGATGAGAGAGGGAACAAAAGATATGAGAAGTGGAAGAGAGCAAGAAAGATCTGAGCTGTAGGCGTCTCTAAGAAACTAAAGGGCTAAATGCTAAGCTGAGTTAAATGCTTTAAGTCAATAACAGTGTTCGCACGATGACGTTTGGTGGGTTTAGTTTAGCACAGCAACATGCTAACATGTGCTAATTAGCAAGAAACAAAACGTGGGACTGTAGTTTTGAAGGTATTTAGTTGATGAATAAGACAAAAGTTGACCTAATTAGGTTGTCAGATGAAAAGTTAAGAGATCGTAGCTAAAATAATTCATCCTGATGGGAACATGTCTGTACCCACTGTCATTTATCAATCTATCCAATAGTTGTTGAGACATTTCCCACAAAACCCTAAACATCAAGAGGAAAAGTCAGAGAATCACCAAAGTCACTTGGAGTCTTTGTCTTCGGACCATGAAGGTTCTGTCATTAGTATTAGTTCACTTGTAAAGCCAGTAAACTCCCATCATACATCTGCACCTTGATTATATACAGTATATATTATAGATTATAGTTTGACAGAAAGCTTTTCTCCCCTCACTTAGAATAACCTCCAAAAAGACTTGAATCTGAGGGCCTTCACCGATCTGCCATATTTTAAAGATATATATCTATATTATGTTGTGTGTGCTGTCTTGATCTCGATGGGACTAACTTGATTAATGGGTTAATAAAATAGATATTTCTTTCTCGGCCAGTGGTGACTGACTGCCATCACTTTCCCTGGAGGAATCTTGATTACAGTGAGTGAATAACAAGGCACAGGATGTTATTCTAATGATGATTAAATCAAAACCGTCATTCTAACTTGTTTTGATCTTTCAAGACGCCCAAATCAGCTGAAATCAAACCAACAAACATAATCTGTAGTTTTCTTTTAAGCACAGCTGCTATACACCTTCATTTAAATGAATGTGTCTTCTGTTTCGTCCTGTAAATCAAAACAAAAATGCAACTGTATGCTTACATTTCTTATTGAGAGGTAATATGTGTTTTCCTCTTTGTGTATCCCATGGACAAAAGAGGAAAATACAGATCCCACGTTTCTCTTGCGATAAAATGAACGACTTGAAGCAGAAACACTGAAGAGAATATGAAAACGACACCACAGACACACACACGCTTCCACAAACAAAAGCCTGCCAAATAAAACCTGAAGTGAAATCTAATCTTTTCAGGACTGACTGTCACACACTCACGGACATAACGGGACAGAACCGTAAATCTAACAGGACCAGAAGCTGATTTAAGGAGGGAAGACAAACCCACAAACAGCCCAGTGGACAGCAGACTGGGGTGAAAGGGCGGAGCATGTGTCGAACACTTTGGATGATTTCTAAAAAAAAAAAGCTGCCAAGAAGTCAATGTTTTGCAGCATGGGGAAAGACAGGTATCTGACAAGCACCTCACAGCACATCACTATGGGTGACACTATCAGTCTAAACGATAAGAGGTGTTTCCCAACCTGGGGCCTCAAACGGCAACACTTCAGCTCCCCCTTTGGCATCTGATATTAACACACGAGGCACCATTCTGCATCATTATCAGACACTCAGAGCAACAGTGGTTCTTATTCCCAGTGCTGATGTCTAATACTGCCACAGTCATGATAACAACAAAAGAAAATGTGGTTAATGTTCACTTTTGGTTTCACACGGGACACAAATCCTGCTCTCCTGGGACAAAGTCCGGTGTCCAACCCACCTTCCATCTCCACATGTGAGCTTTTTCTTCTATATTACAACTTCACTGCCCTTTAGCGACTCGTCCAGGCACAGATCCTCTCACACAGCTGCTAATCGGTGCCTTGTGCGCCAGTATCTGACGAAGCACCAGACGTTGCCACCCAGTGTCTTTTCATATGAAACAGCTTGCAAAAACTAAGTCTTAAACTCCGTGAACTCATACTGGATGAAACTTTTGAATAAAGAAATGCACCAAATGTTCCTTTCATGTCAGCGGCGCCTGAACACAGAGGAAAACACAGCGAAGTCTAGTGTTCTTGATGCTGCTCTGTTGTTTATGATAATTATACCGCCTCAAAATGAATGTAGTAATTTCCTGGTGTTAAAATGCAACATGTCACACTTTAACTAAAACACAAGAAGCTTTATATTAGATAGCTCAAGCCTTGGAACTTCGTCTCGTATGTGCATGAGACTGTATATAGCCTGTGCATGTATCTGTTTGTCATGTCCTTTTAAACCTGTCTGTCAGCTGCAGCAATGCAGGAGCTGGAGGAACTACTTAATCAGTCACTGAGTGAGTCACCACTCATATCTGAGCTCTGGGGCATTATGATGAGCTTTATGTTGAATGCATAGTAGGAGTGTATATATGTGTATATATATATAAGTGTCTGTGCATGAAATCTAAAGGACAATAGGGGTAGAAATTAGTCAAAGCACAGATCTATATATATATGGACATATGTAAGAACACCTAAATGCACCAAGAGAGTGAACACACACACACACACGTTAGCTTCTCTAACATCTCACTATCATGTTTACAGCATGTCTTCATCACATCATACATTCTGAATAGGCAGCGTCGTGCTGCCACCACCACTTCCGGCTACACCCGACCCTCACCTGCACCTCCCTCCTCTTAGACTCTACCGACCATCTGCACCCTGCACTACAGGCTGCCGCTCGGGTGTCTCCTCATGCTGCAGTAGAGTGAGTTGTAGCTGAATGTAGAGGCCATGTTTAGCACAAGTTTACACAGGATACATCATTTCATTAACTGCATTGTTTGTTTCATTGATTTGTTTGTTCGCTGCAGGTGAAGCGGTGTCTATTTATATACAGTTAAACTGCAACAACAAATATATTTTGCAGGAAACATAATGCAGCCTGGCTTATGTTAAAACAGAGAGATAGATAACAGTAGAGCGATATATCCTACTGGTGTGTGTGTGTGTGTGTGTGTGTGTGTGTGTGTGTGTGAGCAGGAGAACACCTATTTATGTCTTTTCTGATTACACTGATAAGCACACTGACCTCAACAAGACCCTCCAGTGACCAACGCATGAGAAAACACACACACACACACCAACCCCCACTGTATCCAAAGGCTTCCACGGCTTTGAACACACACACACACACACACACACTAACACATTCATAAACACGAGCGTGAGCGTTTACAACCAGCTGTACCTTCCAGGCAGCAGATCCTCCAGAGGCCGGAGTGGGTGAGAGCCCCGGGGTCTTTCTTGTCCTTGTTGTTGGAGTCCTCCTGTGATGAGTTGGCTGTGCTGTTGCAGATGAAGGCGCGGGCGTACAGCCAGTAGTCTGTGCCGATGGCCACCGTCATCAGGGCGAAGGCAGCGAACGCTCCCATGGTGGTCAGCAGCACCTGGATGCCGCGCTCACACCACACCATCGCTGGGCGGGGGAGGAAGCTAATATCTGACAAGGAGACAGAGCGATAAGCACATAGCAGTGCTCATGACTATAGTTTAGTTCAAACTATACCAGGTGACCACAGGTGACAAGAATCCTTCATTGATTCTGAATTTCAAAGTTTCTTATATGTTTGTAATTTTGTTATGTGCTCATGTAGAATTCCCATCACACCCGTCTCACAATCAACTGTATACAGCTTAGCTAAAACACATTGTCCTCTGCTCTGGATGCTCTAGGAGGGGTGGTCCAGAGTATTTAAACGTTTTCGAACAAATTACAAGTCATGGTTCAAGTCCTGCTTTTATTGTAACCATGGATGTTCAAACAATTATAATAAGTCATTATATAATTGTAATTTTGTTCGATGATGATAACTTAATCAGGCCACAGCTACAATTATAAGGAACATCTTCTTTATATGATCTCCACATCGATTTATGGAAATTAATAACAGAGAAATCATTGAAAAGACATTTTGCGTCAGTCAAGTTCAGAGCACTATTTGGTACTAACTGATAACAGATGAAAAGTTTGACACAGTTATAACTAATCTGTGCAATACAGTCACAGTCTCACATGTGTTGTCACTCAGGGGTGGATCTTAGGCATGCACTGAGGTTATGGTGCCCTGCACTCGTCATAGCTGATATTCAGTCCAATGCTAAACTAAATAAACTTGTTAAAATCATATATCTCCATGAAGAAAGTGAACAAACTCAAAATTAAAAACGAGAAGCTAAAAAATGAGACATTTCTGCATTCCACCTGGTTCACAATTCATGTATTGGACTGTCAAATATTTATGCATTAATAGAACCACTGTCCCCCATGGGCAGCTGTGGGTGAGTGGTGGGAGCTGCTGATGGGGCTAAGTCTTTCCATTGCATTCTGGGTGAGCACACTGGAGCGGTTTTTAATCAAAAACAGCGTACACAGCCTGAAGCAGCGAGGAAATGTTGGCAGCAGGCAGCCAGCAGAAGAACAAAATGCCGACCCACTGCATCAACAAAAATATAAAACGACAAATATCGTAACAGCGGAGGGTGGAAGATGGACTGCTGGGAGACATGAGGGAGAAAATCTCCTTTGTAACTCTTCAACTGAGATTCCAAAGAAAATCTAAATAAAGCTGGAAAATGCATTAATTCTTTCAGCAGGTAGTCGTTTCTGAATTCTAACCTTCCTGCCAAAAGCTGGATTTCCAAAAGACTTTAAGAGGTGCTGATATGAGCAAAGTTTACACGTAGGGAAGAAAATTCTTTGGAATTAGTTTGCTGGAAAGATCAGTAGAATAAAGTAACAATAACTTAGAAGCTTAAGTGGAAAGGACACAAGAAAGAGAAGGAAACAGGACGCAGACGTTTACATACATATTAATAAAAATAAGAGGGTGAAAGAGACGAGGGAGGAGTGGATGACGAGACGAGAATAGACAAGTGGAGAGGAGAGGAAAAAGGAAAGAGGAGGGAAGAGACATAAATCAAAGCTGAGGGGTGAACAGCGAGAGGGACGACAAGAGGGGAATCGAGATGCAACACATCTGTTGTGCTTCAGGAGCCATAAATGAAACATCCGAGGAGCGAGGAACAGGTTCCATTTAACTTTTCGGTTCCTCAAAGAGATTTCAACCATTTGAGATATAAAAAAAAAAAAAGGTTTTACAAACGCTGGCGTGAAATGAAAACTCTGTTAGTGTTCTGGAAACACTGGACCACCGTTTCTAAAGGTTAATGTAAACAATCGATCGCACACAGAATATCAATCCCAGAGTGGGCTTTTAAAACTACTTGGCTACTTCAGTGGGCCTGAGGTGCGTTTCCATGGCAACGCAAATCCCAAAATAACAGCGACCACTGGTACTCTGACCCTGGAGCTGACCCGCCTGCTGTAATATGCATAAGGTAAGTCCCGAAAAACTGCAGAAAGACATGAGTGCACTGGGCCAGACAGCCAGTCAGTGGATGCAGCAGTTGTGTGTCAGGAAATAGATTTTCATTTTTTAAACTCGCTGTAATGCACTTACTGCACCACATCTGAGGAAATGAGAAATGTGTGTTGCAGCCAGCTGACTAGTGACAGTTAATCATTTTCCTTTTCGTGGAAGTTGCGTGAGTCTCTAATCTGTTTCCCTGTTTGCAATTTTTCAGATTCTTTAACGATTCGTGGACAGAAATGCTCCAAAACCTAAACCTGGAACGTGTTCGTGTGATGCTAATATGCCAAAATCATTGTGTTGCTCGATTGATTTAAGGAATCCACCGAAGTTTTGTCCTTTATAAAACAACAAAACGTCCCAGCAGTATTGGAAGTGTGATTTTAACAAAGTAATAGGATGGAGGAGGAGGCTTCAACAGCACTTCCTGAAATTTAACTTTTTTTTTTTTCTGCCTGTCTACATGTGCAATCAGAGCTTCAGTCAACACCACAGTGTTAGATTTTAAATATGCTTGAGTGATCAAGTCATCACTTTCATTTTTGCAGCCCAATATCACACGTTGCAGCACAAATGCGCCTCGAGGCAAACAAACAACACAATGAACGTGTCACATTTTCAAAATAAAAACATTTGTGCCAAGCTGGTTCAAGCCAAAGCTATAGTATGAGCCTGTCATGTCAGCAGCACATCAGCCTGCCAACATGGCAGCAGCAGGCCTCCTCCATGTTCACACTGGAGTTTCAGACGCTTCTGATTAAGTACAGCCCTCTGATCAGAGATGGAGATCTTCTCAGTCATCACAACCACAAATCTGCAATTTCAGTCGTTCTTCTGCTTTTTTTTTTTTTTGCACATTGAAACAATCTTTAACGTATTTTTTTTTGTAGATGGTGATGTGGTGAATTGTTTCCACTCTGAATTAAAAACTAAAATATATCAAACCACAGTCAGTTAAATGTGAAAGTAAAGTTTTAACCGCAAACATACACAAACATACTTGTATATAAAAGTAAAGCTCAGTTGGATTAATATTGGTGACAATAACTGGTCGGTCATAAAACCAAGGCTGCTTTTTGCATCAAAAATGCATTTAATGACTACATACTGAAAACTGAATGACATTTCAAGCTGCATGCAGGTAATTTCAGTATTGCAATTTTTTGCAATTATTTTTTCCCACAGCTCGGTGTGTGTGTCAGCGCTCCCTTTAGCCACCTCTGCTCTAAACAGGAGCAAACATTTAGCTTGGTTACACAAACGCCAGCGCAGATTAATCAAAACCACTTGTCTTCTGCATCCAGACCTCTGCCCACATCTGTACTCCTGTGTGTGTGTGTGTGTGTGTGTGTGTGTGTGTGTGTGTGTATGGGTGGTTTCCTGCATGACTCTGTGTAACTGAATGTGTGTGTGTCATGTAGTTGTGTATGCATGCACCTGTGCTTCTGGTTGTTTGCTGTTAGTCCACATGCATGTCTGTGTGTGTGTGTGTGTGAGAGTGTGTGTGAGTGTGTGTGTGTGTGTGTGTTACCTGGGGGCATGTTCCTGCCTTTTGCCTCCATCTCCTCTCCCCCCCGCTGCTGCTGTTCTTCTTCTTCGTCGGTGAAGAGCGCTCCGTAGCCCCGGTCCGAGCCGCCTCCATCCACCGTTTATCCTTCTCTTTCTCTCTCCTTCCCCTTCCCTCGCTCCTCTGCCTCTCCCTCTCTTCTTATCCCTTCTTTCTTCCTCTTTTTCTTCTCCTCCTCCTCTTCTCCCTCTCTTCTCTTGAGCTTGAGCACTCCTTCTCTCCTTTTCAGCGAGCGGGGGATGCTTCACTTGGCGTCCGCTGCTCTCATTGAATTGTCATGGCAGTCATCTTAGCTACTGAGAGAAGGAAGAAAGAGGCGGAGGGGGGTAAAGAGCAGATGAGAGAGAGAGAGAGAGAGAGAGAGTGAAAGACAGGAGGAGAGGGAGAGAAGCAAACGACAGGGAGAAGATGAAGAGGAGAAAAGAAGAGAGTGGAAGAGATGAGAAGATAGAGAAGGGAGGAGAGGGTGTATTCGATTAATGAACGTGACATGAGTCTGAAACCCTCGGATGCTCCTGTGCAGAACCGTCTCCCAAACAAACATGTTTTCTATATGAAAATGACGACATGTCACTGAACAAACTAACAAACAAACATCCGAAACCTGATGCTGACGGAAGAAAACGAGCCCCTTGTCAAACAAGAGAAGCTGGTTTGCCTCCACAGAGAGGGAGAGAGAGATATAAAGCATTAGAAAAGAACAGGCGATGCGAGAGAGCGTGCTCTATTCCATTGCCATGGCAACAGTGAATTCCAAAGTCTATGGTGGAGCTGGCGAGCGTGTATGTGTGGTGTGTATATGTGTTTATGTGTGTGTGTGTGTGTGTGTGTTGGGGGAGTAGAGGGATGGATGTAACAGCTGAGAGGATTTTGCTAAGATTAAAAAATAAAAGTGTGTAAATTCCGTCGGTGCTGCCGGGGAGCCTGGATGTCATACATGACGGATGCAAGCACACACACACTCTAGTCTATGTTGTTCATAGTACATGAGGAATGAACATTCACAGGAGAGAAGACAGACTTGTGAGTCATTAGCACTGTGGTCACAGTGTCTCGGCATGTTTCATCCGTCCAACTTTGTTCCTGTTGGGTGCGACGGCTTAATCACAAGCATTTAGTGCTGTTTCATGCTTCGAAATGCACAATGCAGAAATCTCAAAAGCTGAAAAGATCCAGAGCGCGTAGAGATTAGATGCTTTGCTCAAGGGCATTTCGGCAAAACGGCTGCTTTCCTGCTTGAACTCACATCCCAGAGTTCAACAAGCGGAGTGTTCCTGAAGAGAAAACCCCCGTCAGCACTGACACAGGGTCAGATCTTTCTATTTTCTTTCTTTCTCTCTCTTTTTTTTTTCTATTTGCAAGCTGTTGCCAAAACTGCAGGGCACCCAAAACCCACATGAAAGGAATCAGTAGCAGCACAGCAGGGGATCCCAAGATTTTTCATGTCAACAGCACATCTAGTAGCATTTCTAACCTCAAACCGCTCTTTTAGAGAATCCCAAGGAAAATGACAGCAGCAGTTCTTTGTTCAAATGCCTAAATGGGACAGAAGATAACATTTAACTAACAAAGGACCTCTGGCAAATATGTGAATTATGACTAGTGTCTGTTAGGAGCAAATAATAAACTACTGTGATCATTTTACACAGCTATCAATCTTCACTAAGACGAAGTTCAGCTGGACTAATAGAGTATAACTTAGACAAACATTTCCTCTAATCTTTTCCACGCTATTTTTTAAATCCAAGAACCACATTGTTTTTATGCCATAAGCCAAACTTTAAATCAAAAAATGCAACTGTCCTGAGAGACATAGACAAGTGATATTGTCCTGCTGGTAGAGCTCTCACACCACAGACTCAGCAGCGCCGCTACACATCATAATTTGCCGTTCAGTTTGGAAGATTTGTTGTGTATTTGATCAACTTTTCCCCCAAATTTGTCTGTGCAAGCGGTCTTTACTCACAAATCTTTCCTCACCATGACAAAAAATAGATTAAGACCTGATTCACGAGACTTTACGGACCCTGTTCAGAACAGAACTAATGATAACATGACATACAAACAGGTACTGGACATGTTGACACACAGACCAGGGAATAAACAACTGATAATAACCCACTTGGGTCTCTAGTCTGAGCTGCTGGCGAAAGATTAACAGCAAGAAAGGTGTGACATCTGGATACATTCTCTGCCAGTGCAGCTGCCTCTCCTTTGATGAAATATTAACATTGATGCTCCCGTAGACAAGATTTGGCCAGATTTGAATAGGAATCAGTTTTCACAGTTAAAAAACGATTGTTCACAAGTTCAGACTTAAAAAATGACCTGGTACACAAGCAAAAACGACCAATGATGGGCTTTGACAGCAGAAAATTACATGTTATAAAGCTGAAATAAAACTCTTTCATTTGTCATTTCTTTATGTAAAAGCATGTCCAGCTTATTGGTCTAAATCACAAAGTTCCTATCTCCCTTGTGAATAACACCCTGCAGACTCAGTCATTAACAGGAACTGTTTTCACTCAGCAGAAAGCAATTAATCAAAATTATAGGCAGAAATCAAAGCTTTTTGTGAGCAAGGAGTCCATCCAGAGAAAACTGTGCACATTAACGCTGGCTGAGACTCTTCAACACCTCCACCCCCACCAGAGAATAATACGACGACATTTAGTGTCATTTGCATGATTTTTGGCTGCCGAAACACTTTAAACTTTCAAAAAGTCCTCGATATTGTGCCAAAGTGTGAAGTTTGCTCGTGTCGTATTTAAACATACCCTTTGCTTGGGACCCACACTCGGAGAAAAAGCACTGATGTACCATCTGTGATGTCACCCTCAGGTTTCTAAAGAAGATTGAATTTTGGTTTCCTGCTCAGGGATGAGCCTGGAGGGATGAGCGAGCACCACAGCGTCACAGGCTGACACTCGTGTCAATGAAACAATCACGCTCCTTAACATCTAAGCACATCGCCCTAAAACCTTGCCATCTTTTAAGCCGACAGCATTTCTAACTAGAAGCTAGATTTTCTAAAAATTAAAGCATGGGCATGGATGACTTTGCCAGTTCCACAATCAGCTATTTACACAGTATTTCAAGCCACATTCACAGTGAGTATGTGTAGCTACAGACAGGCCATCGCTAACCTTAATCCAACCTTGTTAAATTGATGTTGACAGCTGATAGGCTGACGGCAGCCTTGCTTTTTGACAAATATCTCAATCCTGTCACAAAGTACTGACGTTTTTTTTTTTTACTATAATGAATTCTGACAAATCTCAGATGAGCCAGACTCAAGACTTCAACATTTCATGTTCCTGTAGAACCTGCAGACAAAATCCTCTCAAATTTTGTAATTATAACAGTAAGTTAGTGAGTTAATGTGCACGCAGACTCCAGTTCTAGCAGTTTATGTCAAATAGGACATTTGGCAGTTAATTATAGGAAAGCTTTACTTCATATCAAACATAATAGGACAGAAAAATATTTTTATTCAGTGAGTTTTGTCTCAATCTGAGGTTTATTGGATGACGTCCCACCTAGTGGACACTAGAGGAACTTGTGCTGGAAACAGATCAGCGGTGCATTCAGCATTGGTATGATAGCTGTTTGGTGTCCCTTGAAAGCCAAAGGGCCCCCCCGGGACGGCCTGTAATCACTGACAACAAACAAAACAAAAACAGAAACTCAGACATTGTTAGTTTGTGCTCAGAATCCGCCCCAAACAGACCTGCTTTTCAGGCTGACGGTGTGGATTATGAGGAAGGTTCCCACAGCACAACATGGAACAAACACACGCTAGAAGGGCTTGCCAGTGGCAGCACAGATGCCCGATTCAGAGAATAAAAGTTCAAGGACAAATCAGCCATGCTCTGCATCATGAATGCAGCGACGGTATGAATCCTGCTGTGAATACAGAGCAGCGGCAGAACATGGATGTGGTGTGGGAGCATTGGTGAAGATTATGAGGGCTGTCTGCCCAACTGTTTCCACCAGATGCTGGAACTGTCTCCATTTTCATATCATTTCACCATCAAAAACCAAAGAGGGATCAGAGGCATGATGGGATGAGTGGAGCTGTGTGAAAAGAGTTAAACTAGAGGACTGTAAATATGAACAAAATGTCTGTCTGCAGGAAAATGTTGAAACATTTCACTTTCTCAGATGATGTTTGTGTGTTTATTTTTAGAATATACAGTTCTACGTTATATTAACGACTTAAATATGAAACCATTTTACAACATACAGGCTTTTATAGGAACATTTTAGAGTAGTATTAAGTCACAGATGCACGCGAGAATAAAATAAAAAATAATTCTATATTATGTTATTATTTGTTGTTCAGCTAAATGTTCACAGAAATATCAAAGTAAAGCTGATGTTGAGAAGAAAAGTGAAACTTTTTCTATTTTTTTGCTTTTTGCTGATGAATCAAATATATTGATATTGTGCACAAACACCTGCTGGAGCGAAGGGAAACTTGAGAGGGAGGAAGCAGCAATGTTCAATACTCCGACAGAGGAATCTAAATGCAGACCTCTGCTGGAGCTCCTACACATGCTATAAGACAGACTGTTCTCTGGCAAAGGGCACAAACAAAGGAGAGAACAAATGATCAGCCTCACGGTGTGATGGTATAACTCATGATTATCAGTACTGATCACACATTTCACTCATATATTGATACATAGTCATCACTCATATACATGGAACATCTGTGGTAATAAGTTTATAGTGTATATGTGATGTTTTATCTCCTGTTCCAACACCTTGGTATGATTTGGCATCCTTGAATCTTACATGTACAAAACGTCTTCACACACACACACACACACACACACACACACACACACACACACACACGGATCTTCTTCGTTTGTCCAACAATGTGCAGCTTTGCTTGAATGCAGCAGGTTTCAAAATGCACACAAACGCAAAGCGGTCGTTCCCAGATGATCAGATCAGGAGCACAATGTGTCCATGGACCCTTCATGTGCCGCGCTGCGCTCCTCTCCGGCTCCGGACACACGCGCACAGCTCCGCCTGACGCGCTGTCATGTCGGTAAAAGCGTGAAATGCAGCGGTGGGATGTCGGTGATGTGGTTAATAAATGTCTGGATCAGGTGTAAGCTTACCTTTGCGAGAGCAACTTTTGCAGCCGGTGCTGATGCAGGTGGCGGCGAGAGAGAGAGAGAGAAGGAGGGAGAGAGAGGGAGGGAGAGAGAGCATGTCAGAGCTGGATGTGTGTGTGTTTTCTGTGCGCATGAGTGTTTGTGTGCTGTTTCTGTTGATGTAATCGCAGGTGGAGCAGATTATGACACATTGGAGATCTCCCTTTATGTCTTTAACAGCTTCTGCATCACCACAGAGGGTCTGCTGCATCATGTAATAGTTCCTGTCTGTGCCTGCTGAGAGGAGATATGGAGGCTGCAGACTGAGGGAACAGGTGGTTTAATATCAGATGGGGGGGGGGTCTGACAAGTCCCTGTCTACATGTGTCTCAGGTCTGAATGTGGAGAACTGCTAGAAAACCTGGGGCTCCAAAACAAATGTTTCAGGGCCCTGATCTTGTCCTGGTCCTGGTCCTGGTCCTCTTCACATCCTGATCCATTTACTATATGAATTTAATGATCAGTCACTGAGTCTTAGCTTGTGCTGCTGCAGGAATTTGGGGCCTCATTTTCTTAAGTCTTTCCGATTATGAAGCAAAACACACGATAAAAACCAAATTATAATTTATCACATAGTTTTCATGATTATGTTTTCCTGACACATGCTACCTGGATCATATTCACAGTCAGCGTTTGTTTGAGTGAATGAAACACTACATTTATGAACAACAAAAGCACAGCGGCTACAGCTAACAAGTGAAATACATCTTTATATGGATCAACATAAACAAACTGATGCATATTAGTTTTATATAAATACAATTTTTTACAAGAAAAGTCTGCAATGAAGGACTGAAACCTGACAGTTCACATCCTTATAATTAACATTAATAACCTTTTTCTCTAAGAACTCACTTCTTTTAAGGAGCAGTGTGTAAATGAAGAACATAAAGAAAGCCATCTCTTCCCTAAAGCTGGGTGTCGTTACACATTTGTCCCCTTTCCGTTATGAAGGGAAGGTGATGAAGACAAGCGGTTCGATCAATCTTTCTTTTTTTTTTTTTCCTGTTGACAATCAGGACATGGATTAAACACAGTGGGGGGAAACTCAAAAATAGGTAAGAGGGCCCATTACTTCAAGTGTAAGTCTGCAGGGGGCTGATGATCACTGAGCAACTGCAGACGCAGCTGAGACTTTGGCTTTCAGACTAACTTCATCAATTTTGGGTCACAAACTTCATTCGGATTTTAGGATATTTCACGTAAATCAGTGACAGATATGAACAACAGTATTGGGCAACAAATTCAAACAAATTTGATTCCAAAACCTGATACAGATGAGACACTATGAACACAGTACAGTTCCTCTCATCTCAACAGTGAAATATATGACAAGTCTGTGTGCAGCGCATTAGTGAAGACAGTCAAGGCTCTTACTTAACATCCACATCGTGCTTCGTAACCTCGTGGTTCTGCACCCAAGAGTAACAGTAAAGAGTCAAATAACACATAAAATCTGATCTCTATGAATAAATATCTGCTTATGAACATAGAATCTGTTGGTCAGAGATAAGACTCTGTTACGTGGTTTCCATTTGTCGTCTTTTCGTACTAGTATTGACCAATCATGTTTAAGCCGATGGGAAAAGCAAAGAGGCGAAAGGCACTGGTCAAAATGTCTGACGATGATTTAGCTCGTGTCACGGCTGGCTCCTGGGCCACAACAAAGGAGGAGGTGTGAGAGAGGCTTGACTGGAAACAAAGAGCCTGGGTGGCTGGATGTGAAGAGAGAGGGCTCTGGCTCCACTGGCCAGGTGTGCCAGGTTAGGTGATCGCAGGCTCTGCCCAGCCAGGGACCTGCAACAGAAGAGAGAGAGAGAGAGAGAGACGGACGACCAAGGCTCCGGGGCCGTAACACTTGTTATCAGCTTTTGTTTTTTTATTCTAACTACATTCATATGCTGATATCCGTTTACAGGAATTAACCAGAAGGTTGAGGAGAGGAAGGAGGAAGTCTTTGGCTAAACAAACATTATCTGTTATCCAGATATCTGCTTCCAGAGGCTAAATTGCCATTGGATGATAGTCAATGGGTTCTGACATTGAGATTGGTGGTGTAGATCCGCTCACACAGAGCCGGGCCCCCCCCCCCCTGCTCACTGACTGACTTCACTGGATCACTGACTTCTTAAGTCTTTTATTATTTCTCCATCTTCTTGCTTTTCAATTTGACTATTTGAGCAACTGGATACCTGAATGTCCACTAAGGGATGAACAAAGCATCTGTCTATCTATCTATTAGCCTCAGGCTGCTGCCGTGGCAGCTATCACGGAAAATGAAAGTAGAAAGTAGACGACTAAATTAGAAGAAACTAGAAGAAAATGTCTAAATTAGAGAAATGAGGTGTCAAAGTAGAGTGTTGTAACCATAGGAGCAGTATAACATCATCAATATGTAACTTCATCAGGTGCAAGCTGTTGTGATCTGAGGACAGAGGAGACAAGGAAAGGAGGTGATTAGGAGAGGAGAAAGGCAGGAGAGAAGAATGAGGGAAAAGAGGAGAAGAGACAGGTAGAACAAGACAGCCTTTACAGGTTTAATAAGGAACAGTGAGGGAGCTAAACTAAGACGGATAGTCAATATGGATCAGAGGGGAGAGTTAGTGTGTGTGTGTGTGTGTGTGTGGTGGCTGTATATACAGCAGGGGTAATAAAGACAGACAGAGAGGAAATCAATGCCCCGGCCACAAAGACAAACATTAAGAAATGAAGTGCAGTCCCCCACTGCAGCGACAGTAAAAACCAGTCGGCCAGAGCCTGCAGTGACATTCACAGTCCGGTCACACAGAGCAGCAGCTGATTACACCACAGGCTGTCACAACACGGCACAAGTCACTCAGGTAAATCCAAACAAACACCAGGCCTCTACCTTCTTTTATTTCTGTAACTCAGGGACTAATACGATGAGCAAGACGTGGTCACATGGGACACACGGGACTTTTTGGAGGCTGTAAAACTTGAAAATCCAGGATACAGACCGAGCAGCCTGATACTGAAGCTGGAAAATAAGTAAAACTCTTTCTGGCATATTTAGCAGTTACCAAACAGCTTCCACATCATCACCACCACCCTCTCTGCTGGAGCACAGCCCTCTGATTTGCATGCCAATGGAGACATTTGCTACCAAGCGTGTTAAGTCTCTTTAAACCAAATGTGATTTTCTTGAAAAGACAACTATAAATGGTGCCACGACTCCGACTCTTCGTGTCGTGATCTTATTTTCATGTTTTTCCCACCTGCCCAGTAGTTCGGTGCTCCTGCTCTCTTGATTCATATCAACTAATCACCCCTGTGCCTGCTCAGCCAACCCTCATCGGCTCATCAGGGTGCCTAACATTTTATAAGCAGCTATTTCTGCTCAGGCCACTCTAAATAACTTGCCTAAATTGGGACAGATCAGCTGCCCAAATAGAGATCTGTCTCCACAAAGCGCTCGAACTGCCTCCTCTGACCAGAAGAGTCTGTTCCTGCAGCTGAAATGAAAAGTGCAGCTGTGAGCTCAGTGGTGCAGACAGCATTACATCATTCCCTCTCCCCTGCACCGCCGAAGTTTTCGAGGAACTTGCAGACTTTATAATTACTGTCAGGCCCGTTATCTGAATCATAAAGGGATTATAAGGTTGTCCAAAATAAAATTGGAACGGAGAATTTTAGCAACAGCTCTTAAAATCCCCTGAATATCCAAAGACTTGGGCTTTGGGCTCATTCTCTCAGGAACATCAAGGTGTGAAACAAACATGTGACATCTCTCTAAATACCTCGTATGATTTGCTGCAGCTTCTCAGGACCCGCCCGAGCTCAAACTGAGAGGAGGTCCAATTAGAATGAGTGAAAACACCTGCAGCACCTTTCACATCGTTCCCTGTGGGATTTGACTGGAAACACATTTTTTAAACCTCACAGATGCACATAGACATACTATATATACCACCTTATAAAACATTTGTAAGGGTTAATTACTTGGTGAAAGAGCATGAACCCCTTTTAAAATGTCTGATGTTATCATCTTCTTAATAATCCAATAAAAGTACCTAAAACCCTCAGTAACAAGGATCAGATAACACCCACTCACTCTGTCCACCCTGTAACAGTCACTATATTCTTACACATAAAGGAGAGTGACGGTGTGTTCTGCAATAAAAATATTATTCATTCAATATCATTTAATATTCAACAAACATACAACCTCAGAATGTTGTTTTTCAGTGAGAAAATGCGTTATGCAAAGGTTGACTCATGCTTTAATAACGCACCATAATGTATTTCACTGTCAGGCCTGTGATTGTTACATAAGTGCTGGTATCAACACATGCAAATGTGCCTTTGAACTAATCAATCTGTGACTTATTTTGCACCCTACTCTTTGTTTAGCCCCTCATGCACCTGAAGCACATCAGAAGGTAAGCCAGGTAACTAACAATACCTGTAAAAGATTGAAAATCAATTACTATCAGACCAATAGCAGCCCAAGTTCTCAATTTCTGCTCTCGAGGGAGCAATTAGTGCATTAAAAATAAACCTGGAAAAGTGTTTGAACGTGTCTAATGAAGAGCAGCGCTGTGATCCTGATGTGTTTCTCTAAGTGTTTAGACAAGTTAATGCACATTGGCAAATTGATTTAAATATGATTAATTACAGTAAACGTAACTGGACAGCTAAAGAGAACCTTATATTCCCCATAATGTGTTTGATAGACTATGTAGTGTAAATATTGATCATTAAAGTTTGTATATTTCTGAGGGAAAAATCAAACTTGATAAAAATAGTTTTAGACTCTGGAGATATGAAATAAAACAAGGTTTTATTATACTTTTCTCCCCCCTCCTAAGATTAATTTGGTGATTCTAGCTGCCATCTCGACCTATTTTACTCATTAAGAGCACAAGTTCGTACTGAATCACTTATTTTTAATCACGTACAAACTTGCTCTCTAACCGCGGCTTGGACTCCCAGAGGGCAGTTAAATGAGCAAAACAACAACAACAACAACAGAAAAAGCAAAGACGCTGGAACCAGGCAAGCTTTATTGATTTTAAACTTAACAAAACACTGCTGGCAGATAAAAACCACTCTTCCTGCAAATAGCACATTTGCAGGAATGATGAAAACAAACTGTATTTAAACTCACATGAATCATATGGTGGCGCTCTGACAGGTGTCGGGTCGGTCAGGAGTCATCGGACTCAAAACAGAAATGACCGTGTGAACCTCTCCACCTTTATAATGTGAACACGTCCTGGGTCGACTGCATACAGCATGTTCAGAATGTATATTTACACCTTAATCACAGTTTGAAGAAATGTCTGCATTGAACATAGGGAGTAAACGCTGCATCAGAGCCCTGTGTCTCTGCTGCTTCTGATGTATTTGCATCAGAGAAAAACAGAAGTTAGCTACATAAATAAACCTCTGTGTGCGTCTGTCTGTGTGCTCACTACACAGCATGGATGCTCAGCTTTGGCAGGTAAAACAAACATCTCAAAACATCAGCGGAAGCTCTCATACTCAGCTGCTAAATGATTTACCTATTCAGTTTCCACAAATATTCCTAAAAGATGCTAACACTGCAGTTCATTTGCTACACTGTTTTTTTCTTTAACAGTACCACAGGTTGTAAGCTTAACATTTTCTCCCTGCAGGTCTAAAAATGGCTACAAACGATGCCCTATGTTGGACACGGTTGTTAATATGCTACAAAAGAAAAACAAGCATTCTTTAGGTCACTGTGCAACATGAGAGCTTCACTGGGAGGCAAACTGAAAATCTCCTGTTGTTACTTTTCTGCATGTAGATATATATAAAAAAAAGATCAATTAAAGTCTGTGGTGGCGCCAACTTTCATTTTCTAAATCTGTGGCGCTCACTGGAAACTTAATCTGCTAATGAAGGTCATGTGATAAAGTCAAAAACTCCAGAACAAGTGAGTAAGTTGGCCTTGAATTGAAACTCCAACACTTTTTAAGATGATTTCTTCCAAATGACGCAACACAACATGTCGTTAAGTTTGAGAAACATGTCTAATCCGTCTCTAATTAATGCTAGCTAAGCCAATGGCATTAATAATTGATTAGCACGGGAGCTAATTGCAATGTAAAGCCATCTGTTACAGCGCGCTCGGGTTTTCTGTTTGCCTCCCATGTGAGCTCGTGTTCGTCAAAGTGCCACGTCTGTACTTCTATCTACTCTTCATATCAACCTCCTATTTCTTAAGTAAAACCAGGAAGAGTTGGACTCCATTTCGAATCGATCAATTCAGGAAGCACATTGTCGTTCAGATAAACAAAAGATCAACTCCACTCGTGGGAAACCTCTAGTGCTGACATGATAGAGACTGGTGTGAAAAAGAAAAGTGGGTAAAACCTGAAACTTCCCACTGACGTTCTACCATTATCATCATTATTAGTTATTTTGTAATTCAATCAGGTATTGATCATTTTCATCAACATGTGAGTCATGCTTTGTTGTCTGAACTGAATGGGTTCCAATGGGATCCAGTCTGAGCCTGGCTTTAAGAGGTCTGGTGTCCTAAATCTGCATGTATCATTATGTACACACCTAATAAATTAAAACTCCCACTTCCGTGGCAACAGCGGCAAAAAGTTCCCTGGCAGCCATCTTGATTGAACCGTGGGTGATCACCGTGGAAACAGACGGGTCCCGGTTTGGTCAACGCCTCCTGGAGTTCCCACGGACGCCGTCCAGCTTTAAAACGTCTCTCGGTGTCGGTCTCCGGTTTCACTCCACAAAAATGTTAAACATTCATCCCCGAAGTTTCCCTCTCGAAATACAAACAGCTTAGAAAATTCAATAGCTAAAACACCTAAAACATACTGTAATATTTACACCCCATGATGATGTACGGGACAACGTTTCTGTAACATCTGCTTCAGCAAGAACTGAGGAAAGAGGGAAGGAGAATCTCTATACAGCTGAAGTATAAATCTCTATGCATGTACAGTGGTTGTGTATATAATAGTTGTCTTGGTACAAATGGGCAAAACTTGTAAGCAATACTGATTATTAATAATATAGACATTCTTTATCATAACGGTATTTTCCTCTTCCTCTTTAAATGCAGTTCTTCATGAACAGGGTTGGGAAGTGATAGCCGTTAACTTACAAAATAAAAAAATAAATAAAAAATAAAGTAGATAAGATTAAAGTCTCTCGCTAAAACCTTCAGGCTAGTTTTTGGGAAACGTTTGGTCTAAAAGTAGAAAGAAAAGAAATGTTTTCAGCCAGTTAATGATTTGATGTGCGTATTCAGATTAAGTCGTGCGTTAAATGATCTGTAAACATATTCTGTTTATTAAATCTTCGCTCACTACTCCTTCACTGGGGCTCGTTCCACTGCTGGTGCTCTGCTCTGCCTTCTGTTGCTTCTAATGTCATTTCTACAAACTTGCACAGTAAACTTCTTTTGTTTTATTATCATTATGATCACGTTAGACCCATTTTGCACAGTGCGATGTGCAGTGAACCTGAAAGATTGCACAGTGTGTAGGAGCCTTCAGTGACTGAATCAAGGCAGCTGGTTTGCACCTGTACGTAGTTCTTATTGGAACTAATGCATGACTGGTCTCTCTCATTATCACAGTCAATATTTCAATATTCCAATGCATTTGTATTCATTTATTTCTCATCACTACTCTCAACAACATCACCTTTATGATTATATCATCATACATATCATGTATATTATTCTTGATCATCTTCTTTGCACCCTGAACAAATCTCCGCTAACATAATAGAACATGTTCCTCACATCTGATTGCCACTGTGATGTGTGTTCACTCTGTGTGATGTATTCAGGGACAAAACAGCCTCAAGCCACCGCTGAGTTAAACTGGTTCCTCTCTGAAAGTCAACAGCGCTTCACAGAGATAGTGTTTGTTGCAGGTCTGTGCTGCCTTCACTGCATACTGGCAGGTTTTCTATTATATATATTTAGAAGGTAATCAAAAGTAATCAAGATCTAAAGAAGCGACCTTCCCAACCGTGTCCATGGAATTACAAAAAATAGTTTAATAGATTTTACACTTCTTTTTTCAAAGGAAAGACTTGGATGAAGGGAGAATACATTTATAGCCAGACATGTTGGTTAAATGTTTTGTTCTTTTTGTGAATGAACAGTGTTTTGGACATGATTCAGCTCCTGTTTCCTGTGCTGCTTCACACTGTTGCCTGTGTATCACGGCCCTGATGATGAATGTACCCGTCAGAAACCCCACAAACGTCTTGTTGCTACTAATCATCGTATCCCTCACTCCTCCCCTCCCATGTTTCCCTCCCAGCGTGTTAAAAGTTTTGTTAAGTGTCTGTCTTTGTCTCGGGCTCGGCATCAGCAGTGAGTCATCCCTCCGCCCACCTGCCTCTCCTCCCTTCCTCCCCTCTTTTCTTTTCTTTCCTCCTCTCTCCTCTTTTTGATCTCCTTAAACCTCCCTCCTTCATCCACTCTGCTGCATCCCTCCTCCCACACACTTCGAGGATACAGGATTTGTGTGTGTGTGTGTGTGTGTGTGTGTGTTGTTTGTGGTGTGTAAGAGCTGTAACGGAGCCAATCTAATCCCCCCCAGTTGTGTTTTCCCTCCTGTTCCCTGCGTAGGTACCCTAGCATGGCGAGGCGCTCATCCGCATGTGCGTGTGATAGCGGGGAGGAGGCACGGCTGAGGGCGGCCCCGCCATGGGCAGGGACTGGGGTGGGGGCCCGCTCGGGTGGGGGTGGTGCTGAGGGTGGGCATGGGATCCTCTGGTTAAGGTGGATGTGGCGGCCAGGTGGAGGGGGTGCGGGTAAGAGGATGAGGTGGAGGAGGAAGAGGCCGGCTGGAGCTGGTAGCTGGCTGCCGATGAAGGCCCAGAGGAGGATGGCGTCGGCTGGGAGCTGCTGCCCCCCTTGGGTGGAGCCTGCGGAGGTGGAGTCTGGTTGAGCTGGATGGAGATGTCAGAGGAGACTTCGGAGGCGCTGCGGCCCCGCTGTGGTGGAGGCCAGGAGTCCGGATGGAGGAACTGGCCGCTGTAGTCGCTACAGTCGGACATGCGGGGGCGGTAGAGGGCGGGATGGGGCCTGTAGAGCTCCTCCTCAGCGTAACGCTTCATGAAGAGGTAGACGGACATTACTCCTGCACCCTGGGAGGGAGACACATCCATACATCCAATATATACATCTGTCACTGACTGCAGCGTCACATAGTCTGTAGTAGAGTAAGAACTGTGTAGATCCCACTGATGGATTCCTCTATAAAACAGTATATATCTATGTATGGTCATGCAGAGCTGTATCCAGATGCAGATGACAATTTAAAATAAACATTTCTAAACATTTTCTATCATCTAACTGAGGAAGGTTTGGCTTCTTGTGGGTGCTTTTTAGTTTTAATTACAAATTATGTGTTGTCTGTATCCTGCTAGTATTTCCTTACTCCTACTGGCACTTCATATTTACAGGCATTATGCTACTCTATGCTATATTGACAGTATTTTGAGGGGTAGCTTGTGATTCAAAGCTAATTCCACATGGAAAACAATGTTTTAGGAACTTATCTTCTAGTTCTATGTGTTTCTGAGCTGTTTTACGATCGGACATAGTTTAAACAGCTCTGGTTATGCAGTTTGTGATAGACAGTCATGCAAATAAAGTGGATCTGATAGATATTAAACACATCGTCTTATGGGGAACAGATATTGAGATGGAGAGCAAAGCGAACGCTGCCTGTCTCCATTTATGAAAACGCAACATCTGTATGACCACAGGGAATCAAAATGAGCTGCACACTCTCAGCAAATTTCCTGATGCAAAAAGGCTTTTACATCATCAGCATCAGAATCAGCACCATCCTCCTCCCTAAACTGCAACATACTGCCATCAGGAGGGGGATAAAATAATTAAATCCATAACAATTTTGCAGAGAGTTGACAAAAAGGCTCGGCGCTTCTCGGCGGAATGAGCCATTATCAAAAATGTATTCATGTTTTCACTCGGGCATCCGCCGAGCATTCACAGCTCATTCACTATTCATCCACAACATCATCGCTACAACCGCCCTTAAACTTTAGAATACTGATGAAGGCGCCTCTGTGTATTAGTGTATGTGTGAGAGAAATGGTGTGTTTCCCATGTTCAGCAGCCCCAGTGCAGATTAACAGAAAAACAGTGGAGAAAATCCAGAAGAAACAAGGAGGAGGAAGAGGAGAGGGGAGGCGATAGGAGAGAACAAGAGAGGACAGGAGAGGAGGGAAGACACAAAGGAGAAGGAGGGGAGACGGGATGGAAACAACGGAGGAGATAAGAAGAAGAGAAGGAAAGAGATACAAGAGGATTAGAGAGGAAAACATGAAAGAAGAGAGGACAACAGTAGAGGACAGAGGAGGAGGAGGAGGAAATAAGATAAAAGAGGAGAGCAGGCAGAGAAGTGGACGGGGGGGGGGGGGGGGGGGGGGGGGCTTCAAGACGACATGGGAGAGAAAAGCAAAGCAAAGAAAACAAGACAAAAGAAGGGACACAAAGAGGAGATAAGATGAAAGGACATAAGGCAAGAGGAGAAGGAAAGGAGAGCAAGAGGAGATAAGAGAAGATGGAAGAGAGAGGACAGAGGAGACAGGAGGAGGAAAGGAGGAAGGATTGAAGGAATGAAGGATAGAGAAGAAGGAGTAGCAGAGCCCCCCCACCCCCCCACCCCCCCAGCGAGAAATATTCTGATGCATATGAAGCTGTGCTGCGACAGAGCTGCTGCCCTCAAGTATTCAAGCTATCAACATTTATGAATATTGATGCAGGCAGGATGACGGGCTCCTACGCAGGCACTTTTTAAATGTGTGTGTGTGTGCGTGTGTGTGTGTGTGTGTGTGTGTGTGTATTTAGCTGAACAAATCTGCATTTCAGCAAGCTACAAGCAGTTTGTGAGTCTGTTTGTACACATGCTTGAGTGTGTTTAGCTAAATGGCAGTTGGTCGACATCCAAGACTGATTCCAAACAATCTGTGTGTGTGTGTGTGTGTGTGTGTGTGTGTGTGTGTGTGTGTGTGAGTGTGTGTGCATTTATGTCTGTGCACATCAACTCTTTTGTCAGTTACGTGGTGTCAGTAAATGTTAAGCATCAGTACATATTAGTGTCAGGATGAACTGCTCAGCATGCGTTTGTTATTACTTGAACACATCTGCAGTTTGTGTGTGTGTGTGTGTGTGTGATGACCCAGTTGTTTATGCGTGACCACATCTGAGTGTGTGTTCTTGTGTGTGTGTTGGTGTGTGTGTTGTTCTTCGATTACCTCTTTCAGCAGGAAGGAGGAGGCAGCGAAGGCGAACGACCAGCCGTAGTGGTAGTGGAAGAACTGCTCTGGCTCTCTGGGTCGGTTCATCACCTCGTCGTTAATGCTGGAGATGTACAAGACCAGACCAACCACCAGACTGAGACCTGCACACACACACACACACACACACACACACAGTATTTATACTATTATTACTGCAGCCTTAGGACGTCCCCCTCAGCAGAAGCAAACAATTGTAAAAAGGTGACACAGACTCTCCTTTAGGGAACCTGTGTGTCCCTCATTTAAACTCTCCCTATAATCTACTGAGTATCATGATCTGCTTCTTCTGTGTTTAGTTAAAGACTCTCAGCTTGTTGTTGTTTTGGTTCTGACTTCTTTGATTATGTCGTGTGGTTTTGTCCAGTCAGTGTGTTTCCTGTTTTATTTTGTAGTACTCTTGTCCTGTTTTACCTTACTTCCTGCTCTCGTGTTGCACCTGGTGCTTGTTTGCTTCACCTGTGTTCACTTCCCTCGTCAGTCTTGTCTTCATATAGTAGCTCCAGTCCTTCTGTTGTCAGTGGATCTTTGGTTTTGTCCTCATCTCTGCATTTGGGACCTTTTTTCCCCTCTGTTTCTGGTCACTAACCCACAATATGAGTCTTGAGATATGATCTTTGTCACAACTAACAGGATTAAAACTGAAGAAGTCTGTTTGGTTGATAACGGAGTAGTTTGCCATGAAACTTGGTCACAGTAGATGTTTTGACTTTACAGGACGCTGAATGAGCCGTCGTTTATATTATTATTTACACCTGTGAATCCTGTAGAGTGAAGGAGGCTTAACGCTAAAGACAAAACTGATAAGAGCAGATCAGGTCGACCAACAGAGGAGAATAAGATTATGACATTTCAGGAAATGTTTAACAGCCCGACAAACTACAAATAACTAGAGAGGCGCAATGCTAATGTTGCATTACCCTTGTTTGTGATACAAATCCCATCTGAATGTGGCCTTTGTCTCTCTGTGGTAGTGTGTGTGTGCGCTCCGTAGATGGAATAGCTAATGATAACGTGTCCTCGTCCTGTAAATAGGCTGAGAAAACCCCAACAACAGGCTGTGCTGTGGTAAAGAGATAAACAAGGACAGTCACACACACACACACAGAGCCCTCATTAGGAGTGTCAGTTCCTTCTCTCTTGTCGACAGACTAACCACTACAGCTGACCTCCAAAATCCTCCAGCAGTGAAAACTGACACTAAAAGCAGCAAAGATGCTTCCCTTTTAAAAAAAAAAAAAGACATTGCAGCTAAAATTAGTCTCAGAAATGATCATTGATATGTTAACACATCAGCCTTTTACTAAACAGGAGTGACATGAAAAACACTAGCCTCCACGGACTTGTATTTGAAAACATGTTAAGCCGGATTTAGGCTTCTGCGTCAGGGTGTCGCAGAGGCTCTGTGGCTCAGCAGAGCGGATGTGCTCCTCCTTAAATATGTAGCTACAAGTCAGAGCTGCAGAGATTCAGCATTGTTCACCACAAAGGCAGAGAGTGGTCAGCCTGCTCTGCTTCTGGCTCTCCATCTTTCCAACACGGATTCATTTTCGCAGAGAAAACAACATGGATGAGCTTAAAGATAGGTTTTTTTCTTCCTAGGAAGGCTGCAGATTATATTTAACAATCTGTCAAAGCCATTACCTCGTTCTTTTTTTCTATTACGGACTGAAATGTGGCTATATAATTATAGTGGCAATTATTTCTTTGTTGCAGTAATGGTTGCTTCTCTGTCCACCTCCGTCAGTGTCGTCTATACTGAGTGAATGTCGGTAGGTTGTTTCAGTGGGAAGAATACATTCCAGTTATTAATCTCACCCATGACGGTTCAGTTTGTTGAGTGTTCATCCAGAAGTAGCCATCAATGGTTGTCATACCAGGCCCACAGTCTTTGAAGGCCAACAAATCTGCAATTTGAGCAACACTTGAGAGGCCTGGAACCAGGCTGGTGCTGTGACGGAGCAATTACAATCACTGGCTAAAAATAACAAGAAATAGGGCATCTGAAGAAGTACATCTGCTCCATATCGACCGTGCAGTGAAACCAGTGGTCATCAGAGCTCAATCACCAACTGGGCAATGACCAGCCACTCTAGAGTAGCTCATTCATCCATCCAGCGTCTGTACCGCTTCTCCTTCAGGGTCGCAGGGGGGCTGGAGTCAATTCCAGCTGACATAAAGCGAGAGGAGGGGGTACACCGCGAAGTTGGTCGCCAGTCAGTCACAAGGCCGACACATAGAGACGGACACCCACTCACAATCACGCCTACGAAAGAATTTAGAGTCTCCAGTTAACCTGCATGTCTTTGGACTGTGAGAGGAAGCTGGAGAACCAACAGTGCAGCACCGACAGCAGCTCAATACCAACTGATTAAAGTCACGAGTCAGGTTCATGATTATTCTTCCTCATAAAGGAGCACACGGCTCGTCTTAAAGCCTTTTATTATTCCAGTTAAGTGGTGCACATTCCCATTTAAACTGTCGAAGTGAAATGACCACAAACTAGCTGACACACAGCAAACCCAGGGAGTGTTTCAGCACAGCAGAGCACCTGTGCAGTAGCCCCCACACCCACCCCCAAAAGAAGTTGCCCCTTGGCCCCTTAGTCGTGATTATCCAGCCATGGCTGTCATGTAATTATTGGGACAAACAGAATGAGAAAACATCTACATGAGCTGCATCAAACTGAACTGACCTGCTAATAGAAACACGGACAAAAGCTCCATGATCTACAACAATGTAGAAAAAAAAAAAAAAAAGATTGCTGAGAGGAGAGTGCAGAGAACATGTTCCTGAAAACAGATTAGCAGAGCGCCATCTGGTCCTGATTGGAAATACCTGTTCAGCAGTGAGATCGTTTGGTGCTGCAGCTGTGCAAGATGGGACTAATCAAAGCAGGAAGCACAAAGTGGAATAAACATGTCCTGCCAGGTACGACGCCTCAAGGAAACCAGGAAGAGGACAGTGAAGCTGCAATAACAGTGTTAACCTGTGACATTTTAATATGTACGCATATCAGTTTTACTGCTTTTTTTTGGTGCCATAAACCTGCAGATTTAATTGGCTCCAAAAAACGGGTACATAAAGTTTTGGATGACTAGACCAGTGTTTCCCAAACCTGCTGTGTCTTGATTTAAATGAAGGGGTCGTTATCAGGCTTCTGCAGAGCTGGATGATGAGCTGATAATTTGAATCAGGTGTGTTGGAGCAGGGAAGCAGCTAAAGCAGGCAGGAGCAGGTTTGGGGAAACATTAGAGGAGACAATCAGAAGATAAAGTGCCACCTGCAGAAGGCCAATAAGCATAAAAAGAAAATGTAAAGGAATTATTGTCACTGCAGAGACTGAGATTTAAAAATGACGGTTGGATTATAAAGTTAGTCTTTATAAAAGCAAACTTTTGGGAAACTTCCAGAGTTATTAGTCTTTTCCATCATAATAAACACGGAGATTAAGTCGAAGTGGTTGCGTTTAATTGCAAGGAGAGAAAAACGAGACGTGTGTGATGCTCTTTGTTAACCATGAGATGGCAGTGTTGTGGCTGAAAGCTCATCTCAGCGACGTGTGTGAACATGCACATTCATCAGAGGGAGAAGGGGAAAATCACCAGCGAGGGGAAAAAGAGACAGAATTGGAGGAGAGAAATTACTGGAGGGAGGACAGACAGGAGAAACAGGAGGAAACAGCTGGTCCACAGCCTCCATGTTGTGACCTCGGGGTGCCCTGTGACCGACGGGCACTTCTCCTGACAGAAATACATACATGCTGACAAACACTGCAGCTTTTCCTGCAAAATCATTTAGAAAATCCCACCGATTTCTGTTTTTCTCTGACTCCACTGCTGTGTGAGAAATAATTGCAGTGCCGCCTTTTTGAGAAACTTTGTCTTTTATAGGAGAGAGAAAGAAAACACAAGCGTGGAATAATAATCCAGCTCATCATTTTTCTGTTTCAGATGTCAAAATGGCAATCATCGATTCCTACGCTCAGTTTTCTCTTTGTGCTAAGAACTATCAGAATGCAATCTGTGGCCATTTGTGACGAGGCACAGATTATTATTCCTCTCAGCATCCAGGAATTACTAGCTGTTGGAATGACTTCTTAAAGTGAGAGCCACACGATTGATTTAAAGATCGGTGGAGTCTGTGTGTATGTATGTATGTATGTATGTATATATGCATGCCCGGGCTGTTCTCCATCCTGGCTCTGTGACACTCCCATGACACCACAGTTGTCACGTCCGTCCAAATGTCCAGTCAGCAGTCCACCATGCTAAGCTAGCATCTGTGAGATAAAGCTCCCTCATGCAAAAAAGTGATGAAACAGGAAGGTGATGTCATCTTGTCTGCTCAGAGAGAGAGAGAGAGAGAGAGAGAGAGAGAGAGAGACTAACAAGGTCCAAAAAAATCCCAACAACCACTTAATCAGCTGAACGCATGACCCTGCACTCGAGGTAACCAACCGAAAAACATCACCCGGCTGTCCTGCAGCGACACGAGGAAGTGATGTCACCCTGCTGGCTGCAGTGACTCTCCCTCCCAACTGGACTCTGATACAAGTGAAACAGCTCAGTGAAAGATTTCACAGCTCTGATCTTTCAGCGACACGACAGAGAGGACTTTGCTTAATTAAATGTTAATCCTCGGTGAAACTGAAAGATGGATTACAGGTGCAAACTTTGTCCTGAGAGAGAAACTTTTCTGAGCTGTCTAAACTCACTGGGCCTTTAAACAAAGTCACATGGACTCTAGAGTTCAGAGTTTGTGTTGGGGACCATTTGTTGGTCTTTGTACCTCTGCATGCTCTCAGAAACCAACAATATTTGGTTCACCAGTTGTTTGAACCAACAAGCATTATTGTTTGTCTATAAATACTATTTCAGACTATTCATTGTCTAGTTTGGACTTCCTGTGTCCACCAAATGTTTTCTTTTCTAGTCAAATATTTGCCGCCCATCTTTAAAAGAATATTTCCAAACCTGAGGTGTTTCCATCAGTGTTTACTAAGCAACAGTCCTCCTCCCTTTTTCTGGCCCTTCGCTCTGTTCCTCTGGCACGTTGCTGCCTGTCACCAGACCGGAAACCATTGGCAGGAATATATTGTTCCACACACATGCTCATGCACGTGCACATGCTTCCTCCTACAGATAAAAACAAAATGGGGACTTTCTCCCAAACACTGATCCACAGCACCTTCTCCTGTGGTCCTGGTGGAAGTGCAAGACCCTCTTCTACACTCCACTCATCCAGTTTTGGGCTTTAAAGCTGATTTTGGAACCTGACTACAATTATTTGATCCCATTCAGCCACAAGAGCATTAATGGTGATAAGTTCTGGCTCACAGTGGGTGAAGTCGGGGTCCTTTGCAGGCCTGTCAACCTTTTTCACCCCAAATTGGGATAACTATTTCTTTATGGACCTAACTTTGTGCAGGAGGACAACACACTTTTGCACACCATTGTTTAAAATAATGTGCTTTGGCCTTACGATTTTCATTTATGGGAACTGAGGGACCTGACAAAGAAGCAGCCCAGTGGAATATACACACACACACACACACACACACACATCTCTTTGCGGCCATGTTGGTCTGTTAAAAAAAATATATGTGATCAAACATTTCATCCACTTTCCACTCAGCACTTGAGGCTTTCAGCTACGTGGCTGGAATACACCTCGACTACACTGGAGGTCGGTGTCCAGTCCACTTAAGGAGATTTTTGGCTTGTACGGAAAAGGTGTCGTCCTAAGAGAAAACCACATTCCTCGTTACAGACTTTATGATTGAAATGTCAAACTGCAACAGAGTCACTTTCCAGACTATTTGGATTAAGTTTAAACTTTTTACCAAAAGCCTGCAGCGAAGCACATCACTGCTGCCCTGCAGCTTCCTGGGCAGAGAGCAATTATTTGGAATTAAATCCCAGCCACTGTTCAGCCAGCAGCAAGAACAAGGTAAGGTCTGACAAGCTGTCAACAGGGAGGAAGGAAGAGCTGCAGAGTGAATCTTCCATCCACTGAGCTGTCTTTTTATCATTAACCTTGAAGAATGTTGACTTTTAACAAGCTCACATCTCTTCTTCTGCTCTGCTGCTTTTCAATATCTTATGTAAGCCGACAGGTGAGGGGGAATTCAACGCTTTTGCACAGGTCTTAAACCATACCCCTGTGTTTCTGCCTGCCTCTACAGTCCTGATGAGCGAAGGTCCTGTGGCCCTCAAAGGTCCTACAGCGATAGTTGTTTACATAACGGAGACAGAAGGGATTCGATCCAGTAAGTTCTCTTTTCTCTTGCATGACCAACTCTTAAATGTATATATTGATTTGATTCATGTTCAGGGGGAAACGTACTGCTGCCTGGCAACATCTTCTGACATCTCCCTGTACTGCATGGAAGTGAAGAAGATGAGCTTAGGTTGAACGGGTGGATCAGGGATGTACAAAGCACAGACCAGGGTTTGAGTACTGCATTCTGAACTGAAACTATTTGATTGAGATCCAGGAAAGGCTGCCGTTTTTGCAAATACCCAAAAGGTCAGTGCATTGTTCAGGTTAGCACGTGGACATCCAGACATTCTCCGCTCTGCTCGGTAACAATTATCTGCACAAAACAAATTAAATACCTCAACACTGCAATCTTGTTCCCAAAACAACCATCAGTTTGAGCCACAAACTTTAAGTCACTGTAAAATGAAACAGACATTGGGAACGAGACAGCAATGTGGGCATATTGTTTTTATACAAGATCCTCCTCATGATCAAGTTAATGAGCTTTCATAGTATATATTGTGGTCATTTAACATGCGCACATATGATGTAATTCGTTCTTCAAGGACAACCGGCAGAAAAAGCTGAATTGCTTCAAACTGGCAACAAACAGTTTGGGGACGAGCAGGTCAAAAAGTAATACCAGAAAATGTAAGCTCAGGCATTTTCAAATCACTGATACAACGCTGTTTCTGAAGCCTTTTTATCTGCAGGTTTTAAGTCTTCACCATCACTGTGCCAAACTGTAAAGCCTCCAATTTAAAGTGAGGCAAGACGAGAGCAGCCGAGGAGAGTTCACGGTCGAGCTGGATCGCTTGATCACAGACCTTTGACGGCTGGCAGACGTCTGGCCAAAAGACAGAAACATATTCCTCACAGGAGGTGAATTTGTCCCATTAGTTAGATTAGTTAATTTGACTTTTGGCATGAAAACACTGAGAATGTCATATTTTGTATTCCTGCAGAATGTGTTTGCTCTCCACAGACCTTCCCCCCTCTGACAGCTGTGTGCGGAGGTTTGTCTCCCAGGCTGCTTTGCATGAATACAACACACAGCAGAATAATTAGAAAACAGAGAAACAAACTGTGACAAGAAAAGCCTGGAGTCTGGAGTTGTTCCACAAGGGTGTGTTTGAGTTTTTGATTGTTTGCAAACCTTATTTTTGTGCTCAAAACAAGGTCTTTATGAACTGACTTTAGGAACAAAACTCAGTGTGCAGAGGGTGAGGATGTCTTACACCCTCACGTCTCTTAACAGGTTTGTCGTGTTCACATCCCTTCCAGGTGCACAGTACCTGACAGTATGAAGAATATCCCGGAAACGAAGGCGAGGATGGTGCGCTGCGGCCTGATGTGCCCAATGTTACTGATGACGAAAGCCGTGAAGACGAAGAGCAGGGAGACCATTGGGAAGGGAGTGGCAGTTCGGACCATTTCTGGAGGACAGGGAGGATTATGGGAGATCGTAAGAGAGGGACAGACATGACACAACTCAGATTAATGTTTTCACAATTTACTCCCTTTAAATAATCTTTTTTTTTTTGCTGTGCAGCTTAAAATGCAGCAAACATAAAAAAAAAAAAACGCTCCTGTACCCTTGGAAAGGTAAGAGATTCATAAATAATAATATAAATAAATAAATAAATCTTGATTCAATGTTGCTGTGTGTTAACTTATATTTACCTTCATCATTGATAAAAAACATTCATACTACAGCAAATCCCTCCTCATAGAAGGTCGCCTGGTAAATTTAAATAATTTCACTTGCTGTTGTACCTTTTATTAGATGTTCTGGTTTCTTTTCATAACTTCAGAGTTTTAACTTTTTGATGATTAAACTATTAAAGCACTAGATGCCACTTGAGCATATAGTGAAATAACAAAGAAGCTGGGCTCTTAAAACTGGAAGTTTTTTGAATTGAGGGCAGCGGAGAAGGTCACCAGCTGCTTTACAAAACTGTACAGTTGCACAAAACCACAACAATGGGCTGAAAAAAACGCTGGAGAAGTGCAGTCGGGTGGTAATTCTGTCTGAGTTTATCACTACACGCCCCCTTTTTTACATTACACACACTGATTTTATCAGTTTTTATCAGTGCAGCTTGATAGTCAGACTCACAGTCGCTGCATGTTTGCCTTTTTAATATGAGGAGATCCCCCCCTTTAGTTTCCAGTGTGCAGCATCAGGACACTGATGACACCATGTAGAACATGATATAACAGCATATCCACAGTTAGGACAACGGGATGTGTTTTCTCTGATGCCAGAATAGGTTTTTATCCTCCAGAATATGTGCAGAAATACCACCGTTTGTGTTCATTTCCACTGCTTCCTTAAACCAGCCGGAGCTTACTCATGGTTATGTAGAGCGAGGCAGCGTATGATTTATTCAGCAGCCTCTCCCACAGTGCCTCTACAGTGTTATGACTAGTGCGTCTACCTGAGGACATTTATCTAGCATTAAACGGACCAAATGTCTTCCCCCAGGTGTCCCCAACAACACTGTGTGCTTTACTTCAAAGAGACAGAACAAGCTGCGGCGGGGAGAACACTCTGAAGCCAGTTCATACTGTCAACATCTTAAATCATTGAAGCAGCTCAGAGACAATGGAGCTCCGTGGAGGAACTTCACTGAGCTCTCAGCATTCATTTACAGTACTGTTTGACCAAAAAATAAAAAGTTAGAAATGTATATGAACCTGAATATGTGCATGGATGTTTAGTATTTGCAGTATTCTGCAGGGACAATGGTCATCTTCAGTCAATCTTTCTAAAATCACTAACAGAGCTGCAGTAGAGTCTCTGTTGTCCTGATTAAGCAATGAGTGACACCTGATCCCTGTTAAGTCTCACCTACAACAGTCAGATGTGAAGTTCATTCCTGTCTTGCAGAGAGACGGTGGGGGTGGTTAAACAGAAACAGAGCTTGTTTATCTTTTCACTTTGCTTTCAGAGCCTCAGTCTTCTTCTGTAACTTTGAATTTTACAGACCAGACGTGACTACGAATACAATAATCTTCTGTCAGGGGAACACAGGTGTTTTACATTGCTGCTAACTATTTCCATCTTTTTAAATGTCCTGTCATTCTGTTTCTGTGATCAAGACGACATCAAGAACCTCCCTGATGTCCAAGGGTATAAAATATTTCTACCCCAAACCAAACGTCTGCACATGAGCTCCATTTCTACAACAAACACTGCCACTTATATCATACTTAACTTTAAGTTTCCTTTTTCAGATTCCACACACAAAAGAGTTTGTTGGTATGATTTTGTACCTTTGACATAAAGCTTGTTGATTAAAGAATCACACTATGTCGTTTCTGACGTTAAGTGTCGTTATATTCTTCAGCCAAAAGCAGTGAGGATAAAAACAGTGAAGGACGGTTGATGGATTTGTCTCCCAAGGTCTTCAACTTTTGATTTTGTGCTTTCAAATCTGACACACAATACATCTCTTACATCTCCTCTCACTTTTCCCAGTGAAAGGTAATGACGGGAATGACAACAGTAAAATAGTTCAGTGAAGTATTGTTCAGTGTTATTCTGTCCATGTGTGTGGAGACGTGACTTACTGAGGATGTTGGCTGTATTTTCTGTCGTGATCTCGATCTCTGGCTCGGTAAAATATTCTGACGCCACACATCTGCCCTTTTCTGGTCCTGAGAGAGAAGAAAGGGGACAAATTGAGAAAAAAAGCACGAGGTGAGGAGAGAGATGAGTGGGGGTGTCTGGGTCGTCTTGGGGTCACAAGCAATATGGGTAATATTTGCATATGGAAGGAAAACGGAGATAAACAAACAAACCGCGAAAAAAGAGGTTACAAAACAGAGAGAAAAGGGCAGACAGGGAGGCCGGGACTGACGCGGTGCCTGAGACAAACAGATTTAGAAAGGACGAATGAAAAGGGAGGTGAGAGAGGACGGAGAGACCCCAAAAGAGATGATGAGATGGAGACAGAAACACGGAGGCAGAGAGTGGAAGTGAGAGAAAGAGTGAATTAGAGGTAGAGACAGATGGAGGTCAGGGGGTTCAGGAGAAAACAAGGTCTGAGCTGAGAGAGAAAGGAGCTGAATACAGACACAACCATTACCCTCAAAGTGTAGGCACACACACACACACACACACACACACACACACACACACACAGCCAGACATCTCTATATACACAAAAACATGTCAACACAATGATGCATACATGCACAGACAAACCTAAATTTCTTCTCCCTCTCTCATATTCTCACACACACACACACAGTCGTTCCAAATGCCACCAGCGTTTTCCTCCTCTGACCTTTTGTACCAGGCGTCAGACCACAGGGAAACACAAACATGGCCGCCTCCCCAGAGCAACACCATCATGACCCGAGACACAGAGACAGCTACTGCAGCAGGGACAGTTATTTGTGTCTGCGGCGTCCACCCTGCTGTGTGTGTTCGAATACATGCATGAATGAACACTCTCTCTCTTTTGTTGGGGCACCATGATCTTTGCAGGCGAAACCAGAGTCAACCAGAGTTGACAAACTCCTTTGTTGACCCTCTCGTTGTCTGTGCACGTTGTCTGTGTGTGTGTGCGTCTACTGCAAAGGTAAAAAGTTTGGTTTAAACATAAGTTTGGCTGTAAATCATCCAACATAAGATCTGGGATGAGGGTCACAGATTTAAGTTGTATTGGTCATCGTGTACTGTGGAAGAATTGGCGATGTGTCACCCTGAAATGAAAGGCAGTTAACACTATGAGCGCTTTGATACGACCCTCTGAGGTCAGACTGTATTCGTGCGGTCACAATGTAGGAAGAAAGCTGTGATATGACGACATCACACAGCCGGATTAATTTGCATGTTCTTGCAAAATCAGTAGCGCAGGACTTTTCTTTATTGTAGAGACCAAGAGAGGAGGTTTGTTGACATGTTTACATTCTGGATGTATGAAAATAAAAAGGGCCAATTAAAGAAAGTGGACAGTGACACCTATTGTGTGGTAATTTAAATTAAACACTGAGCAAATACAACTCAATAAAGAATCAAGTGATGGCAGATGCATAGATAAATAAATAATAACAAAACTGGATGCCTCAGTCACGCTCAGGTGACTCTACCTGCACATTCAGTACACGGGTTTCCATTCTGACCGTGTATGTGTTGAAACGAGTGTCAGTCTTGGTGGTTAACAGTCACCCTTTGACAAAATGACATTAAGTCCATTGAATTAACAACAGATGTTAATAATAATGTTAATAAATAGGAGGACAACTTTATAATAGTCAGAATTATCTTAGCTTAGATGTTTTTTTCTGTTCTCATTCACGAGATACAAAATACCACTGACACTAGCACCTGAGAATGGAGATACATCAACATTATTATTATTATTATTATTATTATTACAATACATATTTCAGAATGCCATGCACGTGAAACTGCTACCAACCTGCCACAAAGCAGACCCTCCAGAGGCCGGAGTGCAGCGCCATCTTGACCTCGGTGGTCTGGTTCTGCTGCAGGACGATTCCCTCCTCCATCAGCAGCCAGTAGTCTGTCGACACGGCGACGCCCACCAACAGCAAACCGCAGGCCCCGAACACCGACGAGAGCAGCGTCAGGGCCCTCGTACTGAACGAACTCATCTGTGGAGCAAACGGCAGCAATCGTGTGGTCAGACGTGGGCTCGGCCTGCACGCTGAGGAGGAGGGAAGAGCGTTCAGACACCAGCTGGACTTCAATTAGCAAACACGAGGATGACAGAACAGAGTATTCAGTTCATTTAGGGCTCAGAGTGGTGGAGGAGTTTAGAAACAAAAAGAATACACGACAAGGAGGTGATGAGAAGACCGGTTCAATGTATTGATTTTAGAATTGAAGAAAGCGCACAAGAAGATCATGGAGGTGGGAAAATGAGGGTGAGGAGTGTGATTTAAATCTTTCTTGACTTTCATTGACTTCAGCTATTAAATATGTATGAAATATTGGAGAGGAGAGGAGAGGAGAGGAGAGGAGAGGAGAGGAGAGGAGAGGAGAGGAAGAGGAGAGGAAGAGGAGAGGAGAACAACCTTGGATGAACAGAGCCATTTTCATGTTAAATATCAAACGCTCCAATATCAAAAAATAAACCAGTTCTCATCATCATCGGAGCTCTAAACAGCTCCTCATACCAAACGTGAGAGTTTGAGACATTTCTTCTTAACATAACGAGGGACTATGGTCGAAAGCTTTTGCAAGAAAAGCACGATGTGCCAGTGAAATTCAAGGACTGGGAGAAGAAATGAAGTGAAAATAAACAACGAGTCCGAGAACGAGGCCATGAGACGATAAAGGATTGAACTGAAGTTAGCTCAGGCCCAACATTCAAAGGTGAGTGTGAGGTCTTCCAGTAAAACAATGCATGAATGAAGGCAGAGAAAGAGCCACGAGTTAACAAAAAGGATGTCCTGACAGTACGCGGCAGAAGAAGTACAGGATATTCGGTTTCTCCACAACATCAGAGGAGGAGGAGAGGAGAGAGTTTGAATACCGACAGCAAGAGGCGAATCCTCCAAGAATAAAATCTGACAAAATAGGAAACAATGAATTGGAGGCCAACAGCTAATTACATTATACAGATGGCACAGAAGATAGAGTACTACGCCTTTTCCTTGTGGGGGACACAGCTAGACGTATGCCAAGACATCTCAGAGTTCATGCATTCCTGCAAACAGAGCAGAGCTCAGTCTGGGTGTTAACACAATGCAACAGTATTTACCAAAAATCACACATCAAACATGTAAAGCTGTACCGTTTCCATTAAAAGAGCTAAATTATGAATGAGTTCTGGTCATAACATGTTTTGTTTAAAGTTCTGTACATCTTCACCTATTAAAATAATGACTTTAACCTTGATCACAGCCCCGGCGTCTCTGCTGATGGTCTAATGAGCTCCTGCTGATGTCAGGCGAGACCAGTTTGTCAGGCTTCCAGGTAACATGCAGTGCAGTTTGGCACTCACTAGGTGGCACAAACGCTGCCTCTGCCGTGCATCATTTCAGCTGTTGACACAACGAGAAACATCCTCTCCCTCACACAAACACACACACAGTGCCTCATCCATCCAGTCAAAATGGAGGTCACATTCACTATGCTGTGGTCTGCAAGTGAGGCAGGCGTGAAACGTTACGGACCGCTGTATTACCAACCAGAAACTGTAAACACAGACCCGAAGGGCTGCTCCACATAAAGGCGGACTGGGCAGAAACAAGAATGGGTCCCTCTGCATCCTAAAACTGCTCTTTCAGACCATCCTGTTGGTGCATTATTGTCTGACACTTGTGCCCAAAGACACTATTTTCATATGGACATAAATGACTTTACAGTTTCAGTCAAACGACCACCTGCTGTGAGCATGTCCACAATTATATTAACCACCAGGCCACATGCAGTTCACATCATCTGCAGCCACGGAGCAAACTCTTAATTACAGCTGAAGTTAAAACAGTTCAATAAAACATGCCGTGGGCTTCATGTGCATTTAGAAAATGCAAATTGTCTGCAGTGCTGTAAGTAAACAAGATTTAAGGAAATACTGACACGGTTTAAGCTATTAATGAACAAGCTCTACTTTTGGCAGCACGTGACAGAAAAAAATAGGGTGTTAAAATATGTCAATATGTTATTAATAGCATTTGCTGTGCCTCAGCTGAGCTGGGATTGCAAAGCCATTTGTTTTTTTTTTGTCTTTCTTTACCTCATACAGTGTTTTTATGTTGTTCAGTCTTGAGGTAGGATGGCCAACCTGCATATGTAAAAAACAAACAGTTAATAATCAAACCTGCATGATCTAATTTTGTGAAGAAGCAAACCTGCTATTTAGTATTTGTGTGTTTTGGGGGCATAATGTTTGCAATGCATTCATAAATTGTCCTCATTGGACAGAAACGTCCACTCAGTTGAATATTTACAGCATAGATAGAGTTTACAGTCTGCACACAGTTGTCTCTTTAAAAGGATATTTACACTTAAACTAATTCTTGCATTTTACTACAAATAACGTCGAATGTTGAAGGAGGTTCGGTAACTTCTAACTGTTGTTTATGAGGCAGAGAAAGAGAGAGAGGCAAAGCCGATAAGAGAAACAGCCGAGAACAAAATGAACTCGGCAGACGAGATCAGAACCGAGCAGATAAGAAGCAAAAAGAAAGTCGCTGTTAGGCAGGAAGAGGATGAGGAGTGACCTCATCACTCAAACAAAACGCTGCAGAGCACATTCAGCGGTGTCAGAGAGGATTCGCTCACTCCGACATGAGTCACACATTACAAATATTTGATATGGTAAAACACCCTTTGCCTCAGGTGAACCCTTCAAACGTCCTGTGAGATAGTGGGCGACACGTCAGGTACGGGGTGGAAACACTCACCTGTGCACATGAGCAGAGACACGCAGCGTGCAGATGTGCCCAGAGGAGGTCTGATGCTGGATTGAAGGGATCCTAAAAATAGTTGAGCTCTCTGTTATGACCTCAGCCAAAGCCTAGATGACAGTCTCAAATACTGGGCTTGCAGATAAGTAATAAATATTTAAAACTTGTAAGAAGGGTCTGTGTGTGTTTGGGGGGAGCCAGACAGTTCAGCTGCTGTTCTTTTTTCAGGCAGACATGAATTTTAAAGCAGGACTCTATACAATCCCCCAAATATATCAAAACATACAGAGTGTTCTAAGTTGGCCGTGACTTTCTCCCGTCTGCACAGTCAAACCCGAAGACGTCACCGAAAGACGTCCGACACCTCGAGAGACGTCAGCGCCTCAAATCCCCTGAATAAGACAAAGGCTTGGCCCGTGTAAATAAGCATCAGTCTTAGTGCTGGAAATATCAGGCTCAACATGAGCGCCGCTGAGTCTAAACACACAAATCCATCCTCCTCTTGGAACAGAGCAGAGACAGAGCTGTGCACCTGCAGCACTCGGATAACTGCGGGCTTTCACGTGGCTTCAGTCATGCTGCTTCTCTTGACTCAAACATACATAATAGAAGGACTTTCAGGCGACGGGGCGCTACGGATAGAGCTGGTTGTTGGGTCTGAACTGTTAAATCTTGAGATCCAGATGTTCCTTTAACTGCTGTGCTTCTCTGAAATACGCAAATCTGCACGATCCCACAAATGCAAAGAGCAGGAGGCTACTTACAAAAGCACCGAGGAAGAAAGGGTTTGGCCTGTTAACTGTGGAACACACTGATCATAATGTCCAAACACTGTACTTTATAAATGTCATAGCTAAAGTGTCTGTTAATGCTACTCTGCTAAGCTAGTTACATTTAGCAGGCGTTAGGCCCAGTTTAAGTAGTTTGTAGTTTGATCTTCATCATGAATGTGTTTAGGTGCTGCCTTTTATCGTGGATTAATTAGTTGAATTACCAAGATGGCTTGTTTTCAGTTACAGTGAAAACTAAGGAAAAATCAGAAATAGATTTAGTTTTACTTTTTGCTTAAGATAATTGTAGCTTGTTCTTCAGCTGAGAGTTAAACAATCAACAAATTGTAGTTTTTGCAAATGTAAGACTTTCTTTTTATGGAAATAACGTCATGCCAAACAGTGTCGACTTGGTTTGGACTAAATCTCCAGGTCTAGTTTGTGAATTGGGCTTTGTATCAATTAAAATATATCAATTCTGACATTATTCTTACATCAGCAAGAATAAAGCAGCATGTCCAGTGTTCTCTGTTACAGCACGTTGATTCATCTTCACATTTTCTATTATGATCTAAACATTAAACTATAAATTCTACCTTTCGTTTCAGTGGTCACAGTTTCTCGCAGAGACCTTCAATCTATTATTCATCTTTTTTAAATATTTAGGCAGGTTGGCTGACCTGCTCATCCACAACATCTGGATCCACAAACACGTCTGTACACGGGTTGTTCTTCAGCTGTGGCTTTAAAACTACAGAGAGACGGAAGCCTGAAGAAAATGTAGGTTTGGGGGGCAAGAAGTGCTGTAATGGGTAACACACACACACACACACACACACACACACACACACTGACCCAGGCCTGTGTTTGCTGAGATAGCTGACGACAAATGGGCTGGGATGAGGTTCTCTTTGTAGTTTAAGCCTTAAGAATATAACCACAATTCCCAGGTTGCACCGACTGCTAACTAACTGTGTGTGTGTGTGAGTGTGTGTGAGTGTGTGTGTGTGTGTGTGTGTGTGTGCAGGGAGAATCCAGGAGCAGGGGCGATGTAATGAATTACAGATGAATGGAGCAGCGGTGCTTAGGAACAAGCAGTCAGACGTAATGATGTGGAGGAGAATGAATGAGGGATGGTGGGAAGAGGAAGTAGAGGAGGGGAGAAGGTGAGGAAGGGATTAGGAGAAGGGAAAGGGAGGAGTGAAATGGGAAAAAGGAAGAATGGAAGAAGAGGTGAGGGAAGGAGGGTAGTGTTATAGGAGGGAAGAGGTAAGAAGGACGAATGGAAGAAGAAAGTAGGAAGCAAGTTTAGAAAGGAAGAAATGGGAAAGGAAGGAAGGAAGAAAGAGAAATTAGGAAGGACGGGATGAGAAGATGAGGAGAGACTGAAAGGTAGGATGAAAGGAAGACAGAGAGGAGTGTAAGTGTCAAAGAAGGGAAAGAAGAATGGGAGGATGAAGAGGAAGAGTGAGGAAGAAAGTTTTGGAAGGAAGGTGAAACAGGAAGATTTAGACATTACAAAGAGACTTCAGCCATGTTTCCATTCAGACATTTTCATAAGCAGATATGGATGAAAATAGAAGAATGTAAAGAAGGAAATCAAAGTGTGTTTTCATTAATAACTGTGATTTAAACCTAATTAAACTGATCAGATTCGTGAATGGAAACACGTCTTCAGGAGTTCAGCAGTGAGAGGCATGCTGGGAGCTGTCCACCACCGTGGTGCTGAAGTCCTCACAGCACCCAACAGACTGGATTCTCCTCCTCCTCCTCCTCCTCCTCCTCCTCCTCCTCCTCCTCCTCCCGTCACTTATTTATCCTCTCCCTCGTTCACTCTACCAGACGTGTCTCCCCCTTGACACAATGTGTTTTAAACTCAGTCAGTCAAGTTTACTGTTACGGCACATTTAAAAACAACTGTAGTGCTGTACTGTGCACACACACTTCCTGGTTCACAGGGGGGGGTGCAGAGGAGCTCTGACAAATAAACTGCTGCTAACCCATTCAAGGCTTTATGCAGAACAACCCGTAAAAATGTAAACATTGATTCTGAAGCGTGTGGGGAGCCATTGAAGAGAGGCCAGCACCGAGGTGATATGGTCTCTTGTCCTGGAGCCAATCAGGAGCCTGGCAGCCGTGTTTTGGACGGATGACATGAAAGACTGACTGATACCAAGATATAAAAGCATGGCATGACTTTCTCCAGACAGGGAATGAAACAAATAGCTTGATTTTGGTGATAGTTTTAATTTGGGAGAAGCTGCTGATTTCACTTGCCTTTCAAAATAAAAGGGCCGAGTCAAATATCACACCAAGACAGTTTAACTTGGGTGTCGTCTCGCTGGCCCAGGTTTTTGGCACTAATGTTTGTGGCACGAAAATAATAATTCCAGATTCATTGGTCTTTAGTTGAAGGACATTTTCAGCCATTCAGCAGTTTCTGTCCTCAAAATGTTTCTGTTTCTGAGACCTGTTCACCTACAAAGGACGCCTTGCTGCCGTGTAAAAACTGACTGACTGTCTCTTTCAATCCAAACCACGTATTCTTTGAAGTGAACATCTGTTATTTACACACTTATTTCTGTGATAGACTCCTCTCCCTTCAGGAGGGAGGGGGAGGTCGGGGTCAGCTGCAGCTCTGCAGATGACAGTGCTCGTTCTTCTTGCTCAAGGGTACTTCAGCTGGGCAAATGCTCACTCCCACTGATTTAATTTGATCTAGCTGTATTCTTGCTGCCCTGTCATCTTGTTGTACATCAAAATCTGAATATTTGTCTGTTTTCTCTGTTAAGCGAGTACAAAATGGTACACTGAATGTCTTTACATAATCACAGACCCGGAGCATTGTGCGCCACTCAGCTGCGCCCCTTCAGCATAATTTCCAAAAAGTAAAAATGAACATTGCCGAGAGTTAAATTTAATCCACTGGCTTGCTTCTACATTTCAAAGCAACAAGCTCGACACAATAGTCCTCAGCACAATTACATTTTTTATTTGGATTCATTATTAATTCTATTTAATTTTATTGGAAGCTTAGAAACACCCTCAATGAAGCCCAACTTAATGAATGAGTGTGCATTGCTAATTAAGGCATTAAAGCAGGGTTGTCAGTGTAGGAGTGATAATAAGTTCCCTTAATCAGGAGCTTTGTACATATGAATTAATTTCCGGAAACAGGCCATTTATTTAATAAAGAGCCCATTGTGCAGTGCAGTCTGGGAGATGGTTTTTATCTGCTATCAACAAGCCTCTTCAATGGTGATTATTGTGACGGGTTTGTGTAGGTAATTGTGCATCCTACTTAATGAGACAACTGCACGCAGACAGCGGACTGAACTAAACTGGTCACCAAATAAAACGCTGCAATAATAACGGATTAAAATAGGATATAAAGAATATGGCCAGATAAAAGTGGTGGCTGACTCATAATAAGACCACACAAAGAACTTTTACCTCCTCGGATGTTTTTGTGAGCTCCACTGACTTCAAACCAGTGAGAAGAACACAGAGAGAAAAAGAAATAAAATAGGATTCGGGAACATTTGAGTTAAAACCTAATGACAGTTGGGTTGTTTGATCGCCGTCAATCAAATCTGATCAAACGACTCGATAACTGACTTTGAGATTTGAAGCCAAGTTTTCATGACTTTCATGTCGGTGACAGTTAAGAGGTTAAGAAAGATCCTTTCAGTGGTTTATAAAAAAGGTTATACTAAGATCCTCTTTCATATGAAACAACATTAGAACAAATGACAGAGCTCAAAGTTATTAGGACACAGACACCAAGGTCATGTTCTACAATGGCATATATATCTGCTGAGGACAGTTCTGATCTAGTTTTGATTTATTTTTTTTGACAAACTACCTTAAAATTTGACAGATTTAGGCTAAAGCTAAATAATCTAAAAGATTTAGTATGCAGAACCAGAACTGCACAGCTGATGATAATAATAATAATAATAATAATCACAAAATATATGTAATATATTAAACAATAAATACAAGAAAATAATTACTAAAGTCGTTTGGTGGCTAGTGAAAATCCTCTCAGGTGGGTGGGCTGCTGCTCAGTGAATCTGGACCCATGACTTCTAAAATCTTGGCAGTAGTCCTGCTATGAAGAGGCCAAAGTCACGGAGCATCAGTTGGAAAAAAGATCTAATTACCAGAAGCAATATTCTAACATGTAAGTACTGTTTACTTAAAACAAACAGCCAGACACCAACGTGACTTCTGGGAAACAGGAAAGAGGCAGAGGCACCCTGAGAGGGTTGAAATCTTGGATCCCAAAAATTAAGAAGTGACGGAGAAAAAAAAAAGGAATCAGATGAAACAGAGATGAAAGACTGTGCAGCAGCGAAGGGTCAATATGGAGCAGGGCAAAGCAACTGCTGAGCACCACGAAACTACACGTCCCACGGCGCCGGGCGGGGCTCCACAGATGGCGTTCCCAGGTTAGCTTGCTGGCATTGGGGGAGTGGGGGGTTGTTTTCTGTTGAGAAGGCAATATGTCCCTCTGTCAGCAGTGAGAGGCTTGTGCCAACTGGCAGAAAAAGAGATGGATATTTAAAGATGGGGAGAATAGAAGACGAGATGAAGAGAAGAGAGGAGTCGTGCAGGAGAGGATAATGAATAGAAGGACAGAGGGGATGGATGAAGAGGGAGAGCGGGAAACAAAAGGAGGCACAGAAGGTCAGATGCATGTATAGGAGGAAAGAACTTCAGATTAACTTGGGAAGGAGATAAAGGAGGAAGGGGAAGGACAGTGGCTGCGGAGAATAAGAAGTGGTGAAACAGATTATGGAGAGTGAGAATAGAGCGAAATGAAGTTAATGCTAAGTGAGAAACAGAAGAGGAAAAAGGACAGAGGTGCCATTTGCTTCTAAAATTCCCAAAACAACTTGTCTGTTGGAAATAGCATCAAAAATCCTCCAGATGAGACATTTCTAGGAACGACGCTGAACCACGTTCGTGTCTCTGGGAGCTCTCATTTCTCAAAGCGGTACTTAAGTCGATGAAAGCCTTGGGAAACAAACCCTCTTCCTGTAGTCTGTAGAATGACTGCTGGACTGATAAAGATAATTAGCTTATGCGGCGGGCAAGAAAACACACACACACACACACACACACACTGGAGAAAACGAGGGAAGGCCTGCAAGACACTGCCTGTTAATGTGCTGAGGAGAGGTAGATAAAGCAGAGGGAGAGATAAGCAGAGATATGGTGGGAGAGTAACAGAGGAGAGGATAAGAAAGGGAAAGGGAGCTTACAGGGAAAGACCTTGGCCCAAAAACAGAGGAAAGTCCTTGTCCCACACATACTGTACGTCACACATGCACGGGGGGCTGGCAGGCAGGCAGGCAGGCAGGCAGGCAGGCAGGCAGGCAGGCAGGCCGTGCTAAGTGTGACACATCCTACATGCTTGTACATGCTTTTGCAGAGCAGTATTCACTAAAGCCTCCACCAGCCAGTCTCTCACACACACACACATCTTCATTCACCTTCACTCAGTTTGAATGTTGTATAATTCGAGGTCACATTTGGCTTTGGCCAGAGGGGGAATGGACCTTAACTATTGCATGATCCAAATACTGCAACTGTATCACTGCTGTTGGATGGAAAGCCTTCATCTCCAAAGATAAACATGTCTGCTTTGTTTCACACGTGACTGCACTGATTTTGACATTTGCCTACTTCTAACAAATCCTCAGAAATCCTCTGAAATCAGACAGGCTTAAGTCCAAAAACTTTCCAGAAACAGACACCCACTCCACGCAGAGACTGACCTTTAGTCATTTGTCGTTTTGCACACAAACTGCTTTCCTCACTTGTCGTACGTAAACACTGTGCCTGCCTATGAGGGGACACTGTGTGGAAGTGCGGTGCCTTATTCTAATTTGCAGGATTAATTGTGTTGAGACAACAAAGACGCAAAACACACAGCTCTTGGAGAGGGATCAGAGAAGCAGCGTGATGCAGCTAAATGGGGGGCTGTGATGACAGGCTGCCTTCAGGTGTGGCCGTTCAGAGCAGAAAACACTTAAGATGTAATTGGACGATATGAACTAGTTGGTTACGAGCAGTTCTTCAACCTTAAACGGCAAAACAGGTCATCGTTTGTCAGAGCCCTCCGGCCCTCCCAGAAACATTTCTAATGTAAGTTATCTGATCGGACACCTCTGTGCTTAAGGTTTGGGGGAGCTTTTAGAAACTGAAGCTACTTGGTGAAAGCCGGAAGAGGCTTGTGGTCGTGAGTGTAAGGAATCAATGTTGACAGTTAGGAAATGGGGTGCAAACAGCAATATCTAATGTCTGAATCAGATGCTTCGCATGCCCAACCATCCACCCCTTTATGCATTATGCAGCATTGAGACGATATCAAGCTACAGCCGCTACTGCTTCTCTGGTTGTTTGTCAGAAACATGTAACAGTACCATAGATTGCTGTGCGTGTTTGAAGAATATCAATTCTGTTGTCTCTTGGATTCATTTGAGTAATCTCAAACTCTTGGTATAACTTTCCAGCATCGTGGACAAACTCAATCGATCGAGCACGTCTGCTTTGCTGTTTGGCTCCAAGGGACTTCCAGTAGCCTCTACAGGTCCATGCTACTATTATGAAAACACAGAATATCAGCCATGCTTTGCTCTTTTTATTCAGATGTAATTGCCTGAGTGGAGTTGCAGGTCTTCGTCCTGCGATATTAAAACATGAAATATGTGGTTCTCACTATATGCACTCAGTAATTAACACACAGAAATGTGGAATCTACTGACTGAAAAGTCAGGGTTATGATGAAAGTTTGGATCTCCTTGGCCTCAACAAGACTGAGATTAAAAACCAAACCAGTGGTGGTTAAAATGCAGGTTTAGGCCCAATTTAAACATCTTAAATTCTTGGATAAGGTTCCATCAGTCGATAATTTGTCGCAACAAAATCATCCCGTCGCCGTCGAAGTTGCTGGGAAACATGACGTCTGGATTCACGAGGTGTTAACACGTCAGCGGACACATCTTGTTGTCTGTCTGCTGGACAAATGTATCTCAAGGACTTTAGAGTACTCTGAGTAACCCCGAGGGAAAAGAAGCACAGACCCTGCCATTGTTGGTGACTCACACCATCAATCAGCAGTTTATACAAATGAAGTTAGCGAGTGATTCATTTTCCTTCACCTCAGAGAGCTGAGCGCTAACCGACAGCGATGACACTTCACGTCTATTACAACCAGTGTACTGATCTGTGAACACCTCTGCAGTGAATTAATGTGTGTATATTATACCTGACCCACAATTTCACCAATGCCCCATTCACATTTTCATGGGGAGCTAATTGTTCAATTCAAGTTTCCTTCAACCTCCCGTGTCTAATTTTACCTCCCCTATTTTTGGTATAGCCTGAGAATACCACAGCACTGATTATAAAGAGCAGGACGGCAGATTATTTTTTCTTGAGCTGACCTGTCATCTCTTCTGAGAAGGATTTCATCCTGTTATATTGTTGGACGATCGTTGCAAAATGGCCGAGGTATTAAGAACCCTTTGGCTTCTGATTCTGGGGGACTGACACCAGCCGCTGATGTTTAGATACACAAAACATTTTCTTTTGGCTGGTTGACTGATAACTGTTCCTGTTATTCCACACAAACTGATTTTGAAAGTCAAACACTGATTGCAAGCAAAGTGTAGAGAGAGGGCTTCAAACATGGGGTCACGTCTTTCGATGCATTTCTAACAACAGACAGAGGACTTTTCTATTGGAATTAGCCATTTAGTGAAAGAAAATCCACACCTTATGCACCATTCTGTTACCATATCTCCCATTCTTAATCTGCACATGTCAACATTTGAGTAGTGATTACGACTGTGGAGTCTCTCATCTCGTACCTAAGAGGAAAACACGTCCACCCATCAAGGCAACTGCACCAACGCCGATATGGAAACTGCACAACTTTACATAACCTCATGACCAACTGTGCCCAGCACATAACCACAGCTCAGCACTACGTAACTGCTCTTTCTGCGTGTAAAACACTTATTACTGGCAATCGGCATCTTGAATGTCCACTGGCTCGACTCCTTGTTTTAGTTTTATCCTTAAGGAATCCTCTCTGTGGTCCTGCCTTATATTCCACATGACATGAATGCAGCACTAGGACATCTAGAGCAAAAGCTTTTAGGTACTAGCTGCAGTTTAAATCACTCCTTTGTCATACACATATATGTCGGTAGGTCTCCATCCACCTTTTTAAAGCTTTTTTAAAAAAGAAACTGGTGTGCAAAATGCTGAAATTAGCACATTTTTGCACACCAGTGGATGGAAACGTGCATAAATCCATTTATTCTTTTGCTGATTTTGTGAAAACTTTGTTAAATTGCAGCTGGATAGAAACCTGACTTCACATATATTCTACAAATGATTAATTCTAGGTCAACACTGTGTGGTGTATATAAACCACAGTATCATAAACAGTGTAATGAACATGTGCTTTGATTTCCTCTCAGGAGGAATGTTTGCATTTGTCCTTTGTCTTCACCAGAGCAGCACGCAGAGGTTCAGCTTAATTACCAGAATGTGGACTAGAAATAGAAGGAAATTAAAAAGATAAACTCACTCCTGTCTGCTCTTTACCTTTTTTTATTTCACTACAACACACACACACACACACACATGCATGCATATGTAGGAAGAAAGAGACAGAGAGAGAGAGAGGGAGAGAGAGAGAGATGGACCCAATAAGAAGTGCTGCAGTCTGCTGGAACAGTATCACAGGATGGGTTCCCCAAGAAGGAGCCAAGAGTTTTTAGAGCACACACACACACACACACACACACCCCTGTTTCCCTCTCTGCCTCACACAAATGTACTGTAGTGACACAATCACATCATCCACACACACACACCCTCGTCCCCCACCCTCCCTGCCTGTCCCCCCTCTCTCCCTCCTCTCCTCCACGCGCCGCTGGGAGCGAAGCTGCTGTTTCTCCAGACTCTCTGTTCACTGTACAGTGTAACGGCGCTCCTTCTGAATGCGCCACACTCATCACTGTACAGTACATAGCCCCCCCACACCCCACCCCACCCCACCCCCCGTGCAGCCGTGCAGACACACTCATCAGCGGCTGGCTGTCAGCACACCAGCGCGCATCTCCTCTCCCCTCAGACCGAGGAGGTGAGCAGAGGGACCTGAGGCTCCTCTCTTACACAACACCAGTGGCTTGTTTTTTTTTTAGAGAGGACGAGGGACGCTGATATTGCATGTAAACACACACACACACACACACACACATGCATGAAGATCATTCCTCCTCCTCCTCCTCCTCCTCCCTGCAGCCCCAAACTGAAGTCCCGACGTGCGTCGTCAAAGAAGCGGAGCTCGTCTCAACAAGCCCAAAGAGTGCGAGTGGCTTTTTGGAGGAGAGGAGAGGAGGAGGGGGGGAGGTTTGAGTGAGGTGAGGTGGAATGATGAGGGATTCATGGGTGGAATGAAGGGTTTGGAAAGGCGCAGTTAAAAATAAGGCAGCAGAAGCTTTACTCACCCTGCAGAGCAGAGAGCTGGTCGGACGGTGCAGCCGACAGGAGATCTGTGCGCACTGGGAAGCCTGGCCACCAGAATTTGCAGTTTTCCCCTTCTCTCTCTCTCTCTCTCTCTCTCTCTCTCTCTCTCTCTCTCTCTCTCACTCTCTCTCTCTCCCTCCCCCCTTTCCTGCTCTCGCCGCACACTCTCGCCTTTTCGTGTCTCCCCGTATCTCCCCTCTTCTCCTCTCTTTTCTCCCCTTCTTCCACTCCTCCTTCTTTACTTCACTCTGCTCTTTCAGCACTGCGGAGAATCGGTTGAATGGGCTTCACTGTAGTTTGGGTACAGGGAGGTGGGACTGGTGTGTGTATGTGTGGAGAAGGGGAGAGAGGGAGGGAGGAGGAGGGGGGAGGAGGGGAGGGAGGGAGGGAGGGGGTTACAGTGATGTAGGCTAGAGGGAGAAGAAGACGCGCGCACACACACGCGCACGAAGACAGCATGGCATGGGAGCGTGCTGGCTGGAATTGAGGACACATCATGCAAGCTGACAGCATGACTGATTCAAACATACAGCAACAATTTAGCACCGTGTAACTCATTAATGAACAAAACATCCAAACACGGATCTGCGGTGTGAGTGTGCAGTCTTTCTTTCTGCATAATAACTGAGGATAATAACTGACAGCAGTGACTAAATGTCCTGTTAGGAGCCACGGGAATGAAATCAAATGGTTTGATAAGACAGTTTTGATTCTGTGTGGAGCCACTAAAATCAAAACTTGACAAAGTGTCGCTCTGCATGAGTCAAAAAAAGCTATTTAAACAGTTTAGCTGTAATAACTAGGTGGATAATGTATCTACGAATTGTTACTTAATAAGGAATGACATGATGTGATATACATTAGTCAATATCTTGCTTTAAATGTATTGTCACATGATAAGTTCAAATCTACAGTTAATCGTGGCTTCGCAGCACACTAACATCATGGCTGAGTGAAAGGTGCAGCAGTGATTTGCATTGTGCAACGAATTAATTAATCATCAAAACATTTAAACATGCATCTGTAATTTAACTTACCTTATGGGGAAAGAACAAGTCTGCAGGATGAAATGATTCACGAATAATCGATTGTTATTGTTGGGTCGTCAGAGCAGGAGCTGCTTTGTATCACAGGAAACAGTCTGACATGTAATGTGTTATGTAGTATCATGTCTGAATAAATTCATGTTATAGATGGTGATGATGATGATGATGATGATGCACCAGGCCAATAATAATGAGCAATAATGTAACACTGTGTAAGACAAAGCTCATAGTGATAACTTACATTGGTGCATGTCATTGTTACATCATCAGTTGAATATATATTAATGAAGATTAGATTATAATAAGATTAAAGTTCATTATTGGAAAAGTGAACACATCCGATATTTTGCTTCCAGTCACTGTTCAATTTTTCCATACTCAACCAAAAGACCGCAGCACTTTCCTTATCTCTAACCAGCCTTATCTTTAACATTACACCATTAGAACAATCACTATTCTTAAGCTGCGAGGCAAAAACGCAGTAACTTTAAGCCAAACTGTGTGTTTTACAGAAAACAGCTTGTGTGTAACTTTTTAGAGACATTAAGACACAATCTGAAAAACATACAAGAGAGAGAGAGAGAGGGAGCAGGATGTCAGATATTTGCTTGTGCAAGAAAAAATAGTGTGCATGTGTCTCCCTGTGCTTTTGCATGTGATATTTTGTGTGTGTGTGTGTGTGTGTGTGTGTGTGTGCTTGTCTGTTATGCCTCTATACCCTCTTTCATGGTTGAGTGGCCCCATCAGCCCCTGGCGACCCACAGACTGATACAGTAGGCTGTGTTGCCCTGTGACTCACTGTGTGTTTCTGTGCATGTGTGTTTCTGTGTTTTCGTGTGTCTGTGTGTGTGTGTGAATGCATGGGTGCATGTGCGGGTAACAAGGGAGTTCATTCCACCTGCCAACACTGACTTCACACACACACACACACACACACACACACACAAACAAAGGCTTACTATTTGTAGGCAGACGATGATAATGATGTTGCCAATTTAAGCAATATCCTTGGCTAACCTTAACCCTAAAACTGCAATTGGCTGATTAAAACAATAATGGTGCACCATCATGACAGTTAAATTTACCGTCCTGTGGGTGAACCCGTACACCGAACCTGAAATGGAAAAATAAACGGCTCCAAAAATCCAACCAGACAAGTGTCATGGCAGCTGTCTTTGGTGACACAACTAAAATACTGCTGTTCTGTAACAAGTAGTTCACTCAGGCATTAAAGTCAAACATGCTACGTGTGCATCCACATCCACACTGTTATTTTCTGCCTCGCTGTAAGGACAGACTACTTCCCGGTTTGGTAATGAAGTAATAACAAGGATGAACGCAAGCAAGCATCAAGAAGATGGAACAAGAATATGGAAACAGATGTAGAGATGTACTGTCATCCATATTTATTGCAGTTGGAGGACTCCTGCAATGACACCCAGTTGAACCACAGCAGCCAGTGAGGCAGTGGCAAATACTGAGAGGAAAGATCTATATCATCTTTAGAAATGTGTATGCAGGATCTGTATGTCCATCAGCCAAAGCAGTGAGAGCCTGATGTGAGCTGACATGTGCCATGTGGTCTCTATAGGGTACAGTGTCAGTGGTAATCGCATCCTTCGGCGCATGTTGGCGCTTTACAGCCACTGGCCTAAATTCTCACATGTTTCAATAGGATCTGCCTTCAGAGAAAAATATTAGTTCAGCCTCAAAATGGGTCGTCCCCACTTTAGGTGGGCTCTCATCCCTCAGCATTACAGGACAAACTATCTGCTTCCTTAAGTCCCATTCCCAGGGGAAAACTGTAAACTTCTTATCCAGGGCTGAAAAAGAGTGAGCTGGAGGAAAGATGTGTTCATCTCATCCTGTATGGAAAGTGTTGTCTGTAGTTATTGACAATGTGTCTTATTTTCTTTGACCAATGTTTTGTTGATATCTTTAGAATCTGGTAACAGCAGATTCTGTCAAAAACTTGTGTCTTTTGAGGCAATTGATCTTTCTATTCTCTCAGATAGCCAACAAATACAGAGGAATCTGTATAAATATTTTTCTACTGTGGAAAACCACAAGCTTCCATTTAGATCCTATTTAATTATGTCTAATAACAGGGCGCTTTTTAGTAAAGACAACATCCCATATCTACCATTACGCTGACGATACTGTGCTGTACCTTCCACTGAAATGTTTTAAAATTCTGTGTCTTTTAACTTTTTCAAGGTTATCAACAAATGGAGGGAACAACCACAGTCAGAGTGAAAGTGAAAAAAGGCAGAAGCCCTAACTTTTTAGCCCCATGGATTCCCATCTGCATTTAACGTAGTATAATATAGTAGAATAATTCTTGGGGCTGTGCTATCACAAGAATTTAAATGATTAATTGTTTACCTGTTTTTTTGTGTGTATATTAATTAATAAATAATTGTAAACTGTATGTATAGCTGTGCAGCACATACATCCAAAATGTCTAATAAATACATATTTACTTGATGTGAAAAATGCAGCTATGTAATTTACGTCACTTTTAGTTAAAAGAAAATTCAGCCTATTGTCATGTCATCATGAGTTGTTTTGAATAGAAGAAGAAGATTTTAAATCATGTAAAACTCATGTAAAGCAATTACAGTTTTTCTAAATGTGAGTTAAATATAGAGTGAAACTTGTCTTAGTGAAAACACTTCTTATGAGTCCTCGAGCAGCAGAGGGTTAAGGAACCTCCTGCCATTTATGGAGTAATGTGTGACTCATAATCACAAACATAGTAATAGCGAGGGAGCACATGGCCTATTTAGCTGGTTATTCCCGAGTCAGGCCAACTGGTCCTAAGTCAAACTGCCTTCTGCTGCTGCACAGATCAGGGAAAAAATAACTACTAATGCAGCCATCAGACTTTGCTGCAGTGTTACTGTCTCCAACTGCCCTAAATCCAACGTGTCTGTATAGAAAATTTCACACTATTACCCATTGTGAGATATGCAGCTCCCAACGCCCAGCTGTTTGCAAAAAGTTTTGCAGACTGGGAGCTCGAAATAGAAGTGAGGAGTAGTGAGGGAAATTACACATGCAAAACCTCATAGAAAATTAACTGTATTCTGTATAAAACAATAACGTGTCTCTGAACTAAACACTTCTTTGGTTACAGTTCGTCTACCATAGTTTAAAATTCTAGCATCAAAATATGCATTTAATGGAAAAGCCAGTAATGCTGATTCTTATAAACAGGACAAACCTTGCTGTTGTGCATATGTGGCTAATCTCATTGGTAACAGTGCATTCAGCTCTGTGCAGCAATCCAAGATTTGGGATAAATGAAAAGGAGTATGAATGAGGATTAGTAAGTATCATGTATGTGTGTATGTTTAAATATTCAGATATATCACAGTTAATGGATAGAAATTAAGTCTTTTGCAGGTGAAATCTTGTTTGGTGCAGGTTGAAGAACACAACTTGTGGTCATAGAAGATTTGTTTGGTTGTGTAAAGGGTCACGCGCATTTAAAATGGCCAAATTTTAAGATGAATTAAATTTTTTGAAAGTCCAAAATAAGGAAAGCTATTGCAGTTTATTAGCTGTGTTGCAGCACTCTTTTATTTAACATTCACTGTGTTGGATTGAACACAATGCTGATACAACACTGACTCTTTGTCAGTGATTCATTGAAAGTACTTAGCCCCTTTACAATTCTTCTCTGTGGCAGCACTGGAGTAAAGACCTTTTCCTTTCTTCAGTCTTTCTATTGTAAAGTTAAAGAAAAAGGTCCCGTTGAAATCAACAGTAAATACCACTGAATCAATACTAATATCCCTTCGGAGAGGCAGAAGTCGATTTTAAAAGACGGAGCGATAATCAATGATTATACAAAGGGTAGAGTTCAGAGAAGGACACTGTATTGGCTCAGAAGGAATCTTAAAATGTCCATTCTCAATCAATATGGTCATTGATCCAATTGTAATGAAATCAGAAATGTTACATGAGAAAGAAAACTAACATGTCATCATCTGAAGAACTGTTTTTTGGCAAGAAAGTGACACACAGGAGGATTAAAGATGTTAACATTTCCTATTTCATTTAAGTTTTTCACTTGTTCCTTTGTTGAAAACCTTACAGGTAAACATTTGGTGATTTATAGGTAAAAAGATGTCAATTTAAAGTATTAAATCTGTGACTATTTTTACATTTGACCTTGTTTTACAGTATTCCAATGACTATATTTTAACAGGTATCCTGCATAAACACAAGCACTGTTCAAGCAGCACCAGTGTTTCATCCAGAAAACCCTCATTTTTAACCAGTTATCACCTCTGAGCACAGTGCGGTGGCCCTCTGGCCTGGCCGGTTTGGCCTCTCTGTCTTGTAGATAATTGGTAGGTATGGCAGCACCTGGGCCCGATGCTCCTTAACCACGATCAAACCTGCCACATCAGTCCCCTGGGAGAGGCTTTTTCTTCACCAGCAACATTTGGCCACTTTTCGCTCACTAACAGCCGCACAGCACGTCTCACACATTGACTCACATACTGTACACACCTGAGCTCCCTCATCACCTCTTTTTTATTTCTTTAAAACAGAATATTTAGGATAAGCATAGATTTTATGCCTATTTATTTAACATGGGCTAAACTGGTCATTACAACTCATGGCATATAAAACTCATATCAGGGTAATCACAGTTTCATGTTTCCTATTTCTAGATAGTGCTCACATCCAACAATAACAACATCTAACGTGTAATTATTGTTTTTTTAAGTCTCAAACAAATATCTGCTTGTCATTCAGTGTAATTAAAACCACATTTAATGAATGTTATAGGCCAAAACAGGTGATGTGAAAATGCCACTTTCACCTCTAGAAAATTGTGAAAAACGTGATTCTTCACTATTATTTACTTATTAGATCGATTTCAGTTTGTACATATTAATAATGAATCCTCTGTCCACACTTAGGTTAGACATGGAGCCTTTCTGTGCTTTCTCATCTCTCAGGTTCCTGTTGATCCTGTGGGTCCTGGTCCTGGCCCTGCTGATGTGGTTCTCTGGTTCCTGTGGGTCCTGGACTTTGTAAAGCACTGTGAGACAACTCTGTTGTGATATTGGGCTATACAAATAAATTGAATTGAAAAAATTGAATATTTTCTGACATTTGATTGCCTTAATGACTTACACTCAAGAAAATAATCCATATAATGAGACTATTAATGTCAGCCTTAATCTTTACACCTATTTTCAAGTCAATGTCGAACAAAAATCTCCAAGAAATGGTATAAGGATGACTACCACCTCTCCTGAATCCCCACTCAACCTGATGTTCAGATGTAAAATGTGAAGCTGGGCAGACAGGGAGCCTCCTTGCAGCAGCAGCAGCAGCAGCAGCAGCTCGATCAGCGCTGAACACAAGCTTCTGCTTAGCACAGCTAGTATAAAACCTCCCAGTGGACATGGAAAACTACTACTTTTGCCTGAGGCATCCTTTAAGAGCTCCACTGTGGAGTAACTGGAGTAAAACTCCCTCGGCACCAAGCTGCTAAAGGGATAATTGGGCACTGATCCACAAATATAACACTGTCCAAGGCCTGTGAAACACCACTGTCATTAAGATTTGGGCTGTTTAGATACTAAACATCAATAACTGACAAGGCAAGAAAAAAAAAAAAGGGACGTGATGATATAAAAACAGGCTGATTGTACAATTATTTCACTTCTGCGAACAGAAATCATAAAGAGCAAAACTCGACAGGGAGGAAGAAGGTAAGATAAAGGCTGCATAGCAAGTACAGCAAGTCCACATAGATCCCCCTCCTCCTCCTCCTCCTCTTCCTTCTCCTCCTTTATCCTTCTGTGTTTGTCTTATTCCTTTGGGGTCCCTCTCGCCCCCTCTTTCCTCACCCCTCACTCTATTTTTAGCTCCCTGCCAGGGAAATCCAATACATGAGCAGTGCTATAAATAGCCAGCTGTACATTGATCTCCACATGTGAGCAATGGCATAGAAATGAGGAATTTCTGCATTAATGGACTGCAGTCAGTGGCGGTGTGGTAATGAGGGATATCTAGCTTTTTCATCTGCACTTGATTGGTGTGGCGCAGCGCTGTATGTTTGCTACAGGGATGGTATTTCAAAATGAAAATGTAAAACGAAAAAGAGAATATATGAAAACAAACACGAGCTGATTTACCGTGGGCTTCACGCTTTGTTTGCCATTCAAAAAGCACTAGTTTAACAAATACTTAACTGTTTGTCACTTATATTTAAAACATAATTTAATAGTTGTTTTTTTTAATATATGCATTTATTCATGCGTTGGATTTTATGTGATGTTGCCTTAAATGCTTTGTGGTACAAAGTGTATCCCAATACACTCTGGAACATGTAATCATTGCTAAAGTGCAGAAAAACAAACAAATAGTGCACATACTGCACTTGGAATCCCTAATAATGATTAATAATTCATCTGCTTATAAATGTGGCATTTGTACAGCGGTTTGGGGCCTCGGTGCAAAGATACAATTGAAATCCTGAGCTACGAGCACAGAACTGCACACGCAGAGATCCAAAACAAAGATGTTTCTGGAGCATCATTTCACTGTGATATTATAATAATAATAATACTGTAAATGTCAGATGACTGGAGTGTGCTTTGTGTTTATGTTTGTTTGAGTGCATGAATGTGTGTAATCAGCCTGTGCACATACTGCTTTTACTGTTTGTGCATGCTCACACATGCTTTCATGTTTGTGTCCTGTCTGCATGTGGCATCAGCATGATGCACCCTCGCTCATCAGATTGTATTCAAGATGCATCCGATCCTTATGTTCAGCCTTGAATAGTTTTACTTCTACAACATGTCATGTGTTTCCCAGAATGAATTTAGTAAAATAAAAAACAAAAAGGTTTATCATAGCATTCAGTTACGGGTTTTATATGGTGACAAGTGAATCACACATTATCATTTTTAATCTTTAACATTAAATCAACTGGGCAGCACAGTCCCATTGCAGGTTCTCCCCATGCATGCACTCTCAGGGTACTTCGGCGTCCTCTTAGAGTCCAAGGACACACAGCTTAGGTTGGTTGGTGACTCTAAATTGCCTGAACGTGTGAATGGTTGTCTGTCTCATTGCCTTTGACTGACCGGCTCCCAGTCCAGTGTGTAAGCTGATCCTGCATTCACAATATATTCAAGAAAAACAATGTATTGTAGAACAGTAGCTCCTGTGAAAGCTTGTTTTGAATACTTTTGGATGTCGTTATCTGGTTGCTGTGACAACAGTGATTTCAGAAAAAATTCCACCTGGAAAATAAGACGGGGTGGAAGAGGTGAAGGATGGAGGGGAGAGATCAGAAAATCAGAGGGAGAGATCTGACAGTGAGTAAAGGGGGGGAGAAAGAAGAGGGAGAAGAAGATGACGGAAAACAAAGAAGGAAGTGGAGAATTAAGAGAGAGAGTAGGAGGAGTTTGAAGGAAGAGGGGAAGATGAAGAACAAAAACATGACGGAGGAAGACGGAGGAAGAAAAGACACATGAAGGAGGGTGGGAGGAATGAGAATTAAGAAAAGATGAAAAAAGTGGGGTGATGCTAGGACAAGAGGAGGCTGATGAGGAACAGTTGGAGCAGAGAGAAAAGCAGCAGGAAGGGAGGCTAAAGAAATATACAACAAATCACTGTGATGAAACACCAGTCGAATTCTAACAGACAAATTAATTACGTAAACACACTGGAAGAACGACGCAGGAAGAGAGAAATGAAAGAAAAGAAGTGTGTTTCTAGTGCAAAACATCGGGCCAATAGTGTTGCTGTTACCGGAGGGGGGGGGGGGGTGTTCTCCGCGAGGAAACACAGCTAAAAGTTTTCAAAGCTTTTTCTCAGAAAGGAAAAATCTCCTGAACATGTTTATCCTCTTCAGCACTCCCTGGTTTGGGGCTGATGGTTCACTGAAGCCTGCCCCCTCGCTCATTCTTGCTCTCTCTCTCTCTCAAGCTTTCCATCATACAAGAGCACATGTTGTCTGCAGTTCACAATGACCTGCTATCACCTCTAAGTCCCAGCTGATGACCAAGGCTGAACTAATAAATGTATTATAGGCAGTGAATGTAGCTAAAGCTAATGCTAATGCTAAAAGTCTGAGAGTTCGTTGAATACCTAATATGCACACAGTAGCTCTTCAGGAGAGGTGGTAGTCGCCCTTAGTCCATTTCTTGGTAGATTTTTGTTCGACATTGACTTGAAAATAGGTGCAAAGATTAAGGCTGACATTAATTATAGTCTCATTATATGGATTATTTTCTTGTGTAAGTCATTAAGGCAATAAAATGTCAGAAAATAGTGAAGAATCACATTCACAATGTCTCCCAGAAACTACATTTATACACAGCAAAAGTTTCTATTAACATAATCAGGATATGTTATCAATCAACACCAATAAACATGCTTAATGTTAATTCTAATCAAAACTAGCCTCTGTGTCCATGCAGTGGTTTGAGGGCACAGTTGACTGATTCACAATTTAAAATGCAAGTAGTAAAAAGTAACGGTGTTACAATAAGACACGCAGCACTATTCTTCAGTAAGGACACCGTGAAAACACTCCATATGTCTGCTGCAGCCTACAAGGTGCTTTACTGTTAATGAAATGAAAGACAACTTTTGTAATTCTGACAGTGTGATGCAGAAAAACTCTCCTCTAACATCATCCTCTAACACACACGTACCGTACTTCATGAACTGGGCTAAGCTACAGGACGGGATCGGGGGAGGGAGGGGTGACAGAGGCAGATTGACTGAAGTAGAAAAAGAGTGATTCTGCTGCTTCGACAGTCACAAACAGGAAGGTCAGCATCTTCAAAGGACAGACGGGAAGAAAGGAAAAGGCAAGAAACTGAGAGGAGAATGAAGAGAAGAGTAGAGTCCCTGTGAACACCAGATCTGATGCTCCTTCTTCTTCTCCTTCTTCTTTTTATCATTATCTCTGGTGGTTTAATCATAGAGACACACTGTATGTGGAATAATACATCTTGGATTATTGTCATTTCTGCCTTCAGTCAAGACGAGGCAGAACAGTAACATGTCAGTCAAATAATTACTCTGATTAGCCTAATATGCTTTAATTAGGTCAGTGGCCTAGCAAGTGCTTTGATAGTGGGGGGGCTGTTGGATAAAGCATGCTGGTCAGGTTAGCCCCCCCTGCAAGTGAAGCCCGTGATACGAATACAAATGACAAGAAGAGCCTTCCACGTGATTTAAGCCTGTTGTTTGGGAGAGATGTGATTTCCTTACAACAAATAAAGCAAATCATTAATCGTCCAGTGGTCTGTACTTTACTTCACTGTCTGTCACGTGGTTCGCTTTTTTAAAAACATAATGCAAAAGAGACAGACACGTGCAATACTCCAATACTGGAAAACCTTTGTGAAAGTGCTGAATGAACTGCTGTAAAACACTAGAGGATCATGTTCTAACAGCACGTGCTCTCTGCAGTAAAGATGGGGTTAAAGAAGCAGCTGGATGGGAAGCGAACTCAGGACTTCTGCTCTCTATCAAACCTCTGCCAACCTGTGCAGGTGACCAGCAGGGATGAAGGATGAAGTCATCGTATCCACAGTGGTGCTGCATGAGCCTTTTTCATGGATGTCAAATGTCTGGATACATTCACGTACTATTTCTGAGGCCTGTCCTTGAAAACCGTATGTCAGCATGTGCATTATTGTTGCCGTTGTGTGAACCGTCAATACTGTATTGTACATCTCTGCGCCAATTAGGATTGTTGCTGTAGAGCGAAGAAGAGGAGGGAGGAGGATGAAGGAGAGGTGAACGAAAGGAGAGAGCAAAGCGAGGTGGCGAAGGACACAGAACAATAAGAACAGACGGCCGAACGGCTGCCAAGAGAGATGGGAAAAGACAGCAGAGACGAGGTGGAGGCTAAACCCTCCCAAAATCAGTTTCTCCCATTGACAGCACAGCCGCTAGTCATTTTCCATTTTCCTCCAAAAGTCTTTTATGATGTGAAAGTCCTGGTTTCAACCAGAGCACTAAGTTACAAGACGTGATGCCTTCTGATGGAGCACAAAGCCATTTGTTTTCATTGTCTTCAAGTAATAATTGCATGAAATGTGCTGGTATGTAAAAATGCATTGGCTGTCAGTATGTTTCTGCATCAGTTTCACAGGACCGATTCCCGTCTATTCACCGAACAAAACATAATCCACACAGTTTAAATGAAGGGAATCAGCCGGCAAGATCAGCTTAGTCACAGGAACACAAACATCATATACATAATGTCAACACGATTTAGCATTGACATTAAGAGCAGCACAGAGAGATGCCGGCAGACAAGAAGCCAAAGAGAGGGACCCGCCGTGGGAGAACAAGAGATGGGGAGATGGAGGAGGAGAAAGATAGAGAAGGAGGAAGACGCAGTGGGTTTAAGTAGAGAGGAAAATTAGTCGTCTGCAGAGAGTGCGGAGGATTTCAAAGAGGCATTATGTCTTGGCTCAGGCTTTTCTCTTTTCTTAATCCTTCCAACTTCCATGTACTGTATCACAGCAGGAAAAGACTCTGCAGAAACAACAGTGAGGATCCTTTTAATTTATTCCCACTATGGAGTCGGTGCCTCTTATCACATAACTCTGGAGGCTTGCTCGTGAAGCAGCAAGAACTGCGATTAATGAGAGAAGAATGGCGAGACGTCGTAAACGAAGAAATGAAAAGTGCCCAGTGGAAGCATGTAGCATGTAGGATACCCCGCTGCAGGAGCTGTAGCATGCAGACTGATCTGAACTCTGGGTTTGTGTGTGTTTGTGTGAGGAAATGTTGTCAGAGACAGCAGCGCCCGCCTCGGGCTGCCTCTGTCCAAGAGCTTGCAAACACTTGAAGTGAAATATGGCAGCGATCAGGCTGGAGGCAGGAACGAGGCACACTGACGTGGTCACGGTTACATAACAAGTGCCACTGCCCCCCCGTCCCCAAGTGTTTTCAGACACTGTATTAGTAATAATAACGGTGCCAATCACAGGTAACATTCCTCAAAAAGCTTATTTCATTCAATCCAGTTTGTTTTTTCTAACATAACAATACATTCTGATTGTTAATGCTTTTAATGGAACTGAAACCAAACAAGTTCTGCTCCCTGGTGAAGGAATACGGTTAAAAATATCTAAAGTTATTGGTTCTGGTTTTGTGCAGGGTTTCATTACTGTTGAGTACCAAAACAAAACCACACTATCCAATCTGTATTCTACATTAAAACATGTAGATCATGCTCCATATGCAATATTTTGAGAGACACAAAGCTCTCCGGAGGAGGTGAAAGTGAATAATGAAGACTGTGTTAATGCAGTCGAATCCATGGTCCTCAAATCCAAAAGTAAATAAATCTGGTGACATCTTCTACTGTAAACGATGTTGATAATAAACGCTAAAAGTGAAAAAAGAAACATGCTTTTATGCACCTCTTTATCCTCTAAAAGTGTTTGGTCAAAAACATTCCCACTGCTGTGATGATAATGTGTCTAAGTGATTATTCAGTTAATGAAAAGGCGACTCAGTCTGAATGTGGTCACTTCAAATAACTGGTCAAACGTCAGGAAGCTGTCTGACTGCAGGCATTCATCTTGACTAAATGTGCATTTCTCACATCCCATTAAAGCAAAGTAAACATGTATCAGTGCTTTTATTTCCATTAGTGGGAGTGTTCGGATGCCCATTAACAGAGATGTCTGATAAACAGCATCCTCCTCCTTCTTGCCACTTCCTGTGAGAGAAACGCCAGGAGTCACGTTCAGTCAGCAGACGCTGCCGAGGCCTGAAGGGGCCCCGAGCTCTGAACTGACTCCTTCCCTCCACACGGGCTATATTTACCACCCCCCTCCCCACCCCACACACCACACACACACACACACACACACACACACACACACATACACACTAATATATGTGCTCATTCAGGCAATTTAACAAATAAAACTCATCTTATTACAAATCATGTTGTGACTTAATCTTACTTTCAATTACATAATGAAAGAACAACGTCAATACTGTCAGAATACTTGAGAAGTGTGTGTGTGTGTGTGAGAGAGAGAGAGAGAGAGAGAGAGAGAGAGAGAGTGTGTGTGTGTGTTGAGGTCTATGATGACCCATTTAGGGCCTCCTGCTCAGCCAGATGAGAGACTGAATGTCTGAGCGGCTGAATGTTTTTCAGCCTTCGGTCACTCAGCTCAGGCACATCTGTGACAGACTGCAGGACTGGAGGCTGGACCTCCAGTGTGTGTGTGTGTGTGTGTGTGTGTGTGTGTGTGTGTGTGTGTGTGTGTGTGTGTGTGTGTTGACGATCTGAACTTGAACTTACATGAACCTATGTTCCCTATTTGAACATTTACTCATGGGAAAGTCATTTGTTTACATGCCATTAAACTGTGTGGATCACATCTCTTCAGTCAGAATCAAACACGATCGTCCACATTTCACCAGAACTCGGGCTGCAAAGGCTTAAAGGTGCAGCGGCGACATGTTACCACTAGCTGGCAGCAAACTATCTTCCTACTGATGTGCTCTCCGTGTGCACTGGACAGTGTTCTGTTCTGTTTCAGGGTAAGATAAAGCACATCTGTCTCCTTCAGAGTCCCACCATTAATCACTGGTGCAGCTGAAACTAAGGCAAGAAATAAAAGAACAGGTCCAGAGATCAATAAAGTGCAACACAACATGATGGTTGTTATTATTTAGAATTAAGGCCAAATGTTGGCAGGTATAGTTATGATTCAAGACAGACCTTCAACCTTCTATTAGACAGGACATGTTATGTTTTTGTCCTCTGAAGTGCTGAAGATGAAGATCATGTAATATGATCAAAAGCTTGAGGACGGATTCTAAATGCACCTAAAATGGTGAGAAAAGGTGAGGCTGTGCTCTAAAACTGTTGTTTAAACATTAAAACTCATCTTTTAAGACGCCAAGTGCTGATGAAGATCACATGATACGACCTGAAAGCTTCGGTGCAGCTCAGTGGCCCTTGAGTGTTTCCTCAGCTGCTCTTTCCGGGGTCAAGAACTTCAAACGTGCACTTTCATCATCTGCTTCTTGTTTTAATGCATTTCATGCCTCCCCCCCTCTGTGCATCCACACACTGGCATCTCCACACTCCACCAAAAAACTGGATTAAAGAAATACCTCATCGACCCGTCCACCTTTTTAAAGCACGCAGCCGACAGGCAGGTGTCCCCTGGTGGTGCGAGCCCACAACGCTTCACCTTCTGTCAGGTGTCACTATGAGCTCCCACCATCTGCTGCTCCAGGTGGGGGGGGATCATGTATGATACAGTGTGTACAAGGTGGCCGTCTTATCACCGTGATGACCTTTATGCACACACACACACACACACACACACACACACACACACACACACTAGAGCAGCAATCCCAGAGATGAGAGGGAGAAACATTTAGTCCGTTCATCGACCAGGGCGAGGCCGGTTAACGACCCTGTTATGAAACTCAGGGCTCGTTACCTCGTCCATTAATTAACGTGTTTTAATTGCTGCAGTGATGTATAGCAGTGTCGACCCCCTAAAGGCAGCCTGCCCTTTGAGATTATTAATTTTCAGAGGAATGTTCATTTATTAGTTGAAGCTGCGACACGGAGCAGCTCGCTGATGATGAGTGATCACCGTCACACACTGGTGCTGTTTCTGTTGGTGCTGCTTCAGATCCAACACTTCACAGCAGGGGTGTCCAAACATACAGAAAACATCCAAAGGGCTGGGCCGCTCACTAGAAGGGAGCTATGCTGTTAACTTTAATCCACTAGAGGGGATGTATATCCTCACCTCTGGTGGATTAAAGTTGGCTAAATCAATCAAATGTTGGTAAATCCTGCTTGATAACTGAATATGATTCAAGAAAAAAAAAAACAGCCTTTCCATTAGTGGGCTTTCATTTATTAGTTGTGGTCCAAGCTGGTCTTTGCCTTGCAGGCTCTTGTTCAGTGTGTTAAGTTGATCAACTAAATCAACAGCCTTACCTCCCCTTTCTTGGCCCTCAGCGGACACCGTAGAGGCCCGTCCTTTGGGCTCACCTGTCCCAGCTGGAGCTCCATCCGTCGTACCTCCACACAGCTCGTCCCATTTAAGTCCCATCATGCCAACTGCACCTGGCACAGCTTCAGAAACATCCTCACTTGTCCTGGTGCTCTTTAGACTGCTAACATCAAGCAGCTCCTCCGTAATGCAGAAGTGATCTTCATTAGTTATCAGCTGTGCTCTCATCGCACACCGCGTCTCAAACTCTCTACACTCACTTGCTCTCTTACGTTTTCTTAATTCGGCCATTTTGGGTCACCTGTAGCACATTTCTTCTTCTATTACTCATTTTAAAGATGAATCTGCCTCGTTCAAGAGAGTTACTCCACCTAGTGGTGAGACTAAGAAGTACAATACAGTCCAGCACAAGTTCCATGTGTGGGCCGCATTCCAATACATTTTTAGAATTTCCTGCGCGCCAATGAAAATTGGACCACGGGCCGCAGTTTGGACACCCCTGCTTTACAGACACCATATTATACAAATGCAATGTTTAATGCATTTAAGACTTATGAATTATATGTTTGAAAATGTTTCCATCTCTTCCACTCTTTATCCTCGACACTGTTCTGGCCACATCATTTGAAGTGGAAACAGTGGTCTCATCCATCCACTCTTGTTAACTCTGACCTGCTGGATTCACACTGAACTTCCTGCGCTCACGTTTGGCTCAACCTCCCAATAAAGTCTTCTTGTTTCCAGCCTGCTTCTGACTGCTTGTGTCTTGAATTTCCCCCCTGGGATCAATAAAGTATATCTATCTATCTATCTATCTATCTATCTATCTATCTATCTATCTTGTCCCCTGTCCCTCATTATGATGAAATCCCAGCAATATACTTAACTGAAGATAAAGGACAAAAGAAAAAAAGAGAGTTGTAATGCTACAAGAACTCTGCTTTAAATCTTCACCTCTTTCAGCACATTATTGTTTCTTTTAAGGTGTTTTTGTGCCGACAGCTAAACACCTTACACCTTAGCGTAGTGGGTGAGGATCAGAAAACGTGCTAATGTGTTGCTGTGGAGGGTAAATACAAATTTCCTATTAGACACACGCATGCAGACTCACACAGAGAGAAGCCATACATCACATTACATACACATATACATGTAACATAGATGAGCTGTAGAGTCATGGCCGACACAAACACCTTCTCTTTGTCACACAATCACATTTTCACCCTCCTCCATCGTCCTCATCGCCTGCTTGTCTCCTCTTCTCTCTCTGATGGAGTCGAGCTCAGAGGGTTGCTGCATCTCCTGCTGACTGTCATCAGCCGAGGCTTTGCCTACACACACACACACACACACACACACACACACACACACACACACACACACACACTGTCTCTCTCTAGCCCTCCTGCAGGCGCTGATATTAGACAGCCAGCTCAGACTTTATTACCACACAATGAGATCAGTTTTAAGGAAGTTGATTGTCTCTCTCTCTCTTCAAGGTCCTTAAAGTCCTGATCTCCGTTTGACTTGCTGCCTGAGCTGCTGCATGTTTTACACTTCACTTACAGACCCTCATTATGAGGAGATAGCTCCTCATAATGAGGGCCCTGCGATGGCAGACACACTTCACACACCTTGGCCTGGAAAGACTCAGTGGGCATCTGTTTGGACGCCCTCCGTCCTTAAGTTAAACCTTAAATGGGAGCCTGTCTGTGTGATTGAACTCATTGGTTCATCAGTCATTTTCTACCAAAATCAGCCTCTGAGTAATCAGGTAGCTTCGAGTAGTGATGCAGAGAGACATCTGACACATACCAAGCTGTGTTTTCAACAGTACTTTTGCATTATATCTTCTTGTAGTTGGTGCTTTAGTGCATTGATGATCTTATCATATTAATGCTGTGACGTTAAGGTTCTACAAGACGTCACTGTGATCTAGTGATCTTTGAACTGCACAGTTTCTACCTTCAGCTCCTGCTCTCCCACCAACAGTCTTTTTTTAAATGAGCATCAAGCGTATTATTTAACATAGAACTCAGTCAGATGCTTAAATAAATCAGCACAGCCATAGAAAAACTGGTTTACTGCAACTTCAGGTTTACTTTCATCATTTCAGGTAACACTGGCAGTCTTTACTAGCAGGATGCAATAACATCATTGAGCTCAATAGGGACACACACTCAAGCAGAGAGATGATTAGAGGTTAAACAAACCTACAGGTTCATCACAATTATTTGAAAGAGAGGACGAGTGGTGATGTTCTGTCTGTTTTCCTTTAACCTCACTCTCTCTTTTCTACCTGTCAGATCAACTTCCCCTCTGTTGACGCATGAGACAGCTGAGTCATTACAACTAGCAAATGAATTGGATGCAGCAGGGACAAATACATTATATAATGAGTGTCAGCTAAGCTGTCAAAGCCTCACAGATATTGCCCCGTGTATTAAACTAACCGTTGTGCTTGCTACATCTTGAAAGCTGCTGGTTTTAAATCTTAAATTTGAGATATAGAGATTTTCTATAGCAGGTGACACATGATCCTTCAGGTCTGTCTCTTGTCTGCTGCACAAACATGCGCACACCCGAAGCCTAACAGCCTCTGACAGCACAGTAGAGCTGTCATCTCGCCTCGTGGAGCTGCGGTGGCGCTGATCTGGATTGTGGCACTCCCCATCTTCTTCTCTCCTCACTGTAACTGACCTGAGTCCAGTTCAGTCTGCTCCATTGGATTTCTGTCCATTCCACTCAGCAGACTCCCCTGCAGTCCAGTCCACATAGTCCAGCCCAGAGTTAAAAAAAAAAAAGTGGCGTGACAGCTGGCCAGTAATTACACTGCTGGCCCCAGTAATGTGATTTATTAGGTCAGGCTGAGGCAGTGAGTAAGTCACTCAGGCAGGTGCTCAGAAAGGCTGGGCAAGAAAGGATTCCCCTGCTTTCTTCTCAGACTGAGAAAAAATAGTGCATCTGGTGCTCTCTAGTGGAGGTGACTCTGAAGTGCACCCTGTGTCCCACTGCTGGAACATATAGTCTGAAAATATACCTCATCTGCTGCCCGCAGCTCAGACGTTACTTTCTAGGTTAGATGAGGGAACGTACTGATTTTTGATCTTAGTGAGGAAGATGAGTCGTTGCAGGGACTCATCGGGGGGGAAAACAGTGTGTGCAGGACAGCAGAGTCCAAAGTGATCTGGTTCATGTTCAATACCACATGCATGTTGTTTTTCAGGATCTAAACTCATTTAATAGACTCGATCAACTTCAAAAACAAAGGTCTTTGTCACCTTTTTGTTGTTCGTAAAAAGATGATGATGATGATGATGATGGCAATGATGATTCCTAATGAGTGAAGAGACGGTGACTTTAAAAGAAGTGCACGTAGACACCATGACGTCAGCCGTTGGTTTGTAGTCCGTAGGTTTGAAGCTTTGAGTTCGGCTTTATGGATGTCGCCATTTTGGTTTCATGGCTGTTACCAACTTGTCTTTTTTGAGCCATGAAGACCAGCTGTGATTGGTTGGTCAGAGAGGTAGGTCCACCCTGCTGTATCATCTATTGTCCTCTAAGTGGGACCAACATTTACAAAACAAACACTAACAAATGAGAAGTAGTCATTTTCCCATAGACTTTCTTTTTGGTTTCCCTTTTCAGACCTGGAAGCAACGTCCACTTCTTTTTTACAGTCTGGAGAAAAAACAAAGTGAAACTATGAGATTCTCATCCGTCAAAAGTTGTAACTGCAGCTGTGACTCTGGTTGTTCAGTAATCATGAGTGTTGCACATTTTCTTCCACCACGGAGACGTTTATCCTCTACATGGTTGGTAATTTTGAGAATTAGCCGTGGTGATAATGAACAGGAAGCCCTGAAATGCACTGCGGAGACAATGCATCATGACCACACAGCTGTCCAGTTCACAGCAGTGTGAGCTGAACTCCAACATAGCTGTGCTTTTTTACAGATTGATATGAAGATGACTGTTTTTGTGGAAGAGCTTGACTGGCCTGCACAAAGCTCTGACACTGACTCCATCGAACGGCGTCTGTGGGCCAGACCAGATCACCCAGAATCAATGCTGGACCTCGCTGCTGCTCTTCAGGGTGAATGGGAGCAAATCTCTGCAGTCAGCTTCTAAAATCTGGTAAAAAGCCTGAAACCTGGAGAGAGGAGGTTGTTATAGCAACAGATGCTCACGGTCAACTCTCTGCCTCCCTGCTTGTCCTTATTTTGTGCGCCTCTCCCGTTGGCTCCTGCCTCTCCATCATCACATGTCCCTTTTTCTTTGCCTCCCTGTAATTAGAGGAAGATCATTCATGGTACACTTCCACTACATCTCAGGCCACCACACCCCATCAGCTGTGCGGTGGTTCAATCAGTGTTAAATCAGCTCATAGCCTTCACGGGGTCAAACTGAGCAGAGCACAATATGAGGTTTTCAATCATACCTGTGGCATAAGTGTGCGTGTTTGATGAAGCTAGGTTTGATGCATGAAAGGCTGTCGCTCATGTGAGTGTGTGTGTAGAAGTGTATCATGACAGGATTTCAATTATAGGTATGTCAGCGTTTGTGGGTGGATGTCACATATGAGGTTTTTGATCAGGTGTCTGCCTCTGTGTGTGTGTGTGTGTGTGTGTGTGTCACTAGATGCTCTTTTTCATTTCACATCTGCGCCTGCAGCTGTGTGCGGCCACCCAGAGGCCAGCGAGGAGCTGATGGAGAGCGTGAACTCCAACCAGGCTGCCCTCCTCTGGTCACAGGGGGGATTATTATCTGCTCTGTGACGGTTAAAGGGGCAGAAATTTAAGGTTTTATTGCACCACAGCTCATAATGACCACCTTATTACATCTGCAGCAGCTTGATAGGTTTATTGATTGATGCAGTGGGTGCTGAGAGTTCTGCTTTTAAACTGCCTTGCATGTTTTATTATCCACGTTGGAATAACATAAAACTGCCGTCATCAAAAGCCTTTATAGTATATTCCTGTTGGGAATGCTTGGGGTCTGCTTAAATTGTATTGATTAGTTGATGTAAAAAGTCAGACAGCAGCTGTAATTTTTCTCACTATGTTCCAAAAACTACTTTGTTCTTTGTTATATTTCCATGCTGTGAGGATTTTTGGTTCATTTGTACCCCAGAAACTCCTAAAACTAGAAAATATAAATCAATACACAATGAAATGTAAGAGCCCAGAACCTGCATGTAGTCCCTGCTCCACAAACACTGATTCTGGTGGATGTTTGGAGAGAGAGGAGTGAGACTGAATTAAGTTTGGTCTAGATTTGAATGCCTGCAAAACGCAGGCAGTTAGAGACGACAAACAAATCCAGAGAGGGATGAGACACACGGCAGAACACCGACAAGAACAGGAGCTGGAACGCTTCGGCTGTGAAGGCACAACACTGATATACATACGAACAAACACAGAATAAAGAGCAGGTGTGGAGATATTAGACACTATATCACAGTGAAGACACACATAATACTTAACTACAGTTTAGGATTATAGTCTCGATCTTTTTTGGTAGTTTAACTAAAAAAATAAAGATTAAATCAATACTATTATATATTCAAAAATATGTCTCCATTAGCCTCATTGTATGAAATAACTTCAAACTGAAGCCTTCAGAGGTCAGTGCAGCGAAACCTTAAATGTCGTGGGTTTCTGTCAATTAATTAGCAATTTGTAATTTTTAAAGCATAAAAGATTGATAACTGATGCCAGAAAAATAAGATGTATTGATATGTATGTGTTCTGTGCATTCGGGAAAAAGAATCAGACAATCAGAGTTAAATGTTTCTTTTATAGTCAATGCAAGCGTTTTATGTCTAAATGTTGTTCCTTGTCTGTTCCTTGTGCACACATAGAAACCAATCATTATTATTAGTTTATTTTAAAGCCACTAACAACGTAACACCAGAGCCAGTTAACAAAAAACTTCTTGATTACATTCAATTGTGTCTTTGTGCAAATTAAGAATATGCAAAGTGAAGAAAAATCCCTTTACCTTAGAGGCCGTGGTGAATTCACAGCAGTGATATTTCAGAGAGTGATTTGAAGCAACATGTGTTGGAATTCAGAAAGTTAAGGGGAAGCGGTTAATTAATTCATTCAGCAGAGCTTTCTAGTTTCCTGATGTTAACAGGTTCCCAAATTAAAGGAATTATCGCCTTCACAGGATCCCCGACGCAGAGTGAAGCTGGATGTTCCCGAGGAAGGAAGCGCTGCGAGAACACAGAGAAAAAGGTGGCAACTTCTGTTTCAAAGTGAGGGAGCCACTGTTTGCAATGTAACACAGTTAGCAATTAAAAACAGCTGCTGTCATGAAAATAAAACCTGTCGTCTTGAGATTTGTGCTGAAGAAATACTTGAAACACTTTAGTACAAAATCTGCACCATGAGCCTGAGAAAGAAGTGACTTCCAGAAGAATAGGAATATGTTTTCCTCTGAAGAAATCCTGATATAAGGTGTTCAATTCTCTCACTTTTCTGTTTACTTCGTGCTCCTTAAATACTCAAAATGACCGCTGGGTGTCTGGTTTATGTGTGCGCTGATGTTAACAGTGCATCTGCACACCGTCTGTGCTACTATGATGACATTTCTAAACTGACTGGTGATAAATAAATGATTGAAAACATAAAACTGACAGCAAAAACAGTGCTTGCAATACATGTAAAAGCAAACAAAGGCTCATAAAAAGGTCCCAAACAAAAATAAAAACTCACTGCATGAAAGCAAGTGGGTTTGGTGAGAGTTTTAAGAAGTGAGTTAAAGATGACGCAGGCAATGAACACATTGAAGGTCGAGGATCGCTGATGACATGCATTTTTTTCTAATCTTAAATTTGAAATAGGATATAAGCAAAACTCCACACCGCTGTCTAGATCAGTGATTATCAGTGGCCTTTGCATGGGAAAAAAAATCCTGTGCTTTTATTCTGAAGGGGACTTTTTTTATGCACACTCCTTAACAGCAGGTGGGGCTGATGTCCTGTGATGCTAATTGACACCCGCCATTTCACAGCATAGAAGAAGACCCGCAAAGTTTGTTTCCATGCTGATTGAGCAGGTAGGACACAGACTACAGCACACCTGGATTTTCTTACTTTGAGGACAAAGGAGGACTAAAGTTTTGTGCAGCAGCTGTTCCACCTGAGGGTGAAGGGAGTGCTGCTTAATTTTCTTCAAAGCACAATGTTTTTCAGTATCTACTGAGAAGGTAATCAGAAGAAAAGTTATGTTTGTATATTTGAATCTTTTTAAATTGCACTTTTTGTCTAATTTATTTAGAGTTTGTGGATAAAAAGCTGAATGTTTCCACAGTGCAGTGATGGTCAGGATTCTCAGTTAAAGCGACATCATCTCAGTCTGTTTCTAAATACTTCTCAGCTGTTGCACTTTTTTATTTCCTGTTTGTGCATGAAAGCACCGAGTGTGTTAAAACAGGCTGAAGTCACTGAAGTGTTGTGTGTGTGTGTTGTCACAGCTTCAGGATCAACAGTTTATGTCCTTTTGGTTTAGATTAAAATGGAGCTAACTGAGTGTCTCTCTAGCAGCGCCACCTGCTGGTCGTTTTGGTTTATCATTAAACTTAAACTGTGATATTCTGGACTATCTCCGGTTCAAGCTGCTCCATCTTTTCATTAAATACGTTTGAGAAGTTGAAAATTTTCCTCGATTTGGGTCGCGGCTTGTCATGAAGGGGCGATGGTGAGTCCCGAAGCCAGACCAGCTGAGAACCACCGGTCTGGATCATACAGAGTTAATGATAAACCTCTGACATATCGATGCAGGAACAGAGACCAATACAGTGTTAGGAACAACCTGAAACCAGCTGTGAGACGGTGGTGAAATTGCAGGAAATCTGGAAATGTGGTGTTGCTTCAGCGCCATGGAGAGCGTGTGTTTGTCTTCGTGTGTCCATAACTCTGAGAACATCAGTGTGCTGATCAGTCAGCCATGTTAGTCCGGAGGGACGAGGCTCATTAACAGATTGACAGATTTTTTTCATTAATGACATTAATGCTCTCCAGAGGATGAATCTCACTGACTTTGGTGATCATCTGACTTTTCTATCATTGTCCAGCACTTTAGTTTATGACCAAATACCTGAGAATCATTGACATTCCCATCATCCTCAGCTGTAATTGGTGTTTAGTGGGAATTAGACACAAATCTAGACTCTGAGTGTTGTTCTTATACCATGAACATGAACATCATGGGTCCACATCCCCGGGTTAGGACCAGTTTACACAAGAAATGTACGGTTTGTAGGTTCTGTCCTAAAGGAAACATTAGCAGGCACATCAGGGATCAAAGAGATTAGGGGAAACTATCTACACAGGCCTGGTGATCAAGCTAACCTTCTAAACCTCTGGTCTAAGCCGGGATCTTTGATCAGGGATCTTTGATCAGGGATCTTTGAGACTTACAATTTAGTATTATATATATATATATATATATATATATATATTTTTTTTTTTTTTCCTAGATGCAAACATCATTGCAGCTTATTTCTCTGAGATCAACCAGCCAGCAGTGGTGAATCAGTGGAAACAGCTTTTGCAGAACAAAGTAAAACCCTCCGTGCACCAGGCTGACAGTGCTTCAGCAGGAAGTCACTCAGGCAGAGGCTGCACAAACGGAGCACTCTCTAGACATCATTAGTATTATAAAGAGAGGTCAGACGTTTGGTTTGGGTCATGCACATTAAAAATTACAAACTGCCATGCAGGCGGTAAAACAATTTACTGGACGGACTCACTAATCCGAGGACACGAGGTCACTTCCCTTTTACAATTATATGACTTGTGTAATCATGCTAGGTGTTCAGCAGCATCACACACCAGATGCTCGTCTGGCTGCAGTTAAAATGACTGTAGGATGTCAACAGTGGATCAACATACAGCAGGCGATATCTGCCATCGAGGAATTAATCATTGGTGTGTGTGTCTGTGTGTGTGTGTGTGTGTGTGTGTGTGTGTGTGTGTGTGTGTTCCTGCAGCTGGTAAACAATCAAAAGAGCTCCTTTTCTAAAACCTTTGCCATGTCAGGGTTAAAGGGAAAATCCACTTTGAGGCAATTACATATAAACACATAAACACCATCTTACCTTGAGAATACACACACACACACACACACACACACACACAGCAAGGTGCAGACCAGACTGAGCTATCGTTTCTTTCTGAGGTTCTATCAGGTTTCCTTATATACAGTCAACTGATTATCACATGACTTATTGATCGCCAGATGTAATACTATACAAAATAATATATCCTTAAATACACTGTTGTCCATAAAGTTGGAATAAAATGTTTTTTTTTTTACCTCTTCTCATGAAATGATTGTGACAATGTGATTTATTCTTGATAAATAAAGTTTATATCTTCTCAACTTTATTGATCGAACTCTTCCATACATATCAAAGTGAAAGTTAAACCACAATTAACCTTTGCAGACTGTGGATTCAGGCTTTATTCCAACTTTATGGGCAACAGTGTATATTAAAATGATACAAAATACCATATTTACTTTTAAATGGAACAGAAATGAAACATAATACACAACATACATTTTGACCATATTTCACTTTTCCTCTGAATATTCTTCAGCAAATCCGATCCGACACCACAAATCATCAACGACTGAACAGCAACACATTCTGTATTCTGTCAACCACGTTCTTTAAGCACAGTATAACAAACCCAGTAAACTCTCCAATCTCTTCCATCTCTTTATATTCATGGAAACCAAGTCAGTGTGGTTAAAGAATGAAGATGAGGGTTTCTTTTCACAGAGATATTCAACATCCCCAGAAGAAGAAATCCATCAAAGGAGATTGTTTTCTCTACAAACACACAATCGTTTGAACATAAAACTCCCTGGAATGCATTTAAAGTCCAAAAACCAAGACATTGAATAGATGATAAATATGACTTTGACAGATCTGCTTTTATAATGTTGCACTAACTTCTGTCCCACTTTTAAAAGTGTTTTGGGGGGAATCACACCAACACAGGACCAATAACCACTAATACAAACTGTGCAGCCTGGTAGGTCAATTAAAATACATAATGATCTTAAAAAGTCTATTTTCTTGAAAGCGGCAGAATCCCTGACAGCACATCAGTGTGTGTGTGTGTGTGTGTGTGTGTGTTTTCATTGAACACGTCTTCTCAGCTCTGGACCTCTGTGGCCCCTCCAGGCATCATGAGAAAACCTATCACTTACAGAATGACAACACCTCCACTTGAGCATGTACCGCTTCTGTTCGGTGTTTGATTTATGACCTCCTCTGCTTACCGTCATCCAGCTGCCACCACACGAGGTCCCGTCATCCCCCTCTCCGTGTGTCACTGTGCATTGTGTGCTGCTGTCCTACAGCTGATGGCTCTCCGCTCCACTGTCACTTGAAGGCTCGCTCTGATTCCTGTTCGGTGGTGAGACAGAAAGATTGGGACTCATTTTTACCAGGATGCTTTCATAGACATCGTTTTCACGTCATGGTGGGGAAAACTAACTAAAATTAAATTCAATTATAAATCTAAATAGAATTGCAGTGAAGATGTCGCTGAATACATTTTCAGTGTCGTTCTCGCGCTGCTTGTTCCAAAATTAAAGATCGGGGAATGAACAGAACAAGTTTAAACAGAAGATGTTGTCTCATATATATATATATATATATATATACATACATATATATATATATATATAGCTGTTCATATTTGGTAGGAAAGATGTTGATGGATCGATCACACCATTCCCCATATATCATTTAGCAGCAGCTGTCATTCAGGACAGTCAATGCAAAAGTGATGCAAATGATACCTTTCAGCCAAGTGCGATAAAATACATGCAATAACGTGCACTCATTGATTAATAACATGACGTGCAGGGAAGCATTAGTCTGATATTTACTCTGCTTTTCAACTCACCATCTTTTGAGAGAAATATCTGGTTCTTTAGCTGCTAAATGCCCCACTAGCTGCTTACTTTGTCTGCCATTTAGTTCTGGCAGGTCGGATACAGTTGGTTAGCCACAGCTTTCTCACTGAGAAGCTGCCTGCTGCTGCTGGAGTAAGGCTGATGAACGCGCTGAAACTGAATGGTAACAGTAAAGTTGCAGGCTGCATAACAATCAGCTAAAAGGTGAGCTGTGAAATAATAAAGATAATTCTATTTGGGCTCATAACTAGGAGAAACACATTATGGAGAGAGGCAACCACCAAACCTCTATTTACTGTCTATCTTATATATATATATATATATATATATATATATATATATATATATATATATATATATATATATGCCTTAATGAAGGTTTAAATCATCTTAATTCCCTGTTATTCTACTTTTTATCTGCACAGATCTGCTGTATATTTCAGACACTACTATTTGAAGTCAGAGATGCCTGAGCTGGAGATGGATGTTTGACGCTGTCTGCTGTTTAATGTTCACATCAGGTCCTGGTTGAGAGAGTTACCATAGAGACTAATAGAAAAAAATATCCAGTGATGCTGAAAGAGAGCATCTAACCCACATCTGTCTCTCTCGCTCTGAATCTTAACCTTTTCGCTCTCCCTCTCATTCCTCCTTTCATCTCATCCAGCTTTCTTTGCCAGACCTTCAGCATTCCCTGACCCTTCAGTGTCTCATCTGCAGCAATAACCTCAGTGCATCATTGAGGTCTGAAACTCATTACACATTTGCTCCACTGGTCTCTAACCATTCTAACTTAATTGTATATTATGTGACGCTGGGTCAAAGTCGACTGGTTGTAAGATGTATTAGAAAAACGAGAGAGTTTACCCTCCACTGGCTTCTTTGAGAATATAGTCTTGATTATTTCAAAATTATATATTTTATCCAATTCAGTTTAATTCTGCACCCAAACATATTACATGCTCACAGATTTCTTTAAACACTTTGTTGTGCTTATCTGTTGGCCATTCAGTTTGTTTGCTGAAAGACATTTTTAATCCAGATCTGTGTAAATGTTTATTAGATTTCGGTGACTTTAACAACCAGATAACTGCCAAGCACTCGTTTACTTTGGTGGAATAAACTGTTTCTTCCTTCCGTCCACGTTGCTTCTGCAACTCTGGTGCTAAAGCGAGGACAAGATGTCTGGAACAGTTTCCTCATCCCTGACGCTTTTATTAGATCTGAGACAAAACCCATCAAGCCAGCAGAGAATCCTCGCTGCACCTGTCATGACCTCTACTGTCTTATCCTGGGGGGGTCTTCAGTCCCGAGACCCCGTACAAGACCGGTTCAGGAGTGGGAAGAGTCGGGGGGTGGGGGTCACAAAGCATGCTGTGTCGATGTTTACCCAAGGCCAGAGATATAAGATGAAGTGGGGACTTCTTTCTTTCTTTTGTCTATGTCATGGTGTCGGATACGTTTGGTTCATTTTTGTCGTTTTGTCACTTCTGGTTGTTTCTGCCGGTAGAAAAATGGAGTTCAGCGCTGATCTGAGTGCAGAAAAACAAAATAGAAAGGCTGATCTAATGTTGATTGTAGATTATTTTTTTATGTGCATGTGCTGTTAAATGCAAAGATAAAAGATTTAACAGATCGTCTGTGTGCAAAGCTGAGTGAAAGGGATTTGTTTGGTGAGCCGGCTCTCACAGGTGGGGTTGAGCTGGGGGGATTTAGCCGGTATTTCTGCCTTACCCTAAGACCTCCCACTGCAGCCTGGCTGAGGAGCTGAGATTAACTCCGTGCATACAGAGATGGAGGTGAGAAACTGGGAGTTGGAGGCAGAAGCCATGCATCTAAGGGTAAAACCTCTGGAGAGCTGCTGTAGCTGTCAGTCCTCTAACAGCTCAGACACCCTCCCCTACTCTCCGAAGCCATTTTGATGCGAGTGGGCACAATGCACTAGTCCCACTTTCCAGAGAGTGTGAGGGTCGCTACAGCAACCGGCCAGTGTAAAGTCACCATCCTCCTCATCCTAATGAATCAGTGCCAGAAGCAGACGGGCAAAAATTCGAAATTCATTTGCAGAGTTTGCAGAAAGGAAAATGTGCTCCTTTTGACAAATGGTGGCAGACAATTAAAGCCTTAGATCATATTCAGAAGATCAAGCTTCTGTAGGAAGAAAAAGCCTTTACCTCGCTGACAGACACAATTTAATGAAGTCATTAAACCAATATCACAGAAGTCAATGTCAATGACGCATGCAGAGTTAAAAAATGTGCTGAATCAGAAAACAGATTAACATTGGGCATGAGCGTCTTGTCCACGGTTAAAAAGTTGCTTTTCCAAGTTGTAATTGTCTGTTCAATTCAAAAAACCTTCAGTGACCTCAGTCTAATAACATTCTGCAAGAGATATTAAATAGGTTGTGGTTTTAGCAAATCCATTGTTCAAGTTGACATATGTCTTTTACTTGTTACTGGTGTTTTGTTTTGCCGGGATTGAGTCATTTGATGCCTTGGCTCACCTCCCCAGTATTTGGCAGGATCACCATCTCTGCATGCTGGGCTCAGTAGATGGTAGAAGAGTTTTTTATTAACTCACCAGTGAATGTTTACTGTCCCCAGTTCACCATGATCCAGTCTCAGCTGACAGAAAACACTGAGGTTCCCTTCGTCACTACACTGCAGCCGTGTGCAGGGTCACCTCATCACCGCCTCTCCCACTCCTGAAAGAAAATAGCAATCCCAAAAAGGTCAGAACATCTCTCCTACAAACTGGAGCACACTTCATGCAACATGTGAATTTGCCAGAGACAGAAAAAAAAAAAACAAGACTGATAATTCATTTGTTGATCGGGTTTTTGTTTCTGTGGTGGACGAGGAAAAGCAGGCTTGTTATTTGTGAAGATGTCCGAACTTTTTCAGCTCAGTCCGACTGTGTTTTACATGTGAAGTTAAACGGAACGTAGAGGTTGAGCCTCAGAAGATCTCATTTACCAATAGCCGGTATTGATCTTATCCTCATAGACTTGGCTGGCAGAAAGGTTTCCCCCTCTGCAGAGGTAATTGAAAATTCGATTGTGGATGTGAGTGTTTCTGACCCGTGGACTGAACTCGCCCCCCCCGCTCCCTGTGTGTGCCGTAACCTCTGCCCAAGCACGAAGACTTGGAGACTTTTTTGTGTGCCTCTGATTTAACAAGCTAGCTTTCTAAAGAAAATGTCACTATTGAGCTTCGGCAGAGAGCAAACTTTAGTGGGAAAAACCTGACGTGTCAAAAGTCTGCGTCCCACCTTTTAGATGATGGTGTTTGTCTAAACTGTGGTTTCATGCATGAGTCTGTTTGGCAGATTGTTGTTTCAGAGCCATTCAGTTTCCAGGTCAGTGCAACCACAAGCAGCAAACAAACACAACAGGTGGTGTTGTAGAAAGAGATGATTGGCTCCAAATCTTTTCAGCTTTCAGTCCCTAAAACAAAGAAATATCTTCTGTCATTGGTTGAGCATGTCTGTGCATCATAATTCTGGAGGTCTTAAAATGTAAAATGACCACATATTCACATATAAATTTAGAATAAGGTCCGGGAAACGTAGTAGGTAATATATTATCAAAATGGAGGGGAATGAAAAGTAAAAACTCTGCTTGTGTGAAAGGGTACATTTTCTTTCTCTTTTGTCTTGAAAAGGACACAAACGTGGCTTCTTTCAAAGTCAAAGTTGCATTAATAGTAAAGTGTAAAGGGATGAAACGCCGCAAGACAAATAGACAAAGGCGTGAGGGAGAAGATGAGGGGAAGGGTGGAGATAAGGACAAATAATAGCAATAGTGGAGAAAGAGCTTTAAAAAGGTAATGGAGAAAGTACACATCTTAATCTATCAGTCGTCTCCCCTCTCTCTGCCTGTCTCCCCTCTCACTTTGCCTCTGCCTATCTGTCTATCAGCCATTTCTCATAATAAAAATATCTCTTCTCACTTCCCTCTGACTCTCCAGTTCTATCTTGGCCTTATTTCTTGCTATTCCCTTTTTTCCCCCCGTCACTTCTCTGTCGATCCGTCTCACTGAGTGTGTCTCTACCTTGGCCTGATTTCCACTCCGCTTTGTCTATCAGCAGCAGAAACAAAGAGCAGCATGTTTTCTTTGTTTCATTCTTCGCTATGCAACTAAACCGTATACAAAGAATACATAAATATATCTTCGCCAGGAATAAAATCTCAAAACGGCATTCGTACTCTCTCAGAGTGCTGCATAATACCTGTCGTCTGTTTTTAGTTGCACACATTGTCATTGGCACGTAGAGCCACTGTGCCAGGAGTCTCAGAGAGTATGTGACAAAACTGACAATCAGTTTTTACAATGGTTCACTCAGATAAATATAGCCGTCGTCACATCCTGTGTACAGAATGAGCCGAGGACAGAAACAACAAGTAATTTGGAGTGTTGTACAAGTATTTTTGTAGCAGAGGAGCCACATGGATAAAGGGTTGTTTTTTTTTTTTTTTTATGAGTCAGGTGAAAGTTGCATCGCGATCTCAACAAAACACACTTTGTTCTTCTTCCTGTCACTTCAGAATGATCTCTGCATTACCCACGGTCAAAAAAACATGTCCTCCTGAGCACAGAATACATTTTTCAACTCATGATCACGTATTTATTGTTTGATCACGGAGGAACCAGGGTGGCAAATCATTGTGATGACTGGAAAAAAACTCAGATTATTGCATTTAGGGCCTTTGTGGGCTTCTGTACAGAGCTGCTCTTGAGGTAGACATAGTAATACACTATTTCACAGAATTATTTAACATCCATCTAACTGTGTAAAGTTTGTAGCAGAGAAGAAACTACTGTAAAAATAGAAATCCAAATGTAATTATCAGTGGTAATCACTTCTTCTTCTGTGTCTGTCAGAGTTAACACACTGAGTGATGGTAGGCTGTGAGAACATGTATCCTGCTCCTCTACCAATCAGCTGCCAGCCTGCTCAGTCTGTCACACACCTGTTGCTGGTTTGCTCATTTCCCCTTCAGTACTTTTAGTTCTGGGTTGTTGTTTGTGCTCATACTTTCTTTGTGTCCTACCAGTTTGTGTTGCCTTCACCTGATTTGTATCTCTTTGTGCTTCTGCCTGGTTGTCTGGATTATTGGTTTTGACCTCAGGTCTGTACTTAGCTTCAGTGAAGTCACTGTGCTGCCTCACTCCGCTGTGATCCTGAACTGTGACAACATCTGTTCACATGTTTTCCTGTACTAACACGGAAACAGAATTGTCAGTTCTCTGTGTCTAAAAGGGAAAAACTATGAAAAAGTAGGGCAAGAGGGCCATCCATAGATAAGTATAATGATAAGTGTGAGTGTATAGTAGATGGAGGGGTCAACACCACAACTATAACAACAGTGACAGTGGCAGACGATATAGTTGGGATTACTTTCAGAGCAATTTGATAATCTTGATTTGCTTAAGCTACCGACTCACCTGGAGCTGTTATAGTTATCATTCTAGTTTTCTTTCCTGGTGGGGACGGCCCCTAACTGCACACATGGAGCCTCTGAACTGTGACTCTGCACTAAAACCTAATGAAATGAAGTAATTCATATAATTACTTGCTCAGTTTGCCACTTGCTTACTGTTGTTTGCCTGTTTTGACATCCCGATTCTAGTCGTAAAATCTCAATAATGAGAACGACGCAGAGTCATCATGCTCAAATTATATCTGCAAGTAATCAGCAACAAACATAATGTCTGTCCCCAACTTAAGATATCAAGCTATTGCAGAGAAACACACAAACTCTGTAAAGAAGCTTGTTCTAGCTTTGAGAAATGCTCTTACAGCTGATGGTCAACAGAACCTGGCCGCTGGGAGTTGAAACTGAAGAGCAGCTTTAAAATGAAAATGTCTCTGAAAGTTTGTAACTCAGAGGTGAGGCATACTTTTTAGTCTGATATAATTACAATGAAGTATAACTTCTATATTTAACATTTTGATTTTACAAGTTCTAATTTAATATTCAGGAGCATGATCCCCTGTGGAACTGTTTCATAATCTGGTAATGACAAGAAATGAAATTTGGAGTTACTATTAAGTTATGGTTCTTAATGAAACTGGTGACTCAATCATAACAACCTCGGGTTCTCGGGTTCGAATTTATTACTTAATATCGCTTTTAATATTCAAGGTAAAAATCCAAAGGTAGAAATGGGCATAATTGCAAGTGTTAAAGGACAAAGGAGGCAAAAGGGGTCCAGCAAATCAACCATTTTTATTATTAACTGCTGAAAGTCATTTATGAGATTCTGAATTACTGCCGTTGACATCAGGGGTTTTATACTCATCACCCTTGGTTTGTGATGAATTGGACGCCCAACAACTTTATTTCCATCCCTTCCCTCAGCAGGAAGTTGTGCTTCAACTTGGACACCTCCAAAGTTTCATTTGTCATCTGTGTGCATCTAAAACACTGAACTCCGTCTTCACTTTCCAGGTTTATTCATTATTTATTGTGACAACTGCTCTCATCCCAACTGAGGTCAAATGTCTTCTTTGACAAGGATATAGTAGAATCTAAAATCCTTCGCAAACACCACTCTGTGTGGGACAAACTGATTTCACTACCACCGGTTGGTTGAATTATTTCTGGAATTTAAATTCTGTAAAAATGTGTCTTCACAAATCAGCTTCCTTCACTCTTTTGCTTCACTCATCTCAATCAGGCCTTTTAATGCTGCTTCTATTACTCCTACTCTCAAATTCCTTCATTGATATTGACTCCTGCAAGCAAGGTCATATCTTCCAAATAGTTCCTGCGTAGGAAACATTTCCTCTTCCTCCTCCTCTCCTCAACTGTCAGGACAGAAAACAACATGTCGACACTCGCATCAATTTCCCAGAAAGTGGGACACAAAGGAGGGACAGAAAAGGGATTTTTTTGAGCTTTTAGACACACCCAAAGGGCCTCATTTGTCAATTTGATCCCACTCGTATCCTCTGAGGAAACAATGTGGTCGTACACTGCCTCAGTCTGCATTTGTCAACCTGGTGTCAGCGAGACATTTGGGAGTTTGGAACCAAAATGAGACACATAACATTTCAAACAATTCAAACTAACTTCAAGGGTGATATTTATGGTACTTTTTCAAGTACCATATTCAAAGTCATTGGGAAGAAAACTATATGGAATGTATACTGAAAGCCTTTAGGCTCACATGTGAAGTCAGAGCCAGTCAGTGAATTTCTGTTCTACTTTAGTAAGAGCAGAGTGAATCTAGCTGAAACTCTATGTAGACGATACACCACATTTACTGACTGATTGCCCTGTTTTATGGAGTAAAGTGGATGATGATGGATGATGCATGAACAAACCCCTCTAAAGAAAACTGCAGAATATAGATAAAGGTGGAGAGTTTGGTGCATGTTAGTGCGACTAAAGTGGAGAATTCAGGCTCAGAGTCTTTTAGAAAATGTCCTTTTAAAGATATGAATTCAGGAGAAATAGACACTAGTCTGGAAGAAAACATGTAACTGAAGCAAAATAGCCCAAAATCTCAACATTAATTAGTGCATGAAAGCTGATTTTGTGGCTCCTGGATGTATTGTAATTGCAGTTTTTTTGTTTTGTTTGTGTGTTTTAGGCAGAGAACCCGACTGTGAGTAATTGCAGGGGAAAGCACACCTGTCTCCACTCATGAACTTCTTCACTTTATTATAATGCATTTGAGTTATTAGCATGTCCCACTTTGGCTTAATACTGGACTGGATCTATGCACTGGAAAGTACAATTACTCAGATGCTTCCCCTTTCAACAAATTGCTTTTTCTTCAGGATCAGTATTGGAATTGAAAAGCATAAATAATTTATGCAGCTCTGTTACTGAGTAAGAATCCACTAAAACAGTCAAAATGGAAGAGTGCAAAGTACTTTCAAATACAATAGGATAACATGAGAAAGAAGCACAGTGAGTGAGTGTAAAAAATGAATGTATCGATCCAATACTGGGAGACTGCATTAAAAAAAACAAGCACACATTTAGGATGAAGGTTGGAGAGCAATGAGTAAGAAACATAAATATATTCTAGCATGAGGAGCCCTATGAAACCTTACTGAAAGAAAATTGTTTTAAGATGGCAGCTTAAAGTTCTTGAACTAGTTCAGACATTTTTTTATATGAATATTATGGAGACTTCAGAGTAGTTTTGAAAGTGACACATAAAACACAATTCCAAAAACTTTATACATTAACTTGTATATTAAAGACTACTTTAACTATTTCTCACACAAAACTTGAGAAAACTTCGGTCTTTACCCAACAAACACCAGTGTTATAAGATTTAAGGGTGCTACTATAAATCAAACTATATCACAAAAACAACAAACGTTTTGGTGAAACACAAGATGGGTGGGGGGGTAAAACATCTTGCTTTTGTCCTTCTTTATATTTCAGTTGATTGGGTGGATCTGAGTTGTGAGTATCAGTCTTCAAAGTACGTTAAAGTTAAGGCACAATCCAGATATGAGGCCCAGTAATTGAGGCCTGTTCAATGGGCAGTAAGTGTGGAGGAGCTTAAACGAAGCTGTGCTGTGATCCAGAGATGTGTTCTGTCTTCAGTAAGTGCTTCGGATATTTCTGGACAAAGAGAAAAAGGTGTGTTCAGGTTCACTTAGGCGCCAGTAATGATTGTTTCTGTTCTGAGAAAATGTGACTAATGAGCTTCCACAGGAAGGTAAAGTTTGAATCTCAGAGACAAAGAAAAAAAATCAAATGCATTTTTCATCTAAGGCCGTACCAACTGTCTTCTGAATCAAAGAGGGAAAGAAGGGAAGGTCGTCTCTGTTTAATCAGTCTGGGGACACACTGGCATGTTTTCAGGATGATTTTCTCACAGATTCCTCAGTTGTGACAGTCAGAGGGGTTGTTGTATTAATCCAGAGGTTGTCTGGGAACGTGACAGGTCTAAACACTAAGCCTGGGTTACCCATGTCGATTAGGACTTCTTTAAAATACAAACAAAGACGAATCAAAACTCTTTTCTGATGTGAACATTATTGGAATCAGGTCTACACGCTATGAATGACCCCTGTAGACTTGAGTGCAAATAGACTTCTAGGTTAAAGGAGTACTTCAACTTTCTAGAAAAGAATAAGACATTAGCCTTTTTGCCAGGAAGCAGATGTGAAGATGATTCATGTGAAATAACTTTGGAGCTACAACTGGAAGCCAGTTAGCTTAGCTTAGCATAAAATCTAGAAACAGAGGGCTAGAGCGAGCCTGGCTCCATCCAGCGTTTAAAAATCTGTTTACCAGCACCTCTCCACTTTGACCACCAAACATCCTCTGGTTTTCATCACCTGTTACCTCTGTTACTGTCGCAAATGGTCACCTGTGTTGCTGTCTATGACATCAGTGCAGTTGATTAGCATTTGAAGTGTCGATTCTTCGTCTACAATGATTAAAAGCATAGTCGCCTGCTTCATGTTGAAGTTTAGCCTCAATATTTAGGTAAGTTTTCATCTCAGCGCTCACTGGGTGGCTTCCTGCCCTGCAGGAGGTGGGATTTTTTGGGGTTGAGTGAGTATTAGAATAGATTTTTTTTGAAACTGTGTCATTACCGGATTGCTTACGATGGGACAATCATGTGTCATAAAGTGCCAAAAATCAGGAGGTTTAAACTCCAACCAATCAGGACACCAGGTTATTTCACTGATTAACGCATCGTCAACCAGACAGACAAATTAATCAGTGAAATCAGCTGCTGGTGTGTGTGGCTGGAAAGAAACCCTGCAGAAACTGTGTGCAGGCGCTGTGGTGGCTGCTTCCTCCTCTGGTTTTATGTAAATCTGACAGACAAATAAACCTCTTCATTATGTGCGTGATGCAATTTGTTTTCAAAAACCTGTCAGGGCTGCGGAAGTCTTCCAGCATGTCCCGAGGCTTTGGGAACGCAGCAGAGAGGCGCCCTCCCATTCAGCGCCGCTTACCCTCCTGTTACCTGCGTTGCCCCTGGATACGGGAGCGATCTCTTTTCTTCTCCCCCCATCATGCCCTGCCTTGTATTCAAGGCACGCAGCTGGGAGTGTGAGCATGTGGCAGCCAAGGACGTGCCCACACAAACACAGCCAGAGGAGAGTCACATACAGAGAGAGGACAGAGGAGACACTCAAGTACAGTACTCTCACACACACTTTCAGAAACATACACTCACATACAGGAAGGAGGATATGATCACACACACACACACACACACACACACACATGCAGAGCCAGACTGTCAGGCTGTTGCATCAGAACAGATGACGCCTGCTCAAGCGACTGAAAATGACTGAAGTTAACTGCAAGATGAGAAGCGTCCTTTCCTGCCTGGTCCTCACAGATTCAGAGGGCCATTTGAGGGTTTTTAATGTAAGGGTTGTGGTGGTGATGGTCAAGGTTAAGGTTGGGGTAAAGGGACACGGGAATACATTACGTCAATAAGTATTCTCAGAACTATAGAAAGAATAGAGTGTGTGTGTGTGTGTGTGTGTAGAAGCTGTTACAGTTGAAAGCCCAGAAAAGTAATACTTGATAAGCAGACAACATGGGTGTGAAGTGCTGGCTTGTAGTTGTAATCACAAACCGAAGAGCAGTGTACACGGTAGCGAACACTTGAAACTTGAAGATTTGGATGGCAGGATGTGTGTCACAGGGTGAAAAACACACAGCATAGTTAGAGCTTGTTATCTTTTGGGTATAAAAGAAGATAATTGCAAATTCGTTGGTGCTTATTTAAACGAAATGAAAATAGAAACATAAAAATAATACAAAGATAAAGCCGTGAATATCTGACTGTACTGTGGCCTTTTGCTTTGTTACTCTGACTCATATTCAAAAGGAAATTAGCATTTTCTCTTCACTTTGTATAAACAGAATGATTTTCTAACACGTCTTCTAAATAAGGTTTCTACTTAGTTTGTAGTTTGGTGATCAGACATCAAACCTGCGATAACTTAATCAGTGTTTTGACAGCTTTGGGCCGACAGAACAACCTGTGAACACAACGCCGACACATCATCATCTTTTAATTTGCTACGATGAGACAAAGCAGTTGCATATTTACACATCCGAGCGGACATGAAGCAACATTATCATTCGTGTGGCGTCATGTTTGTGACCTCCCGGTGGATCAAAGTCCAATATGCAGCTTCTTCCAGCTCTGCTTTCTGGTCTCCACAGACTCCTGAGGGAAATATCTGGCTCTTTAGCTAGTAAATGCGTCGCCATATGTTCACTAGCTGGTCGCAAAATGTGCCCGAATCGTCTGCATGTCCACAAGCGTGTGGTGAGACCGGACCGCTACGAGGGTTAAGGGTTAAGGGTTAAGGGTTAAGGGTTAAGGGTTAGCTCCAGGCAGAGAAACAAAACAATGAACTACTTGAGAGGTCTTTTTAATATTTTGTTCACCTTAGGAGGCAAAATCAACACAATACAGTCAAGTACAACCCCACCAGCCACTATGACCGCAGTCAGATACAGAAAGCTTCAGGATTAGCTTACTGAATTGAATTTATGGCAGATCTGTTCTATCAGATTGCTTTTGATTGTACATTTGTACACTAATAAAGTCAGGATTGACTGTATATTGGCAATCAGCACTTTCCATATCTTCAATAAAAGTACATACAGAGTGAAATATTCCAACCCGTGGCTGTGCTTTGCTGAAGCTTTGTGTTATATAGAAATATTCTACATTTCCCACAAATGCGTCCCGACTTATTTGGCATCGTCACTAGAATTTAAAGTCAACTTCTGTGGGTTTGGATCATATATCTTCTGTGCAGCATGAGTTTAATGATCACAAGCAGATTAGTGAAGATTAGGAGGTTAAAAAACTGGTGATAAATGTGGATATGCAAAGAGGAAAAGAAACCTACAGTCAAATAATAAATGCCAACATTGCCTGATATGACTACATTTCTATACAGCTGGTAACACAGCGGCAGTATAATGTAACATGTGCTGTTTCCATCAAACAGATGATCAAAGAGTGTACTGTTGCACCAATAAGTGACGGTAGCAGTTTATTAAGCCTCTTTGGGGGCATTACAGGAGAAGCTGATGAGGGGGAGGAGACAGAGTAAAGGCAGATTTTTAAACATCTTTAAGTGTGTGTGTGTGTGTAGAGCACTGCGTACAGACTGCTGTAGCTGTAGGAACCCTGACAATGACTTAATAATCATGAGGGTCTGAGAGGACATGCACAGAAAAATCACACAGATTACGGATGCACATGCGGACGGTTAATGGGACGACTGTACTTCCAAACAGCTGGCATCACAGGCAGTATAATGGACCATATGCTGTTTCCATTAAAGAGTTGATCAAAGTGTGTGCTGTTGTTGTGATTGCACCGATTAAGAGTAGATAGCAGTTTATTAAGCCCTTTGGGGATGACTTTTAAAGGTGCTACATGTAGCGTTTTAACATGAATGAATCATTATGGCAATAATTATGGTGTTAGTATGATTAAAGAGAACACATAGAACCATTATCACAAATGCTGTCAGACTCTCGTGGCCTCTGTATTGCAATTACAGCGCAGGAGTTTAATGGTCTCCCATCGAAGAGGGAGGAGGCAAAACTATAGCATATATAACTATTAGCTTGATTATAGGTCTGATTTGGACAATCGAATGAATTGACCACACTGATGAGTAAGATTTAGAAGCACTCTGAAACATAGGGATGGCTCAGTAGTTTAAAAAACGGGCAAAGTGGGAACCAAACATCCAAAAAGCAGTCCAAGATGGATGTGAAACTGTAAAATCACTCAGCATCCAGGTGTGTTCACTTTACAGAGCAGGAGTTATGCAGTCAGAATGAGCTGCTCATCTTTCCGTGCAGTCGCTCGGCCTCATAAAATAGTTTGGTGTTCAGTGTGAAGGATCCTTCTGTATATTTAACCAGCAGTCGTGTGTTCTCTTTCTAAGGGGAACACCTCCATCGTCTGGCATGGTTTGATTGACCTTGTTACTTTCAGTACATTGAACCATCTTTCATCTGCTCCCCAACTGCTCAGATTGGAGCATCAGACGCGGGTGCTGCTTTTAGCTTTAGCTTTTCACGTATTTTATTAATGAGGTTAGTTTTCTCACAAACAAAACTAGCCATTAGTAGCAGTCTGGAGTCGGCTTCTCCGGGCTAAGGGGTCACCTGGGGGCCTCTTTTTTTTGTATTGTTGCACATTTGTTTTCATCAGGCTTTCCAAGCTGCTCCCCAACAGGAGCGAGATTGTTCCTTAACACCCAGGTCTGCACAATACATTTACGAGGTGTGTGCATCTCTGCACATGTCGGCGTAGGTTCACTGAGGTGTTTAAGTTTATGTGTATCTTTTGAGAAGCATGATATGAGCTGGAGGCTGATAACTTGGCTAACTAGGCTACAACATGCTAATCATTTTACTGTTGGAGTAACTGTTGATGTTCATCCTTGAAGAGCAGCATTTCTCAAAGCTTCTCCAATATTTAGAGATTTGTCTCTTCTGGAGCTGCTGAGACAGACAACTGAATTAGTTTCACAATGATAAAAAAATATGCCAATTTTGCCAAGGAGTTGTTATTCCTGTAAGTTGAATTGAAAAATGCTGCTGTGTCATTGTCACCCACTTACTCACACAGAAGTATCTAGCTGCACTGGAGTGAACCCATTTGAATGGCTGAACAAATGAGAGATGCAGGCGACGACCTCATTTTTCTTCTTTACTGTTTCTCTTTTTATTGCATATATTTTTCATAGCAGTTCATTGTGTGGAGCACGTGATGCCCACATCTGGCATCTTTTAACACTGAGAGCTCGGACTGTGCTGAAGAGAGCGTGTTCGTCTGGCAAAGTTCATACATTATAAAGCTTTTATTGATATTAACTTTTGCAGACGTAACTCACTGATCTCACTGATATAAGCCTTCTAATTTCATGGAGGAGCTAGTATTGCAGGATCTGGTCAGATGTGTGTGTGTGTGTGTGTGTGTGTGTGTGTGTGTGTGTGTGTCCAAGGAGATCTCAGCCTGAACTCGTCCCACACAGCAGCAAATCAATATGACCTAGAGCCTTCGCCTTTAAATCAGACACATACACGCCTGCTAATGTGTGATGCGTTGAAAGGTATTTCATACATCAAGTTAGCGTGTGTGTGTGTGTGTGTGTGTGTGTGTGTGTGTGTGTGTGTGTGTGCTAATACCAGATTCTTCACTTTAACTTACTCTGTGATGACCCACCCTCCTGGCACTGAAGGCTGATGGCAAAAACGCCCTCTTTATGAGTGTGTATGGTGCAAATTGCTGGTGAGCAAGGTCGATACAGGGATATCACACATGTTCGTGTGTGTGTGTGTGTGTGTGTGTGTGTGTGTGTGTGTGTGTGTGTGTGTGTGTGTGTGTGTGTGTGTGTGTGTGTGTGTGTGTGTGTGTGTGTGTGTGTGTGTGTGTGTGTGTGTGTGAGAGAAGCATATTGCTGTCAGGCAGGATTACATACAGCTTGGAAGTGAACTGTTGTAAAGCAAGCTTGATGTCTAATATATTGCCAAAACCATGTGCTTTAATCTGCTACTACAAAAGCTTCCACTCCTTTTGGTGCCAGACTTTCAAGAGCATGCATGTGTGCCCTGCAAACAGGAGAGATGGTGGATTGTTCAATATGCACTTTGCTGTAAAGTGTGTGGGTCAAGTTTATCCTGGACAGAATGAGTGGTGATTCTCTCCAATGCCACAGGATGAACGTTATTGTACTCTTTGGGGGATGATTTCTCAGGAAGTGTGAAGTTTTCCAGGCTGGGGACAGTGTGTGTGTGTGTGTGTGTGTGTTAGGTGAATATATTAAAATGGGCCCTGGGGTTAACTCCTCAGTTTATATACTCAGAGTGGAGGCACTGATGTTTTCAGGGCTCCAGCACCTTCGACTGACAGAGCTGCCGGTTGGATTTGAACCTGGTGCAGAAGTTCATTGGCAAAGACCAACTCATCATTAGTCACAAATGACTTGTGGTGTTTTCTTGGCGGTTACCAGCCTTGGATGCCTCCTCAAAGTTTAACCTGTTGTTTCTCTCTGGGGCGAGCTCTGTTACACCTGCCAGACACTAGTTTTTAGCACAAGCAGCTTGATCAGTCTCTGTGTGTGAGGACAAATGAGTGTTTCACTTGAGGCGACAGCAGCTGTTAAAATGATTCAACTTTTCCCAACAGTTTTGATTTGATTAGATTTTTATTTTCTAACAGGTATCGAGTGTTCCTGTACCCATGTGCATTGATTGACTTCTGCTTTGCTTTGCTTTGATGCTCCACAGTTTTCATGGCAGCACTCATTTACACTGAGTGGTGCTCCAAAGGCTCCGTTGTAATGTCAATGAGAACTGTATTTTCTAACATGCTTGTTTAGATGGTTGGATTAACACTTGGATGGGTTGTCTCATGCTTAAGCTGGAACTGAACTAACCTCCTGAACTCAAGCTCACCTTTAAAGCACTCCAATAGTTTGTTAGCAACACACTGTCTAGGATCAGTATAAAAGACCATCAGTGAGTTGTTAGCATCATGTTCGCCATCTTGAATTATGAATATTATCGCTCCCCTTATTGCCCTGATCATGGACACACATTCTCCTTCCTGCTTTTTAAGTTTTCTTTCTTGTTGTCATTCCTTCTACATGTGCAGTGGTCCCTTTAAGTTAAGTAGCTGCAGTCAAACTAAATATTTTAACCACAAACTTTGACTAATTATGTGACTTCTAAAACCACAGATCTGTTATATTAACCCTAGAAATCTGACCTAACAGTTAGTAACACCATCACTAACGTCACTAATATTTTACCCGATTAAAAAAAATACTTCTCATCAAAATATATTAAAGTACAACAATACATGGCAAATTGAAGTACTCTTCTTTTATTTCCCCCTATACAACGTCTAATAAAACGAAAAAACAGGTATCATCCTATAAAAAAGGCTCTAAAATTCGTGAAAAATTAGGGAATTGTTAACGACACACAATGAAACCTAATGAAAATCACGTGACTACAATTGCGTTAGTGTTCTAGGGTTAAAGCGAGTTAGTGCTTGCAGCATTATGTATTCTATATTTGCAGTTAACTTAGATACTTGATGATATTAAAGCTGCCTTCCACAGGAGAATATAGGCACCGTATCTACAAAGGGCCTCCCTCATGAAAGTCACATCACCTGGAAAAGGTGTGTGTACATGTTTTGTATGCATGTGTATTCTTTGTCTCCAAACATCCACTAAGGTCAGCAGTGAATGCATTATCACATGGTGGCATTTACTGTGTGTACAGTATGAACGAGTGTCGTGTCACATCCATTAAGCAGTTTGACACCGGCTCAGGCCGTCTCGTAAACGTGACACTGAGTGCTTTCTGAAAAAAACCCTGATGAACTGTAACCGTGACATTTTACTACCCTTCACACGAGAGCGCAGTGAGCGTCGCAGGTTTTATGTAGAGACACGTGTATGCAGGTATCCACCCCAGGAGAGACATTACAGGGGACATTAATCAAAGAGCTCACACACACATGACGGCACAGATGGAGTTGTCTTTTTATAGAGTGTGCCTTGTGGTAAAAGCTCAACATGCTTGAACTCCTGAACCTGCCATCTAATTATAGGACTGTAAAACGGAAGGCAGAGGAAGTATTAAAAGGTAATTCCTGCTGTGTAAGAGGGAGAAAGTGTGTGTGTGTGTGTGTGTGGCAACAATATATTTGACTGAAGTAGAGCATGTGAGAGAGTGTGTATGAGATTTAGCCGTATCTGCAGTGTTGCTAATGCAGGCAGCGCTCAGTGGTGGCCTATTGTTGTCAGAAATGACAACCGGCTCTATCTTGCCCTGCAGACAGTACAAGAACTGAGCGCTCTTTCTCTCTCTCTTCCTTCCTTCTTCCCACCTTTCGTTCTTTTCTCTCTCCGTCTCTTCTCAGTCCTTGCTGTATCAGTGTTGCTGTCTTCAACCGGCTCTCCCCTTCACTTGCTCTCTCTTCCTGACTTTATCTTACTTTTTGCTATTCTGCCTATTCCTCCCACTCTTTTCTACTTATTCCGTGTCTTATTTACCAGCTAGCTTATCTCCCCTCCCTGCCCCCCCATCATTTTTAGCCTTACTGTAATTCTTTACCGAGCACTACATGGCTTAGGGACACTGTAATAGTTCAATTTGGCTTCACATTGTTGTTTACTTACTGTATAGTGTTTGTAATCTTGGCTTTTAAAGGCACCAGGACGGACTTTTGTTGACTATATTATAAAATAGAAATAACCCTCATCAGCCTCTAAAACAGATTAGGGATAAAAAAGAAAAATGTCTC